>NC_080540.1:281331523-281691523 GCF_028640845.1 Ahaetulla prasina | reverse complement strand
AACTAGTGAAAGTGACAACGTACAAGGATAAATTATAATAATGAAATTGAAAACGAACTTTAAAAAATGATAAGAAAACAAAAGATCAAGAAATCATAGAATAATAGGGTACCTTGGAGATCTTCTAGACCACGGGTGTCAAGCTTGCTGCGTCGCACTGCTGTCATGTGATGTCTTGCGATGTTTTCCCCTTCACAGAGCTGAGATGGGCATGGCTTGCACGTGACGCATCAGGCCTGCGGGCAGCCAGTTTGACACCTCTGTTCTAGAGCAGTGGTTCTTAACCTTTCCCTCACACTGACCCCCTTTAAATACCTTTTGTGGCCATGGACCATGGACACGGATCACCAAGATTTAATTCAATATTTAAATCATAACATTTCTCCAAGACTTACACCCTGTGATAAATTCACGACCTCCCAGGGGTCCATAGACTACAAGTTGGGAACTACTGTTCTAGATCAGTTCCTTCCCTAGGGTAGAAATCCTCATACGGTCCACGAAAATGGGCTAACCAGTCTTTGCTTGAAAATCACCAGTTGATAGAGCATCTATAACTCCAGGAAGCAAACTATTAGTTAGTTTACTTTATTATCATTGGTACAACGAAATTAAATGCCATCTTCAGTGTACATTATATACTGTATATATAAAAAATAAAACACACATCCTTCACATTCTATACCATTCGTAGTCAACCTGGTTCCTACCGCCCACTAGTGGGCGTTCCAGCTTTCATGGTGGGTGGTAGGGGTTTTTATTATTATTATTATTTATTATTTATTTGATTTTTATACCGCCCTTCTCCCGAAGGACTCAGGGCGGTGTACAGGCAACAATAAAATACAGACACTACAGTATACAATTTAAAATGCAAGTTAAAAAACTTACTATAATTAGCCTAGAACTTTAAAAATTTATAAAACCAAAACCCCATTTAAAATTAATAAAAATTTAAAATCGATAAAATTTATGTAATTTAAAATTTAAAATTTAAAATTTAAGCCAGCCCCGCGCGAATGAAAAGATGTGTCTTCAGTTCGGCGGAAGGTCCAAGGTCAGGTATTTGGCGAAGCCCGGGGAAGTTCGTTCCAGTGTGGAGCCCCACAGAGAAGGACCTTCCTGGGGCCGCCAGCCGACATTGCTTGGCGGACGGCACCTGAGAAGTCCCTCTGTGAGAGCGCACGGGTCGGTGGGAGGCATACGGTAACAGCAGGCGGTCCCAAGTACCCAGGCCCTAAGCCATGGAGCGCTTTAAAGGTCGTAACCAACACCTTAAAGTGCACTCGAAGGCCACAGGTAGCCAGTGCAGTCTGCGCAGGAGCGGTGTTCCACGGGAGCTACACGAAGCTCCCTCTATCACCCGCGCAGCTGCATTCTGGACTAACTGAAGCCTCCGAGTGCACTTCAAGGGGAGCCCCATATAGAGAGCATTACAATAATCCAAGCGAGAGGTAACGAGCGTGTGAGTGACTGTGCACAAGGCATCCCGATCAAGGAAGGGGCACAACTGCCGAACCAGGCGAACCTGGTGGAAGGCCCTCCTGGCGACGGCCGTCAAATGATCTTCAAACGACAGCCGTTCATCCAGGAGGACACCTAAGTTGCCCCCCCTATCCTTTGGGCCCAATACCTCCCCTCCAACAGTCAGCTGCGGCTGCAGCTGACTGAATCGGGATGCCGGCATCCACAGCCACTCCGTCTTGGAGGGATTAAGCTTGAGCCTGTTTCTCCCCATCCAGACCCGTACGGCTTCCAAACACCGGGACAGCACTTCAACAACTTCATTGGGGTGGCCCGGGGTGGAAAAGTACAGCTGAGTGTCGTCAGCGTACAGCTGGTAACTCACCCCGAAGCCACTGATGATCTCACCCAACGGCTTCATATAGATGTTGAACAGAAGGGGTGAGAGAATCGACCCCTGCGGCACCCCACAAGTGAGGCACCTCGCGGTCGACCTCTGCCCCCCTGTCAACACCGTCTGCGACCGGTCGGAGAGATAGGAGGAGAACCACGGTGCCTCCCACTCCCAATCCCCCCAACCGGCGCAGCAAGATACCATGGTCGATGGTATCAAAAGCCGCTGAGAGATCTAATAGGACCAGGGCAGAGGAATAACCCCTGTCCCTGGCCCTCCAGAGATCATCCACCAATGCGACCAAAGCTGTCTCCGTGCTGTATCCGGGTCATTTTGTCCGATACTGAAGCACTTTCCTTTTTTTTAATTTAATTGACTTTTTAAAAAAATGTCATAGCATTATTTAAAAACGTTTTCATTAGGTTTTCATAATGTATGCAAAGTATAAATAAAAAGATAGATTTAACTACAGTAAGTTGTTTTATAAAGATTTATTCTGCCAAACTTAGTGAAAATCCGACATAAAGTATTTGGTAAGTAATTATTATTATATGCTTTAACTTGCTGTAACTCTGCTTTATAAATTTTATAAAGTAAAGTTACTTCCCTACTTTATAAATCACCATTACTGTGGAACCGGTGGGCAGTTAGAAAATTTTACTACTAACAGAGATACAAAAGTGGGCAGTAGGTATAAAAAGGTTGACTATCCCTGTTGTATACAATTGTATTGAAAACCCCTGATATTGCATTAATATTGCACTATACAGTAGCGCACTATTCCTAGAATTTTTATGACCAGGAAAGTATTTATTTTAAATTTAGATCTCCTGTAAACTGTCCACTGGTTCTTGTCCTGCCTTCATCACCTAGGGAAAATAAATCTATATACTCTTCAAGTTTTTGAATACTGCTATCATGCTTCTCCTTAGCCTTCCCTTCTTTAGGCTAAATACACCCACTTTTTTTGTAAACCAGGGGTGTCAAACACAAGGCCTGTGGGCCGCATCTGGCCCATGGGGTGCTTAAACCTGGCGCATGAGGCCGCCCTGGAAACAGCGAAGGACCGGCCTGTGGTCCACTGCCAGCAAAAACAGAGCTCGGGCGGGGCGCACGCACACGAGCTCCGTTTTCTCTGGAAGAGTGCTGGAGCAGGCCGTTACAGCCAAAAATGGAGCTCGGGGCGGCACACACCACAGGCGCCCCCAACACAAGAGATATTCAGCTGGCCATGCCCACCCCAGCCACACCCACTCGGGCCACCGATGTCAAACACAACCCTAATGCAGCCCTCAATGAAATCGAGTTTGACACTCCTGTTTTAAACCTTTCCTCATAAGATTTAGCCTCAAGTCTCCATTTTCATTGCTCTTTTCTGCACTTCTTTAAGCGCCACAACTGGAACATACTAGAAGCAGCATTCCTTTAATTATTGTGATCCCGAAACTGCCAGAATAGGGTAAGTTAGTACCATTTTGAAATGAACAAACTGGGGGTCTGTGACTATCACATAAGACCGAAGTAAACCCCAGTTATGGTCAGTGGTTCTTGTTGCAATTTTTTCGTACTACCTGAAGTGTCTGGACTCACATCAATGCCTTCCCGTGCATAATGCATTCCTGTATTCCAGCAGCATAACAGAAAATTTGTTGCCATGGGATGGATAAAGAGGATATTTCTACTGAAGTAAGGGCACAAGTGGCACAAAGACTAAAGTGGAAAAGGTTCTGTTTGATGCAGATAACACCTCTGCCTCTAATGGCAAATATTATTCAGACATTCTCCATCTCCCCCAGAAGCTATGACCTTAATCTTTATTTTAAGGACATCTTACTTTAAACAGGCTGAATGCTACAAACAGATAAACCATCCACTACCAACCTCTAAGAGCCAGTTTGGTGTAGTGCAGGGGTGTCAAAACTCGATTTCATTGAGGGCTGCATCAGGGTTGTGTTTGACCTCAAGGGGGTGGGGTGAGCATGACCAGGGTGGATGTGGCTAGATTGATGTCATTGTGTCAGAGGCGCCTGTGGTAGCCCGAGTGCTCTGCCAGCGAAAACGGGCTCCTAAGCTCTGTTTCCAGCTGTGATGGCCTCCTGCAACCCTCTGCCAGTGAAAATGGAGCCCGGGAGGCAGAGAGCACCATGGGCCGGTCCTTCGTTGTTTCCAGGGCAACCCCATGGGCCAAATCTAAGCACCCCATGGGCCAGATCTGATGCGCAGGCCTTGAGTTTGACACCCTTGGTGTCGTGGTTAAGGCACCAGGCTAGACATCAGGAGATTATTAGTTCTAGTTCCACCTGAGGCAGAAAAGCAGTTGGATGACTGGGCAAAAGTCCCCCTTTCTCAACCTTAGAAAGGAGACGGTGGCAAACCACTTCCTAAATTGTTACCAAGAAAATTGCATGGACTAGTCCAGTAAGTCAACCAGAAGTCAACATTTATGAGTCAAAGGGATTTTTAAAAAAACCCACCAATGATATCTCTTAGTTGAAGTGCCAGTATTTTGGCTTCATCTAGTTCATTAATACAGTCAAGCACTGATTTAGACTCTGAGGCTGCCTCATCCTGATCTGATAAAAAAGGACCTATAGAGTTGTATAATCATTGGCATATTATATTGATAATGTTTCACTTTAAATCACTGGATGGTTTGACATAATGGTGCCATATAATCACTGAACAGCCTAGGGAGAAAATAGAACCTCACAAGAACTCACAATGAAAACCTCCAGAAGCACCATTTGAGATGGCTAGCTAGATATAGTCAGAACCTCTCATATCCAATAAGCTCTCCAGAAATATACCACAGAGAGCTAGGTTGGCCTACTGGTTAAGACACCAAACTAGAAAAGGGGAGACTATGAGTTCAAGTCCCGCATTAGCCATGAAAGCCAGCTGGGTGACTTTGGGCCAGTCATTCTCTCTTAGTTGAACCCACCTTACAGGATTATTGTTGTTGTTGTTGTTGTGGGGAAAATAGAAAGAAGATGATTATTTGCAAAAATAATTAAGGCTGGATACAAATAGATAAAGAATCATAGTTAATGGTATTAGGAAGCCACAAAAAAGCTCAGGAGAATTTCACAATCTGACTCTCCCAACAAAGATTATCCCTAGTACAATCTAGTTTCCGGGGCTCCGGCACACGCAAAGACCAGCTGGCCAGCGCGCATGCGTGCACTGGAAACCAGAAGTGCGCCCACACATGTGCACCAACCAGCTGGTCTTCTGATTCTGGGGCTCTGGTGCACACTGGGCTCGTCAATATGAATATCCAACCATTGGTTTTCCTAGGCTGTATATAAAGTATATAATATAGTCAATGTATATAAATATCTGTACAAATCACATAACAATGTTAAAAGTTTACGATCTTACGGGGGATATATTACTAGTTGTCCAGGGCTGCAGGTAGCCCATGGGCCATGAGTTGGGCACACCTCTTTTAGAACATCGTATCAGTCAACAGTGTCTGGATTTCACAAGTATGCTCTCTCTTGAACACCCTGTCCGTATCATATTTTATTTATTTATTTATTTATTTTATTTAGTCAAACACAACAATATATATAAATATAAGCATGAAATAATCACACAAAATGAATAGAACCAATGGGAACATTAGGACAGGAACGGTAGGCACATTGGTGCTCTTATGCACACCCCTTACAGGCCTCTTAGGAATGGGTTGAGGTCAACAGTAGACAGTCTTAGGTTAAAGTTTTGGGGATTTTGGGATGAGACCACGGAGTCATTGCATTCCAGACATTAACAACTCTGTTACTGAAGTCATATTTTCTACAATCAAGATTGGAGCGGTTCATTTTAAGTTTGAATCTATTGTCTGCTCATGTGTTGTTATGGTTGAAGCTGAAGTAGTCTTTGACAGGAAGGACATTGTAGCAGATGTTTTTATGAGTTATGCTCAGGTCATGCCAAAGGCGGCGTAGTCCTAAATTTTCTAAATCCAGAATTTCAAGTCTGGTTGCATAAGGTATTTTGTTGCGATCAGAGGAGTGAAGGACTCTTCTTGTAAAATATTTCTGGACATGCTCAATTGTATTAATGTCCGAAATGCAGTGTGGGTTCCAGACAGATGAGCTGTAATTGAGAATTGGTCTAGCAAATGTTTTGTATGCTCTGGTTGCTAGTGTAATCTTTCCAGAGAAGAAGTTACGCAAGATCAGGTTTACAACTCTTAATGCCTTTTTGGCGATGTAGTTGGAGTGGGCTTTGGCACTTAGATCATTTGATATGAGAAGGTCTTTGACAGAGTGAGGGTCATCTACAAGGCCATTAGTGTTCTGATTCTTTTTGCCAATGTGTAAGACAGAGCATTTGTTGGTTGAGATTTGGAGTTGCTAAATTTTTGACCATTCCAACACAAAGTCAAGGTCTTTTTGAAGGGCAGCATTGTTGGTAGTGTTAAATAGTTTAACATCATCGGTGAAGAGAACACAGTTACTTATAATATGGTCACAGAGGTCGTTTATGTATAATATGAAGAGTGTTGGTCCTAGAATGCTGCCTTTATGCAGAACTTTGGGGTTGTTGAGATTGGAAGACTCTTTCAAATAACTTCCTAACCTTAGTTGAACAATTCTTCCTAACAGAAGCAATATAATCAAGTGTCAAACAAACAGACAATCAACTGAACTATTTGAGTATCATATCATATTTAGGCATTAGAACCTGGAAGCATCTGACCAGACTTTGCCCTCAACATTTCTGAAGAATGATTAGCCAAAGCTGCAGGGCCTGCTCTTGGATATGATGTGAACATTTTTACATTGATGAACTGATTAACATAGAGGTGTCAAACTCAAGGCCCGGGGGCTGGATATGGCATGTGGGGTACTTAGAGCTCGCCTGCGGGGGGGGGAAAGTGAAGGATCAGCCCACGGTGTTTCTGCCAGCAAAAATGGACTCCCAAGCTCCGTTTTTGGCTGCCATGGCCTCCTGCAACGCTCTGCCAGTAAATATGGAGCTCGGGAGGGTTGCAGGAGGTCATGACAGCCGAAAACGGAGCTTGGGAGCCCGTTTTCACTGGCAGAGCACTTGGGCCACCACAGGTGCTCCCAACACAAGTAACGTTGAGCTGGCGATGCCTACCCTGGCAATGCCACCCCCCACTCGAAACACAACCCTGATGCAGTCCTCAATGAAATCAAGTTTGATACCCCTGATTAACACACGTTAAATGGGGTTACACTATTGCTGGGCCTTAAAACTTGCTTGTATGTCACATTAACTTGCAATATGTTAGTTTTGGGTTAAAAAAATTTTAAAGGAAGCCTTGCATGGACAAAGTCATAATGTGATGAGACATCTGAATGTGTTCAATTAACATAGGTATTTCTTTGCAACGTTTAAGTCATGTGAAATGACAATCAATTTTTAAAGTGACTTAATCACTTTATGTCACTGCAGATTCGTTACTTTTTCAACACCGTACAATTCTTTGCAATATGGGTTTAAAACAGCAAGATCTGGCTCTGATGGATATCACTGTCTATGATGCTATACAAAAGTTTATTTTGCACCTGAATGCATTTGCAAAAACTTCCAGATCTTCTGTTTATTGAAAACTAAAAGGCGTACTTTATGAGTAATCCCACAAAACCTCAGAAGGAACATTGATTGCCCAATTCATAACCTCACACTTTCAAAATATGACATTTCTGGGAACAGAAATGTCCAAAATTGAATTAACTGCTTTTTCCTGTTTCTGAACAGAATAGTTTTTAGCTAGAACCCTTGGCATCTAAGTTAGGGGGGGAATGCTCATTTACACGCATTTTGCAAAGCACGTGGTTAGTATAGGTCAAAGTTGCTCTGTTTTTTATGAAAGTATGTCTCTGACTTTTAAACTGAACTTCTGGTCTATAAATAAGATCCAGTTTTATGTAGCAAGAGAGATAATAAAAGGCTATTCAACCAAGAGCCTTAGAGGATGCTAATCTACACAGGAGTCAATATTTTTGAGTTCAGTAAAAGTTAATTTAAAACCAGCACGTGTAACATTCCGATCTAAGAATTCCCCTATGGGCAAGATTCTTTCAGTAAGGTTTCAAAATATTCAAGAAGCAATTCATGAATGAGATGTCCACTTTGAAGAGGGATCATCAAAGTATCCTCATTTTAGAGTAATCACATGTTTAGCTAGGGCTAATCATGAGTCACTTTTTTGAGAGATGGTTGCTCATACTAGAAAGAGAGGGAGGGAGAGAGGGAGGGAAGGAGCAGGGAGGGAGGGGCGGGAAGATGATGGTAGCTTCTATAGGGAAATTTCCAAATATTATGAGTAATGAAGTGAGCCTGAGGCTCAGTTCATACAATGCACTTCCTCAATGTTAGAGGTTTGTTTTTGGCTTAGCATATTGTGTGATCCCAGCTACTGTGATTTGTAAACCATAGTTTGAGTTAATATGCTGGGCGATCAACTGTTATTCATTTAATTAATTATGACAACACAATGGCCATATATTTTAATACAATATGTAAACCATACCTGAGAGTTCCACTGCTGCCTCCTTTCTTGCTGTCTGGCTTCCCAGGTAAACCAGACAGGAAACACAACCAGATGAGCTCATTCTACTTTATTTCAAAACTACATTAACAGAACCTTGCAAGTCTGAGAGTACAAATCTCCCACCATCGCTTATAGCCTGAGAAGCTAGGAAGATGTCCTTCAGAACCTCTTTTTCTCCACTCATTATGAAGTTACAGGCTATGCTCTCTCTCTGCTACCTGAGCATTTACTAAACCAGGAGTCTCCAACATTGGCAACTTTAAGCCTGGCGGACTTCAACTCCCAGAATTCCCCAGCCTGGCTGGGGAATTCTGGGAGTTGAAGTCCGCCAGGCTTAAAGTTGCCAACGTTGGAGACCCCTGCGCTAGACATTCTCTTTACTCCAACTCTCAAATCATTTTCACATACCATTAGTTCTCCCAGTGGCACTGGTGGATACAGAGCACAGATTTAGATGACTCTTTAATATGATCCAGAAGTAGCATCTTTAAAGTAGCCACAAGTGATCCCATGAAAAGATACAGCTGCTTTAACAAGACTGATGCTACATTCACACTCAAAAGCCCTTTTTTTATCTCAGTCTGAAAAATAACAAAATAGCAGAGTTGGGGAGGGACCTTGGAGGTCTTCTAGTCCAAAACTGCCTGCTCAAGCAGGAAACCCTATACCATTTCAGGCAAATGGTTGTCCAATTTCTTCTTAAAAACCTCCGGTGTTGGAGCATCCACAATTTCTGGAGGTAAGTTGTTCCACTGGTTAATTGTTCTAACTGTCAGGAAATGTATCCTTAGTTCTAAGTTGATTCTCTCCTTGATTAGTTTCCATCCATTGTCCTTCTTGTCCTGCTTTGGAGAATAGGTTGACCTCTCTTCTTTGTGGCAGCCCTTTAGATATTGAAACACTGCTGTCATGTCACCCCTAGTCCTTCTTTTCATTAAACTAGACATACCCAACTCCAGCAACAATTCTGTATAAGTGTTAGCCTCCAGTCCCCTAATCAGCCTTGTTGCTCTTCTCTGCACTTCTTTCTAGAGTATTAACATCTCTGTTGTGTCTGCACCCCCCGAGCCGGGCCCCCTGCCAGAAAGTGACTCAGAAAGTGAGGGGGAAGGACCATCAGGACTTACCTCTGGAGCACTGGTTTCTCTGGCTCAGCTCCAGGAGCCAGAGGCAGGCCAGGTGGAGGAGATAATGAGGCCTCCATCCCTGACTCTTCCCCCCCCCAGGCCACGTCTCCAGACCCGGCTGATGGCAATCAGGCCTGGCTGGACCCTAGATTTCATAGGCAGGAGAGGCGGGAACAACAGAAGCAGGGGTGGGGCAGGCCTAGGAAGTGCTGAGTCATGGAGCCACACCCCACAGGATATAAAAGCAGCAAGGACTGCTATACCACTTTGTGGCGAGCAAATCAACTGCTTAGAGGGAGAGAATTAGAGCTGAAGTCCTGTTTGTTCCTGGTTTCCTGGCTGACTCATCGGCATCAAGAGAGATAACAGAGACACTTGGCAGACGCTCACTAGTTTGCTGCCAGAGCTGATAGTTCCCGGCTAATTAAGTCATCGCTCATGTCTCCCGGACTGCAGAGGGGGATAGAACAATCTCTTTTTATATCGTGGCGACCAAAACTGGATACAGTATTCCAAATGTGGTCCCACCAAGGCATTATAAAATGGCACTAACACTTCACATGATCCTGATTCTGTTTATGGAGTCTAGAACTGTGTTGGCTTTTTTGGCAGCTGCAGCACACCGCTGGCTCATATTTAAGTGATCATCCACTAGGACTCCAAGATCCCTCTTGCAGCTACTACTATTCCACGGCCCTAGTCAAGTTCTCTGTTTTATCTGTTTTATCTGATTTATCATCTTGCCCTTTAAATACTCTATCATTTCTTCTTGCTCCTTGTCCGAATGTAAGTTGCAGGGATTTTTCTCCTATGGAGATCACTTTGAAAATAATAAGCTAAACTTGGCTTGTCTACTCTAGGATGCTCTAGATCAGGGGTCTCCACTCTTGGCAGCTTTAAGCCTGGTGGACTTCAACTCCCAGAATTCCCCAGCCAAAACCTAATAGCATCAAGATGGAGAAGGCAGACATCAAGGATGGAGATCAGTGTTAAATACAAAAAGACATACCTGTTCTTTTAATTAACATTAATTTAAAGAATGCAGTAAGTTCTAGTTTGAAGATTTGGGTTGCTGTTGACGATTTTGTGGGAAAAATCACTCACTTTCCTCTGTCAATAAAAGAAATACAAAACCTTTCTCTAGACAGACTTTGATTACAACCTGATCCAACAGCCATGAAACTGAAAGTAATTTTAATAATGTGTTTGACGGGAATTCTTTAAAACTGCAAGGAAAATCCTAAATTGCTGCAGTCCCATTTAACCAAGAAATTAAAGTGTGTTAAGACAGCGCCCTCCTAAGGCCAAGAAGTGTAAATATATCTATAAAAGACTCCAGCCAAATAGACTGCAATCTCAGAGAAGTTTATAATTTAAAAAATGGCCTGATAGAAAGCAACAGTATAACAAATATACTGCATTTTTTGCTTCATTCCCGTGCTACACTCATTTTTAAAAGGGGAAGGAAGTTGGGGGGGGGGGGAGAAACATCAGACACCCACAGCAGTGGCTCTAAGCCTAGAAGAAAGTGCCAAATCAAATAATTAGAAAGCAAAGCTGTTCAAACAGGAAGGACTTTATCCCATAAGCATACAAGCAATCCCTTCTTTCAAATTGCTTACACACTTTTCCTCCTCTCCCTGCACCCGAAGCAAACCAAAGAAAGGACACCCCCCCAAAAAAAAAGAGACAGAAAGGAGATGATGAACAGCCACAGCGATTCTCCTATTGAAATGAATCCTGGAGATTCCCACCCCCTTTTCTTAAAATATTTTTATTATACGTTTTCCTTTATTATACATCACATGTATACGTGGTGTGTGCACGCCCAAGCCGGTTAGGAAGGTAAGTAGATTTCACCCCTGCCTATGACTATCATTAAGTGTTGTACTTTATGATTCTTGATGAATGTATCTTGTCTTTTTATGTACACTGAGAGCAAATGCACAAAGACAAATTCCTTGTGTGTCCAATCACACTTGGCCAATAAAAAATTCTATTCTATTCTGTTCTGTTCTGTTCTGTTCTGTTCTGTTCTGTTCTGTTCTGTTCTATTCTATTCTATTCTGTCTCCTTGTGCTCCTTACCCAACATGCAGAGATGGTATGCTTAGAAAAGAAAGCCTTCGAATCTACAAAGACTCCCTATAGTTGAAGATTTTGAGGAGTCCTTCTTCATGCAAAAGAATTTTCATGAATATGGATTAATTCCACCCCAATTACTCATCCCTCCATATCTGGTACAGGATTGAAAGCTAAAACATAGGGGACAGGAGGCTAAAACATATGAAGAACGGCTGCAGGAACTGCGTATGTTCTAGTCTAGTGAAAAGAAGGACTGGGGATGACATGTTAGCAATGTTCCAATATCTAAGGAGTTGCCACAAAGAAGAGAGGTCAGCCTATTCTCCAAAGCACCTGAAGGCAGGACAAGAAGCAATGGGTGGAAACTAATCAAGGAGAAAAAAGCAACCTAGAACTAAAGAGAAATTTCCTGACAGTGAGAACAATTAATCAGTAGAACAACTTGCCTCCAGAAGTTGTGAGTACTCCAACAGTGGAAGCTTTTAAGAAGAGCTTTTTCAGAAATGGTATAGCGCAGTGATGGCTAACCTTTTCTGGACCTAGTGCCCAAAACGTGCATGCGCACATGCACCCAAACCCCCAAAACAAAATGCATGCATGCCCCCCTGCATGTGCCCCATCCCCATGCATGCATGTGTGGGCCCCCACATGCACCCTGCCCCCGCGTATGCGCATACGTCCCCCCACATGCAGCCACCACCCCCACGCATGCACAGCAGAGACCCAGAGACCAGCTGGCTGGTGGAAGATGCGCGCGCATGCACGGCGGAGCTAAGCTGCGGCAACAGCTCACATGCCCACAGAGAGGGTGCTGTGTGCTGTCTCTGGCACACCTGCCATAGGTTCATCATCACAGGTATAGGGTTTCCTGATTGAGCAGGAGGTTGTATTAGAAGACCTCCAAGATTCCTTCCAACTCTGTTATTCTGTTAGGGCTAACTTGAAGAGAGCACCCCTCTTGTCTGCCTGCATTTCATCTACGGGTTGTTATTATTTGGACCTCCTGCCGACTGAGGATGTCTTTCAGCAGCATCTTCCTCAGCAAATGTAAAGCCTCTGGTGGCTCAACGGACTAAGTCTGTCTGTTATTAACACAGCTGCTTGCAATTACTGCAAGTTCAAGTCCCACCAGGCTCAAGGTTGACTCAGCCTTCCATCCTTTATAAGGTAGGTAAAATGAGGACCCAGATTGTTGGGGGCAATTAAGTTGACTTGTATATAATATACAAATGAATGAAAACTATTGCTTAACACATTGCAAGCCGCCCTGAGTCTTGGGAGAAGGGCGGGATATAAATTCAAATTTAAAAAAAAGCAATATTCTCCATTCCACCACATGCTGGCAATTATTGACGGAAAAATCATGTTTCTTTCTTAAATGTAATATTCCCATACTTATATTCCTCAGTGGAGTTAATGTGTGCCATCAAGAGATGTCCACTAGAGTAACAGTCTTCTCCATCCAGCCCTTCAGTTGTGAGAGTTTCTACAACAGCATCTTTGACAATAACTTGATTGCAGAAAATATGACTCCTGTAACAGAGTTATTAATACTTGGAACTCACTACCTGACTCTGTGGTCTCTTCTCAAAATCTCCAAAGCTTTAACCAAAAACTGTCTACTATTGACCTCACCCCATTCCTAAGAGGTCTGTAACGGGCGTGCATAAGAGCACAAGCGTGCCTACTGTTCCTGTCCTATTGTTTCCTTTCATTATATCCAATTAATATAGTTATTACATACAGACCTAGTGCCAACCTTGCAGTTTCGAAAGCACGTAAAAATGCAAGTAGAAAAAATCGGGACCACCTTTGGTGGGAAGGTAAAAGCGTTCCGTGCGCCTTTGGCGTTGAATCATGCCGGCCACATGACCACAGAGACGTCTTCGGACAGCGCTGGCTCTTCGGCTTTGAAACGGAGATGAGCACCGCCCCCTAGAGTCGGCAACGACTAGCACATATGTGCGAGGGGAACCTTTACCTTTATATTATACAGTTATTTTCATGCTTATGCTTATATATACTGCTGTGATAAAATAAAGAAAGAAAAAGAAAGAAAGAAACTCACTAGAGCTGCACAAGTTCTCAGCTGAAGCACTAATGTTTCTAAGACATTATTGTTGCTATATAAATCTGAGAAGTCATCCAAAAGAAAAATTCCACTTGGATTCAGAAGAATCCACTTGCACACTTTCCACAGGTGTTCCAAGTTCTCCTAAACATTCTTCTTTTTCGAGAAACAAATATGAAAACTTGGTTTTCAAAACAATCATACCAGTTTCTGGTTAAGCTAAGGATTGAATGCAGGTTTTCTTCATATAGATATCTCACTGTTAGCTATTTGAGTAACCCTTCTGAAACCTGAGTTTGTCACACTCTGGATGCATTCCACATTCAATTAGTTATTCCCAGGACAGCAAGCACACATTTATTGTGATAAATTATAATGTGTGATCAGTTTAGTTAGGGCTTAATGTCAACCTAGCCATTGCATTTGGTAAGCCATGGTACAAAGTATAACTCCAAACATTAGACACATCAAAGAAAGCTATGATTGGGTGAATGTATCACATTAAAAATGTATTTGAATTAATTATGATTTATTCAGCCAACCAACCAACCCAATTCATACATAATGCTAATCCATAAATCACAATTTACAGACTGTAAAGTGGCTGGAATCATAAATTAAACTAATATGTTTATTGTGATGTACTGTTCTGAAGCAGCTTAATTGCTAACACTTGAGAGGGGGAGGGAGGTATCTTTTCACTGAAAATGAAATATGCCTTGATTCAAGCTATACAGAGACACCATGAATTCATGAAATTGGATGGGCTTTATCCTATGGAGTAATAGCAATAGCACTTAGACTTATATACCACTTTACACTGCTTTACAGCCCTCTCTAAGCCAGGGGTCTCCAACCTTGGCAACTTTAAGACTTCTGGACTTCAACTCCCAGACTTCCTCAACCAGCTTTGCTTAAGGGGCGTGCATAAGAGTACCAGCGTGCCTACCGTTCCTGTCCTAATGTTCCCTTTGGTTGTATTCATTTTCTGTGTTTATTTCATGCTTATACTTATATATATTGTTTAGTATGTGTTTGACAAAATAAATAAATAAAATAAAATAAATAAAATAAAGTCTTAAAGTCGCCAAGGTTGGAGACCCGTGCTCTAAGCAGTTTACAGAGTCAGCATATTGCCCCCAACAATCTGGGTCCTCATTTTACCCACCTCAGAAGGATGGAAGGCTGAGTCAATCTTGAGCCTGGTGAGATTTGAACTGCCAAATTGCAGGCAGCTGGCAGTCAGCAGAAATAGCTTGCAGTACTGCACTCTAACCACTGCGCCACCGTGACTTTTCCCTAATACTTCCCTAATACTTGGCTATCTGTCTCTTCCATTCCTCCTTCTGCAACAAGCTGGTTATATGCAGTGTTCCTGCTGGGTTAAGTTACACTTTCCCAAGTTGGATAATCCTCAGATGGGTTGGATTCTCAAATTGCTAGTTATCGTGTCATGCTGGCTAGGAATTCTGGATACTATGACTCCAATACATTGTTGTCTCAGGCTGAGAAAGATTACTTTAAGCTAGGTTTGTGTTTGGTTTATTGAGCGACTAATAATTGATTGGGTACATACAACCAACTAGCCAAAATCCATGAAATCACACTTCAGCTTGTGGTGATGTCTTCATTCTGCATACACATGTATGTATTCATTCTGCATACACATGACCTCTTCAAATCTCAAAAAAAAAATCATCTTTGTCTGACTAATTCTTCAAGCAATCAAAACATTGCTGGAAAATATCCAAATAAATTTTGATCCTTCAAGCAATCAAAACATTGCTGAAAAAAAAATCCAGATAAATTTTCCAACCATTCCAGCTTGGGAGAGGCAAACAGCCACTGACTCCATCATTAACAGGAACAGAAGCAGGAGTCCAAAATAAGGCAAGCAAAGAAGAATGGGAATTATTCTATTGTTTTGGGGGATTTGATACTCTTCACTGTGCATCTTTTCTTCTTGCGAACCAACAGGACAGACTGGGCAGCTGTAGGAAATCCCATTTTCCCAAGCAATTTCTCTCTGTGCAACATTTGGCTTGGCAGCCAACACTTAAAATCCCACCAACGAAAGTGTGTTAATCCTTTCCTGATTCTTAGTGGGCTTAATACCAGCCAGAACAGAGATTCTTGGAAGCCAAATTGATTGCACACTCCCTGTTTCTGGTATTTGGCAAATTCAAACTTCTGTTAAGTTCCTGTAGAAGACTTAGTTTTCATCAAACCACCTGCACCCACTGTTTAGTCCAATATAATAGCTCAATACTAAAGGCAATCTTATGGAAGTGGATTGAATCAAGAGAAGCTGAAAGGTGATTTTTCATGAACGTATCTACCAACACGCTCTGCAAAGAGGGTTAGTCCAATGAACTCGGCAATACAGTAAAAACACATATCCGTTGCTTATCTCTTTTTTTTTAAGTCTGCTCCAAAGAAAGACAAATCCCCTGGCTCCACATGTTGCATATTTACATTGCTCCTTTCCTTTTTCTTTAAACAACACTGTGATTTGTATCATTCTGCACAATTTACTCCCATTCTACTCATTAGCCATGAAGGACATAAGAGTGGACCAGACGTAAGTGACAATGGGCCAGAAAAGCTCTTAAGACTCACTTCAAATGTTGGCAGAACAAGCAGGCAACATTTTCTGACCAAAGAAGATATAAAATCAGTGCAATAAGTCCCTAATAAGTTTTATATATCTATTTTAATCAGGCCACAGCTACCATAAAAATGATAAAACATTCCCACTCACCCCCCAAAAAAACCCTAGCTCTCTACGGAGGCACCACTGTTTCAATATTCTAAGGGGTTACAGCGTGGTTTTAAAGAAGGAAAAGGAACATTAGATTGTCCCTGTGTCTAAAAATCCATCTGGGATTCCAGTAGTCTAACCATTAGGCGGGTAATGCAAGCTTTGCCTTAACTCCATGATGGAGAACCTATGACTCAAGGTGGCACGCAGAGCCCTTTTTCTGGGCACGCGAGCTGTTGCCCAACTCACCTGCAGTTGCGCATGCACGCGTGCCCCAGCTGGGGTTCGGGCCTCCAGTGTGCATGCGTGCAATTTAGGAGACCCAGCTGTTATTTGGAGCTCTCCTGTGCATGCGTGCGCATATGTGCATGTGCACAAGAGTACTTGCATGCAGCATGCACATGCACAGACGGTGTTCATGCATGTGCATTGCACGCACAAAAACCACGTGCATGCACAGATGGTGCGATTGCACATGCAACACACGGAGCGCAAAAGTCGCGCACATGCGCAGATGGTGTGGTTGCGTGTGCAGCGCACAGGGAGGAGCCACGCATTAGCGGGAGAACACACGCATGAGCAAAGCACATGAAGCACATATCTGTTCGGCATTCGGTGAGTAAAAGATTCGCCACCACTGCCTTAACTGTTATCTTCCATATTGCTGGATTGCACTTCCCATCATCTCCACGCAGAGAAACACGGTCTAAAGAATTCCCCTGACGTGAAGCCATAATAGCAATGATTTATTCTTATACAGGTAGTCCCCAAGTTACAACCACAACCGGAGGCCAACATTTCCATTGCTGAGCAAGACGGTTGTTAAGTGAATTTTGCCCCATTTTACAATCTTTCTTGACACAGTTGTTAGGCAAATTTGGCTTCCTTGTTGATTTTGCTTCTCAGAAGATCGCAGAAGATGATCACATGATCCCAGGAAACTACGACCATCATATATATGAACCAGTTGCTGAGCATTTAAATTTTGACCACATGACCATGGGGATGCTACAATGGTCATAAGTGTGAAAAATGGTCTTAAGTTGCTTTTTCCAGTGCTGTTGTAAACTTCAAACAGTCACTAAATAAATGGTTGTAAGTCGAGGACTACCTGTATCTTCCATTATTGTTGGATTACATTTCCCATCATCCAGCGCAGAAAAACATGATCTAAAGCAGGGGTGTCAAACTCACATCATCACGACTGTGACATATCGGGACTTTTTTCCCCCTTCGTTAAACCAAGGGTGACGGTGTGTGACGCATGCAGCCCAAGGGCCAGGAGTTTGACAGCTCTGATCTAAAGAATCCCACTGAGATCCCATTAAACTAAAATCAAAAGGCCAAAGATTTAGTCTTATGTTTTGCTGTAAACACCAGAACCAGGGGTGGGTTTCTACCGGTTCCCCCCGGTTCGGGTAAACCGGTAGTGGCGGTGGCGGGAGCCTCCGCCCACCCGCACCAGACATCATCACAAATGCTCTGCACATGTGCAGAAGGTTCCGCGCATGCACACGCTCACAGTTCCAAACCGGTAGCCAAGGTAAGTGGAACCCACTACTGACTAAAACATTTTGATTGTCAAGTCTTGGGCTGATTCTGAATCAGTTGCATTTCCAATTATGCGATTTGAATTGCTCTTATTTACATTAGATGTTTTACAGAACCCAGAAATTATAGTACGGATTCTGTGCATGAACTCAAGTTTCCTTACAACCATTAGTGCGATTAAATTTTGGATTAGAAAATTAGATGAATTTTGCTCACTATGAAAAGATACAGAGAATCAAATCAATCCGTTTCCAAGCATTAGAAGCTACGTTGTCAATCAAATGTCAAGAACAGTTTCAACACAACAAACAGAATGAAGCATGGTTAAAACTGCTGGGAGCTGTAATTTACCAACATCTGGAAGGTTTCACCATGAGCATCCATATCACCCATATCAATCCTGAAATATTCTCCATGACATCTTACCTTGCACCACCAATATCCACTCCAACCATTAGCTGGCCATTCAGCGAAAGGATCTCGTCTCGCAAGCAAACTTTTCCACATTTCCCTGCCGGACTGTTTTTCTTCAAATCAGTGACCCAAATGCTTCCAACATCAAGCACGGGGCCTTTATGTCCCCTCTTTCTTCTCCCCATTCTCCGTTTTTCACCATAATCCCCAAAAGCAGGGATATTGCCAAAACGGAGGCCGAGAGGCTCCGTCGTTTCTGGATCCTTGGTTAAGTAAACCGTACAGATTTCCATATCTACAGGACTGGGGCTGTAATGCAGCTTGCCCTCTTCCACTGGGAAGTTCAGCTGGATGTACTCTCTCAGCTTCTTAATGGCTGAATGACATAGGCTGTGCTCGGGTTCCCCAGCTTCCTGTCTCAGATGGCCCTGCAACCACCGATAAAGGATGGGAAGAAACAGCATCGCGTTTTCTGGAGTGATGGGCATGGTGGTCATGCCAGGATTCCATTATGTCAAGAAATGATTCTTCTTCGACTGAGTCAGATCAACGTTCCTTTCCAAGCCAAGGTTGTTGGGTGGTTCCTTCACAGCCATCTTGAAAGGACCAAGACAATGCAGGAAAAAGACACAGAAGGACAGCCAAAACTAAATAATAATAATAATAATAATGGCCTCTTCTTCCACTCCCAATTTGGCCAGGACAACAGAGGGCCTTTATGAAAAAGTACGAAGACCGTTGCTCTGGAATCCACAGCAGGAGAACAAAGGAAGAGACCGGAATTCCTTGCTTGCCTCCTTTCACAGCTGTCCACACAGAAATGTATGATCACCAGCCTGGAATTTCTCCTCCACACTCACCAACACCTGCTTGACCTAGAAAAAGGGAAACGGCCCAATTAAAACCATAAATCTGTTTCAGATGCAGGATTAGAAGCTTATCTGCAGTGCTTAATAATGAGAAGATTTCGCCTAAGATTATTTTGTTTATTGGTTAATTCTATAATCTGTTCATTTTGCTTTCTGTTAACTTATGTGGGTTATTCATTATTTACCACAAGGACTGCGGGCAGAAAGAAGAAGAGGCATCAAAGACAAATTTCTAATTATGCAGATAGTTTCACAGACAGAGGCGCATTTTACAGTTAGCCTCTTCATCTACATAGAAAAAAGGGAGGGAGGGAGGGAGGGAGGAAAGAAAGAAAGAAGGAAGGAAGGAAGGAAGGAAGGAAGGAAGGAAAGAAGGAAGGGTCTTGTATGTCTTTTAATCTTGAATATTTATGCTGGTGAGAAGCTCATATTGCCCTTGTTTTTCAATTGGTATAGTGGTTAAGGTGCTGGCCTAGAAACCAGGAGTCTGTGAGTTCTAGTCTTGCCTTAGACATGAATGCCAGCTAGGTGACTTTGGGCCAGTTCTTCTCTCTCAGCCCTACCCACCTCACAGGATAGTTGCTATGGGGAATAGGAGAAGGAAGGATGCATGTTTCCTGCCTTGAGTAGCACATAATGTAATAAAGGTGAGATAAAAACTAGTAAGTAAAAATATTCTTTAAAAAAACCAAAACTAAGTTTAGATACCAACAATTGTTAACCTTTTGTCCAAGAGTCAAAGTTTTTAAAAGAACTACCATAGCATCTCAAGAAAATGCTGCCTTTTGCCAGGTTCATCCATTGTACTGAATCACAAAAAAAAAAACACCCTTTGTTTCACTTCAGTTCAATGTGTGGTTGAACCCAGACGTTCTGATGTTCAGATTATGGATTAGTGTGATGTGCAAACCAAGCCATTCACACATTTCACTATGTCATGATTTGAGAATTTCTGCCCTGGACAAGAGGCTGAATTAGAAGACCTCCATGGACCTATGATTGCATGATCAATCATGGTTTATTGAGTAGGCTACAACTGGGTTTGAACATACAATACCCTACGTCAGGGGTCTCCAACCTTGGCAACTTTAAGACTTGTGGACTTCAACTCCCAGAATCCCTCAGCCAGCAAAGCTGTGTATTGCTTAGATTTGCATAATATGTTAAGCCAAAATGCAAAAATGCTACATTACAGGTTGGCTTGGTTCACTGTACAAACTCAGTTATTTAATAATGACAGTTTTCAAGTCATACTTGTTCTCTCTTTTCACTATTATTAATTTACATGCCATTCAACTCTCAGCAGTTCTTAATTATTGTTAGTGTTAATGAATGAACAGTTTCATAAAACCATATGATTTTCTTCCAAGTCTCTGTGACTAGATTCCTAATCCAGTGTCTGTAAAAATAATGAATGGCCTAAAAAATCTACCCAGATGGTTTTAAGTCTGAAAAATGATACTCTATATAGATATCTTATGAAGTCAGAATTGTCATCAAATCTATCTTAAAATGGTTTGTTAAGAAGGGTGGAGTGAAATACTCAAACAACAATATTATACAAATATTTTTCCGGATTCACTTATCAAACCTGTCGTACAACATTTTGGGATATCCTGATTACATGCAAACTTTTGTTTCATTCCCTAACAAATTGTGCTTTTCCTTCCTTATATGTCCTTCCCAATGGAATTTCTAAAAAGCCCTCAAGACCCATTTCCTGACTTCTACAAAAAGAAATAAAAGGGTAATTAAAAGAACTCCATTTGAAACTTTCAGATGTGGTTTTCCATTATCTTCTTTAGACGCTGTTTTTAAAGGCCTCACGCTAGACATTCTCCAGTCCTATCCAAACAGTGTTTTATGACTTTCCATTTGCTCAAAAAAGCACACTATCATATTTTTATTTGTATTCAATGTGAGTGGAAATAGAGCATTATCAAAACATTTTTATCCAGTTTATTTTAATAAGTGGGTTTTTTTAAAAAAAAACTCATTAAAATGAGACAAGATTTTGGCATTTCGTAGCCTTAAAAATTCTAACAAATTGAACTAGATAACAGCTGTTCCATCTCAACATCAGATTCATAGATGGGCCACAATGAACAAACATCTGAAGTTGAATGAGGTTGTTATTGTGAGAAGCCAAGACCCTCATATCATTCTTGTCACCAAGATTACTCTTGGTGACTCACCAATCCTGATCATCGCTTACCCGACAGTGAACCCCAAGCTGTAAAACCAGAGACTGCTTAAGCTTTTCTGCCTATATCAGGGGTGTCAAACTCAAGGCCCGTGGATCTTGATCTGCCCCACAGGGTGCTTAAACTTGGCCGTGGGGATGGTCTGGAAATAGCAAAGGACTGATCCCGATGCCTCTGGCAGCCAAAATGGGCCGCGTGGGGGCCGCGTGCAGCTCCCCCATGCCCCATTTTAAGCCTAGATGGCCTCGTGCAGCACTCAGTCAGCCAAAATATAACCCCATTTTGTCCTGCAAAGTCCAGGCCGAAAACGGGGCATGGGGAGGCCGTGCACAGGGCCACCCCGCACCCTATTTTGGCCTGCAGGGTGCTTCAGGAGGCATTCGTTCCGTCTCCCCCCTCCTGGCTGGCCCGCAGAGGACAGCTACCATGCTGATCCAACCCTCAAAGAAATTCAGTTTGACACCCCTGGCCTATATTGATACTTGGCCTAAAACTGAGTATTTAGTCTCTCTCTAAGAAATTGGCAAATATTCTGAACAACTGAATCAAAACCATAAAAAAATCCCCTCATGATATGAAAATCCTTTATGTATACAATAAGATTTCCCAGACCTGGAGCTATCACTCCAGGTCGAAGTGCTGTCCCGGTGCTTGGAGGCTGTACGGGTCTGGATGGGGAGAAACAGACTCAAGCTCAATCCCTCCAAGACGGAGTGGCTGTGGATGCCGGCACCCCGGTACAGTCAGCTGCATCCGCAGCTGACTGTCGGGGGTGAGTTAGTGGCCCCAAAGGAGGTGGTTCGCAACTTGGGCGTCCTCCTGGATGGACGGCTGTCCTTTGATGAACATCTGGCAGCCGTCTCCAGGAGGGCCTTTTACCAAGTTCGCTTGGTCTGCCAGCTGCGTCCCTTCCTTGACCGGGATGCCTTATGCACGGTCACTCACGCTCTGGTTACGTCTAGGTTGGATTACTGCAATGCTCTCTACATGGGGCTGCCCTTGAGGTGCACCCGGAGGCTACAGTTAGTCCAGAATGCGGCTGCGCGAGTAGTAATGGGAGCCGCTCGTGGCTCCCACGTAACATCACTACTCCATAGTCTGCACTGGCTTCCTGTGGTTTTTCGGGTGCGCTTCAAGATTTTGGTTACCACTTTAAAGCGCTCCATGGCTTAGGACCCGGGTACTTACGAGACCGCCTGCTGTTACCCTTTGCCTCCCACCGACCCCTACGCTCTCACAGAGAGGGTCTCCTCAGGGTGCCGTCCGCCAAACAGTGTCGGCTGGCGGCCCCCAGGAGTAGGGCCTTCTCTGTGCGGGCAGCGACGCTCTGGAATGAACTTCCCCCTGGCCTACGTCAAGTGCCTGATCTTCGGACTTTCCGTCGTGAGCTCAAAACACACTTATTTATTCAAGCGGGACTGGCATAATAGTGTTGAATTTTAAATTTGGGGTTTTGCTAATATTTAAAAATTTTAAAATCTAAATTTTGAATTATCAGCCTTTTATAATCTGCTATGTTTTAAATGTTGTTTTAATTGTATATATTTTGTGTTTTATCTTTGGCTGTACACCGCCCTGAGTCCTTCGGGAGAAGGGCGGTATAAAAATTTAATAAATAAATAAATAAATAAATAAATCACTCAGGGTCAACATCTCGGCACACAGAGATGAAGATTTATTCACCTCTCAGGGTGAGAAAACTTTATTTTCTCCCAACTCTGAATGCTAGGCAGTCCGTTTTGCTTTCAATTAAATTCTACCTCCATTTCAAACAGTTGCCCTGTGCTCTTTAACCTGGCCCAGAACAAACCCGGATTTCTTCTAACATTACCATTAATTCCTCCTGCCAAACTAGCAGTTCAAAAGCATGCAAATGTGAGTAGAGAAATAGGTACCACTTTGGTGAGAAAGTAACAGCATTCCGTGTAACAATGTGCCTAAGTAAGTAAGTAAGTAAATAAGTAATCAGCTAATCCCCTACTTTGGACACCCGACCAGTAGAAATTTTTCTGATCTGAATCAAGCTGTTTTCTGAATAAGGAAATCTGGAGACGGAAGGAAAAGGCAAAACCAAAATAACTTTGCTCATGTAATTTCTAAGCCAAAACGGAACAAATATTATGATTTACCCAATGTACATAAGCCAGGCTAAAAGGGTCTGATGCCATATGTGCATTTTTAACACACAGAATATCTGAAGACTTGTTTGTAACCCCAACAACATGCTTACTTGTACTGCAGCTTTTCAGATTTAGACTCCTTTGTCCATTGAAGTAGAGTATTTACATCTGACTATTCCCAGCTCCTCGTGAGAAATCAGGAAATCGAAGACATTCAGCAAGATGCTGGCCCATCTGAAAATGTGATTAATTTGGTTCCCTAGTTCCTCCTATGGGAAATTTCTTTGATAAGAGAGCTGGTCAGAAAGCAACAAGAATCTCATTGTGGCCAGACAAATCTCTTCCAGGGGCCAGGAATTCCAAACACAAAACACATCTTGGGGGTGGGGCGGGGCTCAGGGGTGTGTGTGCACGCACACATATCTGTCTGTCTGTCTGTCTGTTTGTCTGTCTATCGACAGTATCTATCATCTATGTATCATTTATCTATCTCCTATCTCGCTCTATCATCTATCTATCTCTCTATCAATCTCTCTATCTGTCACTATATCTATCATCTATCAATCATCTATTGATTGTTTCCTGATTGCTTATTTGTACCCTATGACTATCATCAAATGTTGTACCTTAGAATTCTTGATGAACCCTGAGAGCATATGCACCAAGACAAATTCCTTGTGTGTCCAATTACACTTGGCCAACAAAAAAATCTATTCTGTTCTATTCTATTCTATTCTATTCTATTCTATTCTATTCTATTCTATTCTATTCTATCATCTATCTATATCTATCATCTATCAATCTATGATCTATTTATCTATCTATATATCATCTATCAATCTATCATCTATCGTCAATCTATCTATCATTTATCTATAATCTATCAATCTATATCTATGCAACACTTTTTTTTTTAATGTTGTTTATGGCATATTCAAACAACAGAAAAGAAAAAAGAAAAACAAAATAGGGACTGCAAAAAAAAAAAAGAATTATTTTTTGTGTGCAGTAGCCAATGTCTACTATATTTCTTAGAAGCAGTGAAGGACCTGGGTTCTCAACCTTGCATCTGCAGAGCAGGATGGACCAAAAATCTCACCAAACAAAGACCTCATCCAAAATCTCTTGGGAATCACTTGCAACCCTCTGCATTATTCCTTTGGGCATTTCAGAACACCCACCTGGGGTTTTAAGTCTCCTTAAGATCTGATAACCCTCCTAGTTTATCCTGCAATTGACACTGCAGTCCCATTGCAAGCCTAATCAATAAAAGTTCACTTAATGCAATTGCTGCAGTGATTATGTTCTCCAGAGGGCAGCTCTTCCTTCCTTTTGTATATCCTTCTAGGGCAGAAGAATAAAATGCTATAGCAGAATCGGGTGTCTTAACATGGCATGATGGAGTAGCTAAATCATATTTTGAGCCAGAAAAATCAATATATTAAACAAGATCATTGTGAACACAGTGTGGCCAATAACTTACCCACCAGTGGAAAATGGAATTAGTTGTTTCTAGCACTCAGGTATCCTTTGTTATTGTACTTGGTTGTTGTTTTTTTAAAGATATAATACAGCTCAGCTATTTTTACTGATGTTCTATAAGCCTTCCATACCTGTCACTGCTGCATAATTTTCAAAGTACACTCTGCTTCACACATTGTAGTAACTTATTTCCTTAACCATATTTCATTGGATAAATTACAGTTGCCCTAAACTGCAAAAATATTAGTCCTTGGACCATGGTTTACAATGCATTAAGCCATAATTAAAACGATTCCATTACTTTAGAGTAGAAAAGAAATTCCCACTTTAAGGTGTTGGTTACGACCTTTAAAGCGCTCCATGGCTTAGGACCTGGGTACTTACGGGACCGCCTGCTGTTACCACACGCCTCCCACCGACCCGTACGCTCCCATAGAGAGGGACTTCTCAGGGTGCCGTCCGCCAAGCAATGTCGGCTGGCGGCCCCCAGGGGAAGGTCCTTCTCTGTGGGGGCTCACACTCTGGAACGAGCTTCCCCCGGGTTTATGCCAAATACCTGACCTTCGGACCTTCCGCCGCGAACTGAAGACACATCTTTTCATTCGCGCAGGGCTGGCTTAAAATTTTATCGGTTTTTTAAATTTTTTAAATTCTTATTATTAATTTTAAAGGGGATTTTAGTTTTTATATATTTTAAAGTTTTCAGGCTAATTATAATAAGTTTTTTAAATTTGCATTTTAAATTGTACATTGTTATTGTCTTTTTACTTCTGCCTGTACACCGCCCTGAGTCCTTCGGGAGAAGGGCGGTATAAAAATCAAATAAATAATAATAATAATAATAATAATAATATAGCTGAATTACAGGTAGTCCGTGATTTACAGTACAGCCTTTCATTTAATGATCATTTGAAGTTACAACAGGACTGAGAAAAATGACTTGTGACCATTTTTCACACTTACAATTTTTGCAGCATCCCCATGGTCACATAATCAAAATGTAGACATTGGCAACCGGCATATATTTATGAAGGTTGTAGTGTCTTTGCAACCCTCTGACAAGCAAAGTCAATGGGGAAGCCAGATTAACTTAACAACAGTGTTATTCACGTAACAACTGAAGTGATTCACTTAACAACCGTGGCAAGAAAGGTCATAAAATGGGGCAGAATTCACTTATCAACATTCTTTCTTAGCAGCAGAAACTTTGGACTCAGTTGTGGTCATAAGTCGAGGATTACTTAAAAGGTAAAGTTTCCCCTTGCACATACGTGCTAGTCGTTGCCAACTCTAGGGGGCGGTGCTCATCTCCGTTTCAAAGCCAAAGAGCCAGCGCTGTCCAAAGACGTCTCCGTGGTCATGTGGCCAGCATGACTCAACGCCAAAGGCGCACGGAATGCTGTTACCTTCCCACTAAGGTGGTCCCTATTTTTTCTATTTGCATTTTTACGTGCTTTCGAAATTGCTAGGTTGGCAGAAGCTGGAACAAGTAACGGGAGCTTACACTGCAGCACTAGGGATTCGAACTGTTGAGCTGCCGACCTTTCGATCAACAAGCTCAATGTCCTAGCCCCTGAGCCACCTTATCCGCATACTTACCCGCGTGGTTATCCGCGTACTTAGGACAGAGTTAAAAACAGATTTCATCTCTCAAGCCTTTAATATTTTAGGGCTTTAATGTGAAATGCTTATTGGTTTTGTATTAGAGTTTTACGGGTCTTCAATATATTTGATTGTTCTTATGGTCTTTTCATAAGCAGTGCCTGTTTAAAAATCACAAACCCAGGGACTTTTTTTTTCGCCACCCCTATCTAAAGTATCTGTTAAGCATTGCATTATTTCTGTTGTGTGTTTTTTTTACAGGACTTCCAGAACAGCTCTTTAAAATAACACAATCTAGCAATGTTCAGCAGAGCTCATACTGAAAAGATGCTGGCTGCCATCCAAACAGGCCATTTGAATACTACACACCCAAACATTTGGGCAGGTTTTATGTGTTTATTTCTCATTCTGGTCCTTAAATTCTCCTGTTTTTTCAGAAATGGCTTTAGAAGTGGCTTTTTTCCCCTCTTTTCCCCACTTTTTCAGGCCAGTTGCTGTTAAGAGCAGGGCTGAACTAATCCTCGGAGTCCCAATCTTCCCAAGACTAGGGCAGGGCAGGGCACACTTGTAGGGCTGACCCTCCAGCTCCCCACCGTTTGAACTCAATCAATACCTTACGCCTAAGATTGCAAAGACTAGCAGAAGTTATTACCAGCTGCAACAAGATGGGGCTTCCAACATAAATACTTCCCAAATCTATTGAGGTAATTACTCTCAATTTGATCCAATCATCACAGAGCCCGAAAGAGATTGCAGGCAATGTGCTGCTAAGTATCCCTCTGCAACTATGCCAAACTAGATTTTTCAAAGGGGTGGCTAGACTGAAGGATACAATCTTAATATAAAATCTCCAGTGGGTTTTCCCCCCTCTGATGGGAAAATAACACTGGTCTATAAATTAGCTCAACATTTTTGCACTAATGGCACAAAGTATGCTTTGTACAATGATATGTCCGACCTCCTGCCTCATCTTCAAATCCAAATTTAGCAAAAGTTAATGTTTGAAATAAATCATGTCCATGGATCTTCATGTCAAATAATTATCTAAACTGTTAACCAGATACATCATTGGGAAGGCAAAATTGTGGACCAGGGGTACTCAACTTTTTTATACCTACAACTCACTTTTGTATCTCTGTTAGTAGTAAAATTTTCTAACCGCCCACTGGCTCCACAAGTAATGTGCCGTGTATCGTCGTCTGTGCATGCCTCTCGCGTATCGTGGATTGGGTTTGGGGGGGGGGGGTGCCGGCTACCAGCTCTGCTTGTCTGTTACAGCTGGGTGGTGTGGGGGGAGATGCGCGAGCTATTCTGGGACGAGGCTCTTTTGTTTGCAGTCGCACTATAGTGCCATTTAGTTTCACTTACGTAATGTGAACTAAACTTATGCACAGGCGATACAAATAGTATATTTTCAGAAATTTAAATTGTCACGGAGAATTTTATGAAAACCTAATGAAAATGATTTTAAATAATGCTATGAATTTTTTTTAAAAAGTCAATTAATTTTTTAAAAAAGGAAAGTGCTTCAGTATTGGACAAAGCCCCTACCACCCACCATGAAAGCTGGAACGCCCACTAGTGGGCAGTAGGGACGAGGTTGACTACCACTGCTGTAGACCACTCTTAAATCTTATGAAGCAGGGGTGTCAAACTTGATTTGAGGGCCGTATCAGGATTGTGTTTGACCTTGGTGGGAGGCGGGTGGGTGTGGCCAGGTTGGGTGTGGCCAGCTTGACATCATGCACATTGGGGTCACCTCTGATGGCCCAAGCGCTCTGCCAGAGAAAACGGAGCTCAGGAGGGCCATGCGTGGTCCTACCTAGCTCCGTTTTCACTGGCAGAGGCATCACAGGCCAGTCCTTTGCTGTTTCCAGGGTGTGCCCGCGGGCCAGATCTAAGCACTCCACAGGCCAGATCCAGCCCGCGGGCCTTGAGTTTGACACCCCTGATATAAAGAGTTAAATGTATAAAGAGTTTTTATGCATTTTCTTGGATCGAGGCCACATGACTGGCTCTACCCTTTGATGGACATGTGTTGATGTGGACAACCAACTGACAAAATCTTTACATAGTAGTCTTTCACACAGAGGCTGGTTCATACATCACATTAATCCCTGACAGAATAGAATAGAATAGAATAGAATAGAATAGAATAGAATAGAATAGAATAGAATAGAATAGAATAGAATAGAATAGAATAGAATTCTTTATTGGCCAAGTGTGATTGGATACACAAGGACTTTGTCTTTGGTGTATATGCTCCTAGTATACATAAGGAGAATAAAACACATTCTTCAAGAATAAAAAGATACAACACTTAGGGATAGTCAAGGTTACTAATAAGCTATCAAATCGTACTAGGAAACAAATAAAAACAATATAATAGAAAGATACAAGCAAAATGGTTATAGTAATAAGTGGGAAAAGATAGATACTAGTAAGGAAGAAAAGAAGAATAGTATTACAGTCTTAGTAAATTATTTGACAGTGTTGTAGGAATTAGTTCTTAAGCAGAGTGATTGCGTTCGGGGTGGGGGGAATTGTCCTTGTGTCTAGTTGTTCTGGTTTTGCTTTTGTTTTGCTTTTGTTTAAACATGTATTGTGCACCCAGCCACATTCATTTAAATTTAATGAGTGCATCCAGGAAATCATAGATTAAGAAACAAGCCATGGGTAGGCCATAACACACAGAGTGTAAACTTTGGTTGAGGTTTTATTAGAGCTATGAACATCTAGTACCATTGCCCATGTGTTTTACTGTGCTGCAATAACTAGCTTTATGTGATTAAAATGCAAAGATATCTCTTGGTATACCTGTCAAATCTGAGCTGCAAAGATCACAGTGGGCAACAGATGGCAAACAATTGTTTAGAGGTTTCTGTATCTCTTCGGTAGCATCTAGTGGTCATTTTTGTAAGCCAGATCAAGTAGCCGTAATAACTATAAATTTCTTTTCTTTTCTTTATATACAGGGAATAGATGGGGGGAGGGGAATGGTTACCGAGATGTCCAGGGAACAGCTATGAATTGTCCCATAATTTCAAGTTAGAATGATGGGTCTTTCTCTACGCATTCACCAGGAATCAATGCAAGCCAGCTCAGAGGTCCCTAGTTTATTCTGATTTATTTACATATTTAATTTCACTTTGAAAATCCAGAGTGGTGTTATAAAATCCTCACTGAAGTTGGACAATCAGACAAACCTGTTTTAATGATATTTTCCTGGAAGCAAAACAATTTCTTTCTTCCTTTTTAATGATTTGTGGTTCTCAAAAATTACACAATTCAGAACAACAGAGTTGGAAGGGACTTTGGAGGTCTTCTAGTCCAATCCCCTGTCTCAAGCAGAAAATCCTATACCAGGGGTCCCCAAACTTGGCAGCTTGAAGACTTGTGGACTTCAACTCCCAGAATTCTCCAGCCAGCAGTTTGAAAACCTCTGCCCTATACAATTCCAAACAAATGACTGTCCAGTCTTTTCTTTAAAAAAATCCAGTGATGGAACATTCACAAAGAGCCAAACCGGTTCACTGATGATAATTTCACAGACAGAAAATTTCTCCTTAATTGTAGGTTGAATCACTCTTTATTGAGCTTCCATCCATTACTTCTTGTCTTGGCCTCAAGTGCTTTGCAGCAGGGGTCTCCAACCTTGGGAACTTTAAGACTTGTGGACTTCAACTCCCAGAGCTTTGCTGGCTGAGGAATTCTGGGAGTTGAAGTCTGCAAGTCTTAAAGTTGCCAAGGTTGAAGACCCCTGCTTTGGAGAATAAGTTGATCTTCTCCTGTCTGTGAAAGCACGTCTAATATGGGAAGAATACCAACCAAGAAAGAGTAGGCCTATCATTCTAGGAATAATTAGCTGAAATTATTGTGATATATTCAGCCCAGTTCTTACTGCTACCTGTTCACAATATAAATGTCACCTTAATGAAGTATGTCTTGCTTGGAGAAAATGCAGACTCACTAATTCTCTTGGAAGCCTTCATACCCATCGTTAGACTGAACTAATATTCTCTCAGGACTAGATTTCTGTCAATTAATACATGGCTGAAATCAAAGAAAGGCTACTGATGAATCAGCAAAGACCAGTTTTAAATGCCAAAGATTTGAGGGATAGGAGCAAGCTTTTCAGGAGATTTGGCTTCTGTTGCATCGTGCTACAAGAAAATGAAAAGAAAAAGTGAATTGTTCATAGAATTTTAAACCATAGATTCTCTTTCTAATGTCACAAAAGGTTTAACATTTTAATTATATTAATAATTCTATTGTATTAATTCTATTATTAATAATTATATTATAATTATATTATATTAATAATTATATTAATTATATTCAGATGCAATCAGCTTAAATATTTGTGCCCATGTTTTTAAAACCTCATTATTTAACATATTTTGTAGAGGCAGCTGCTATAAAGTGTTTCCAAGAAAATGTAGCAATTAAGCCCAAATAGGAACTTTATATTTGTACAAGACTGGGATACTCTCCTCCACATTCCCATGAAAGCAACTCAGTTCTTCAGCCAACGTTCCCGCTGATGTAGGTTCTATTAGCTTGAGCTGATGCTCTCGTTCATTTAGCTGCCAGGAAACGGCGTCAGCAGAGTTCTCTTTGGAGACACATCTACTCAGAATAGAAGGACCCATTTGACAATGAGCCAAATCTCCTGAAAAGCTTGCTCCTAACCCTCAAATCTTTGGTCTTTGCTGATTCATCAGGAGGTTTTCTTTGGTTTAATCCATTTACTAAATCAATTTAGAGAAATCTAGTCCTGAGAGAATTTCAGTTCAGTCTAACGATGGGTCTGAAGGCTTCCAAGAGAATCAGCGAGACTGCATTTTCTCCAAGTAAGACACACCTCATTAAGGTGACACTTACATGGTGAACAAGTAGCAGTAAAAACTGGGCTGAATATATCACAATAATTTCAGCCAATTATTCCTAGAATGATAGGCCCACTCTGTCTTGGTTGGTATTCTTCCCATATTTGAGGTGCTTTCACAGAGAGGAGAGGCTCAACCCATTCTCCAAAGCACCTAAGGCCAAGACAGCAGTGATAATTTCTCTGGCTCCTCTTTGTTGTTCTTGAGTTAACTCTTCCTCCTAGGCTCCAATTGTCAAATCGTTACATCCACATTTTATGGCATGGCATCAATGTAAGAGACCTCTAGACAAGCCTGGATTCTCACACGAAGTCATAATGCAGCATGCTTGACATTTATTTCAATGTATATTTGCTATTTCATCCCGCTGTGGGTTTTTTTTTTTTTTTTTGGTGCGGGGGAGTTGACAAAACCATCATGATGGATGGAATAAGGTACAGAGTCATAGGAGGAAGAGAGTCCCAAGAAACATATCAGTCTGGAATCCTTGGCATGCAGGAAGAGAGCCAGATTGGGCCTTCCCTAACCCTTCGCAGCAGGGGTCTCCAACCTTGGAAACTTTAAGACTTGTGGACTTCAACTCCCAGAATTCTCAGCCAGCTTTGCTGGCTGAGGGGTTTTGGGAGTTGAAGTCCACAAGTCTTAAAAGTTGCCAAGTTGGAGACCCCTGCTTCACAGGGTATATCTAGATTTGTGCTTCAGTCTGGCAAGATTCCTATCTACAGGCGCGAACAACAACAATAAAACAACAACTCTAAATAACTTGTGTACTTCTTGGTTCCTTGTGCCTAACAACTATGGCTTAATACAATCCAAAAGTTTATCTAATGGCGATGGACCAAATGGTCTTCGGAAGTCCATAAACTAATGGACTTCCTGTCGTGTCCCACTCCTCCGCTGATGGCCGGGTCAGGGAAATCCGAATCAGGCGTGCCTGCAGCTCTGCCAAAGTCCTAGCAAAGTCCTCAAGGCAGGCAGGAGACCAGAAAGTGACTTCAGCAAGATATGTTCGACTTTGCCTGACTCAGAGAATGCCAGAAAGCAGATCCTTTATATAGGCCATGGGGTGTGGCTCCATGACTCAGCACTTATCCAGGCCTGCCCCTCCCTTCCTTCTGACGCCGCCGCCTATCAATTCTTCTGAAGCGAGGGTCACTCCAGTCGGCAGCTGTTGGTAATTGACCTCCCTCAGGCTCACATGCTGTGGGGGAGGGGGAGGGGTCTAATTGCTCCGTTTGCCTGGGCATGGAGCCAGGGCTGGGGCCGGGAGGTGCTTCCTCCTCCTCAGCCTGTCTGGGCATGGAGCCAGGGCTGGGGCCGGGAGGTGCTTCCTCCTCCTCAGCCTGTCTGGGCATGGAGCCAGGGCTGGGGCCGGGAGGCATACTAGGACATTCCTCAGCGTTCGGAAGCAGATAAGAAGGCCCCGGCTGCGGTGAGAGCGGGCAAGACACAACACTTCCCTCCAGTTGTTGATAAAGATCTCTCCAGTTGTTGATAAAGATCTACAGTGGAAGATACAACTGCAGTTCTTGCTGTAACATCTCTTGTTTGCTTTTTCCCCAAGAACTTGAATTTATAGGCCTCTTAGTATTGGACATAGGAGTTTGTTGTTAGCTTTCTCAGGTGGTGTTGACAAACTTAGCTTCTGCTGTGTCCTAGTTTGGGCTTCACAATTTTTTACCTGAAATCTATCAAACAAGTTGCATTTGAATTATGTTCTACCTGGATTGTAAAGTGGGATGACCTAGTACAGGGGTTTACAACCTTGGCAACTTTAAGACTTGTGGACTTCAACTCCCAGAATTCCTCAACCAGCAAAGCTGGCTGAGGAATTCTGGGAGTTGAAGTCCATAAGTCTTAAAGTTGCCAAGGTTGGAGACCTCTGACGTAGTATGTACTAACTGGTAAAATGGCAGTTCCCAAATATTGTGGGGTAATCTTAGAGAAAGAAGGGGTAGGAATATCTGCCTCAATTAGAGCTTTTTTGTGTCTTTTCTTTTGATTGCATGTCTCGTTTTTTGGTTCTACCCAGCAGTAATGTGGAGTTTAAGTTTGCTCTGCATTTTGCAGCCTGTAAATTGTGTAACAGATTAATTATTCACATGCAGTTTAAATTAATTACATATAGGCAGACCCTGCTTCTCACTGCTTCCTAATAATCAGTCGACATTAGTAACAGCAAAATATAAATGTGCTACTTATAATTATCTTCAGTACTATATTCCACTACCGATACTACTAAGGCACAGGTACTGAATAGCCCAATTATTATAAGGTTGTTTCTCGAAGTAGCAAATATAATCCCCAAACAAAGAACACACAAATTTGCATTAAATTTACATATGCTAACAACTTGTAGCTCCTTCAGGTAAACTAGGTCGGAAAACAGAAATGCAAAAAAAAAAAAAAAAATACTAGAATTCTACTTTGTTGACATAGGCTATATAAGTAGTCCTCAATTTACAACCGTAATGGAACCTGACCAGTTTGCTCATTAAGTCATTACAGTCGTAAAGCAGATCATTGTGTGACTGACTTGATTTCTTTTTGTGGTGGTCTTTAAGTAAATCTATTGTTCATTATGGGGCACTTTTGCTGAAAACAGGAAGTAAAACTTTTTTTTTTCAAAAGCATCGTAAATATGGAGCCCTGTGACCATGGGATGTTGCAAACAATCTGAAATGCAGTCTGGTTGCTGAAATGTGGCCAAAATGTGGCCACAGGACTTGTGGGAGCGGTGAGTAGATCTTGGAACTTCAGAACTGGGTCATAAGTACCTTTTGGGGGGCTCTGCTATGACTTCAAGAGGTTGCTAAGCGACCTGTTGTAAGTTGAGAACTATCTGCTGTCAGGGTTCCAAGTAACACCCCCAACAAAAGAAGACTCTGAGGCTTGAAGTTCCTCAAAGTTCCATTTTATTAAAGATGTCATATTGGCACATCTGGGAAAACCCGAATCTGAAAGCTTTCAGGTTTTCCACACCCAAAGGAAAGTCCAGGTCCCTGCCCAGCACCCACATGTCCATCACATGGTCCAATCAAAGCACCATCCCATCTGGAGACGCCTCCCAGTCACACTCCTCCAGGTGCAGGGCAAGATGTCCTTGACTCCCTGAGAAAGGAATGTTATTACGACTATATATCTCCCCTGCTCCATACAATCCCACATCCCAGTTTCTCACAGAAGTAAATGTAGCAGGCCTGAAGACCCAAGACAAAAGATGGCTTCCAGGCCTGACACCTGTATTAACAGAAATTTGAAAGTCTGACAACCTGGCCTCTTAGAGCAAAGAGACTCAAGGCAGGGCAATCTTTAGTTTCTTTCTCACATTTTCTTGTTTTCTTGGGCTAAGCTCATGTTTCATTACTGATCACTGTATACCATCTCCAAGGTCATCTCAGTGTTCCCCTACACACATATAGAGGTGAAAGAACCAATTTAAACAGAAATACAAACCATTGCTCTGTAAGACTGATAACAAGGTAAGCAATGTGCCAACTGCTCATTTTATTTATTGCTCAGATGTTAGGAATTGTCTTAGGTCGTTTCAAGCCCTGCTCTTTCTTCTGACAGAATGGGACAACTCGCCACATCCAACTCTCTGTATGACAACTTACCATGGGGAAAATTCAACAATTCAATTTAATGATTTAAAATAATTTAAAATGTATTTTGTTCCCCACTTTGGCATCCTTTCTTTAATGATTCCACTCCACCATTTCTTTGATATTAGTTTAACTCTTGTCCCACAGCCAGTTGTCCCAAAGTGAGTTGGCCACGGCAAGTTGGTCATTGCAAGTTGGCCACAGACCAAGCTGGCTCTTGGTCCTTAAACTGAACATGAATGGAATAGTCCCTCAACCCCTCCTCCCCATATAAAGAATAGATCCCTGCAAGAGAAGGCTTCGTATCTGTTTGGAGTCCAGTATTTCTTGTAGGGTAAGGTATTTTTTTATCGCTCAGATTTTTAAAGATAAAGTTGCAGTTGAATATGATGTCATTTTCATACATTAAAAAATACACCTGCATCCCATCACAGTGGATAGCTTGAGAAAGGGCATTAGAAAGGACTTATTTGAACAAAAAGATTGCCTTTAAATTAGTCTGTCGTCTTTTTTTTTTATTGAGATTGGTATGTTTGTTGACGTCTGTAATCAATTCTAATAGAAATGCCTAGAAATAAGCCTGACAGTATCAAGAAACAATGGAGTGCATCCCTAGAATGATTGTCCTTCTAATGTGTTGGTTCTAATTTTAGCCGCCTTCTTCCATTTCATTGCAAGCCAATGAGTCATTGCAAGTCAAAGCCCCAGAATGGGCTTTCAAACAAAATTATGAGTACGGTATGACAAGTGCAGGAAATTGGACATTCTTTCAATCAATACTTTGAACAACCTATTTCTGCAGAAATGACAGCTTCCCTGTAACCAGTGAAGAGCATTTTGGTTCTCATTTTTGGATGTTTTTTTGCAGAATCTTCTAAACCAAAAATATTGTCATGTGTCTTTCAGGGAGAGCATGTTTACGAGTTCTCCCACCCCCCCCACCCACCCCCCAAATGCTTCCTGGTTGATCTGGAAATACTTTCCGTTTGGCTATCCTGCTGAAATATCCAACTGAAGCTTTTGTCAGCTTCTTTTTTCTCCACTAACTGCAAGAAATTAGTCTCTAGCTACATCCAATCTTGATTCCACCCACACACTTTTTTTTAATGCTTTTGGCTACCGCAAAACCCCAAAGCATAATAGAGCCACCCCTGTGCTTAATGGCTGACAAATGTTTTTTTTTTCTTCTTCTTCTTCAAATGCCCCTTTTTTCCCACTCCAAATGGACCTTGTGTCATTTGGAGTTCAATTCTTGTTTTGTCAGCCCCAAGCATTTTGTTCCAACCTGTTTCTGCCTTTTCAGTGTTTTCTTTTGCACCCTTAGACAATGATTTTTGTGCTGAGTTTTCCTTTTGTCAAATACAATATTGGGTAGTCCTCAATTTACGACCATCATGGTTATAAGTCGTGACAGTCATAAAGCAGGTCATCATGTGGCTGACCCAATTTTACAATCATTTTCGTTGTGGTTGTTAAGTAGCCGTTGTGATCATTGTTCACCACGAAGGCAAAATCGCGAAACTGCGCCTCACTTATTTTGACCATGTCACGTGGGGAAATTCACTGGAGGAAGCAGTTATATTAGGAAGAGTTAGCGCTAAAAGGAAACCAGGCCGCCAAAGAACACGGTGGCTGGACACCATCAAAGCTGACACCAGCCACAGCATAGAACAACTCAAAGAAGCAGTGCAAGATGGGAAGATGTAGAGACACCTGGCCCATAGAAGCGCCAAGACTCAGACATAACTGAGTGGATAATATCATCATCATCACTGTTCACTATGGGGTATTTTTGCTGAAAATCAGACATTTTGAGCCCAAAAAAAAGTTGTAAATTGCAGTCACGTGCCCATGGGATGCTACAAACACCATCCTGACGATGAGCAACCAAAATGAGATGACTTGACTTCTGGCAAGGGTAGCCATTAGAACTTCAGAAATGGAATGTAAGTACCTTTTGTGGGGTTCATCATAATTTTGAATGGTTGCTAAGTAACCATTGTAAATCCAGGATTACCTGCATATAGATTGCTATTAGTCTGCAGCGAATCTCAGTCATCCAGGTCATGGTTGTCCCAAAGGTGCTTTTTCAGGAAGCAACTGGACTTTCTTGTTTTTTCTTTGAAGATGTTTAGCTTCTCCTGGATGACTGAGAATCTCCATAGACTTTTAGCTATACAATTTGGGATGAACACCCTTTGAATGGTGTAGGAGTAGGAATGGATTTCCAGAGAAAAAAATGCAGACTACAGGAACCAGGAGCGCTACTCAGGTGACCCTGAGGACACAGATAAACCTCCAAGTACTTCAACCACCCTCTAAAAGGATGCAGATGACCAGCTGTCTGCAAGGAGTATAAATCTTTCCATTTCCCACTATCCTGTCAGAGCTGAAGAAGCTTCTTGGATGAGAAGCGAAACGTCTTCGAAGAAAAAACAAGAAAGTCCAGTTGCCTCTTGAAAAAGCACCTTTGTGATAGATTGCTGTTGCGTAAGCTAAGTTTTACTGTGGCCAACTACTGGCAGTTAAACTTTTCAGTAGATAGTTTGCAGTAATAAAGGGGTTCTACTTTACAAATATAACTAGATTTTCAGGCAGTTTTAATAGAGATTTTTTCCCCTCTTGTTTTCCAGGTTTTCCCTTGACTTCAGCAGTTCCACATAACTTACATTTCCTAACAATGTCTCCCCAAGCTCAGACAACACCAAGAACCATTCTGGGCTGCAAATATTGAACATCTCTCCCAGTTGAAATTGCTAGCTTGAAACATTTAGATATTTGCAAAGCGTCCCCTTGCTTTGTAAAAAGGATGTTATCATTATTTTCCAATATTCAGACAGCTGCATATAGGATCCCATGGTTATTGAAAGTAGACAAAAAAACAGTCACAACTGAGAGGTTAGAAGAATTAGAGTATCTGTGTTCACTTGGAAACCCAACAATTCAATTACCTCTTGGAGTCTTATCAACTTTATAAAAAAGAAAAAAACAAAAAAAGCCTTGAATCATACTTGGAAAAGTATCCAAACTTTTGCACCTGCCACAGTCATTTGTTTCATATTTTGAGTTGGTAAACAACTGCACATAAATATTAAACACGCGTCCAAATTTGCAGAAAGAGATTGTGCTGAACTCTGTAGCAGCTTCTGTTCCGTTATGGATTTATTGAAACACGGAATTTGACTAGGGGCATCTAAACTTTTGCAGGCAAGGGTAGCTGCAGAGGGCCATTTTTGTGAAACATTTTGCGTGCGAGCAGGAAAAAAAGGACATATGGGTAGTCCTTGGCTTACGACTGTTCGTTCTGTAACTCTTCAAGTTATTATCAAAAAGTGAACTTATAACCAAAGTTGCAACCACTACAGCTTCCAATAGTCACATGGTCACAATTCGTGACCTTCCCTGCTAGTTTCTCACATACCCTCCCATCCTCCTGCACTCAGTAGCACCTACTAGTGGCATCTTTATATCTCCCCTATGCTCAGTGGTGGGTTTCAAAAATTTTTACTACCGATTCAGCGGGTGTGGCTTGGTGGGCATGGCATGGCATGGTGGGCATGGCTTGGTGGGTGTGGCAGAATAAGGATACTGTAAAATCTCTATTCCCACCCCAATCCAGGGGAAGGTTACTACAAAATCCCCATTTCCTCCCGATCAGCTGTGACTCCAGTTTTCCAAACTACTCAAAATTTCCGCTACCGGTTCTCCAGAACTGGTCAGAACCTGCTGAAATCCACCTCTGCCTATGGTCCTCCTGGGATTCCTGCCTCTTCCCACTTAATGAACCATGAGGTCCTGACAGGACACTTTAGGACTACATCCCTTAGTGACAACAATCCTGTTCCCTGTGTGCTGCATTTAGAACATACAGATACATCACCAATTTTTATCTTATCACATTAAAGAAATCTTTCATAAGCATACAGGTAGTCCTCAACTTAAGATAAAGGTAAAGGTTTCCCTTGCACATATGTGCTAATTGTTCCTGACTCAATGCTCATCTCCGTTTCAAAGCCGAAGAGCCAGCGCTATCCGAAGACGTCTCCATGGTCATGTGGCCAGCATGACTAAATGCCAAAAGTGCACGAAACGCTGTTACCTTCCCACCAAAGGTGGTCCCTATTTTTCTACTTGCATTTTTTACCTGCTTTCGAACTGCTAGGCTGGCAGAAGCTGGGACAAATAATGGGAGCTCACCCCCTTACTAGGGATTCGAACCGCTGAACTGCCAACCTTTCGATCAACAAGCTTAGCCACTGAGCCACTGCATCCCCTCAACTTACAACAGTTCATTTAATGACCAGTCAAAGTTTCAAAGGCACTGAAAAAATTGACTATGACCATTTTTCACAGTTACAAACTTTGCAGCATCCCCATAATCATGTGATCCAAATTCAAATACTTTGCAATACGTATGACCGTTGCTGTGTCCCAAGGTCATACGATCACCTTTTGTGAGTTTTTGACAAGCAAAGTCAATGGCGAAACCAGATTCACTTAACAACCGGGTTACTAACTTAGCAACTGCAGCAATTCACTTAACAGCTGTGGCAAGAAAGGTCGTAAAATGGGGCAAAACTCACTTAACAAATGTCTCACTTAACAACAGAAAAATTGGGCTCTGTTGTGGTCTTAAGTTGAGAACTACCTGTATAAGCAAAGAAAGTGAAATCTCATTTGCCTGGTATAGATTCACGTACTTTTGTTTAGGAAACAAATCAGCAAACCTCCCAATGTCTACTCTACATGGACATGTTCAGGCAATTTTCTTAGCAAACTATATGAAAATGGTATTTTAATAATCTTAGCTTACAAGCTTGGGATTTCCGACCATTAATTCTATTGAGGGATGGTCTTTCCTGGTTTTCTGTCAAAATCAGTCAAATTTGGCTAATATTGCCATTTTTTATTTCCTAGATGCAAATAGACCAGGAAAATGTTTGTATAAGAATAACAGTAATCAATGGGGAATAGAATCGAAAGAAATGCTATTTAGGTTAGTTACTCAAGGAAAAAGATAATGAAAAGTCAGTTATAAATACTATGAAAATGCAGACAGTGTTAAATTGAGAAACAGTAAGATACGGATGCAATTTGTTCCAAATATGTTTTTCTTGGGTTTTTTCCTTGAAAACATTTTGCTTCTCATCCAAGAACTTGTGGGGAGTCAGTTACAACTGAAGTAGCTTCTTGGATGAGAAATGAAATTTTTTCAAAGAAAAAAACCAAGGAAGGCCAGTTGCCTTTTGGAAAAGGATCTTTGGGACAATCATGACCTCGATGATTTGAGACTCTCTATAGACAGTGACTTGAATATGACACCTGTATTTGTGCTGGCCGATTGGAAGAATGTTGTTATTGTTCTCCTATACAAAAGGAAGTTAGCAAGAATCAATGCAAAAGCTACGGGAGATTAGTTAATTTATTTATTCACTTATCAAACTTGTACGCTGTTCATCTCGCCAAAGGCGACCCTAGACAGTTCGCAGACATAGAATAAAACGCAATATAAAACAATGAAGATATTAAATTTAAAAATTCAGTTAAAAATAAAAGTTCGCAAAGTTTACCTGAGAATGAATTTGACGAAGCTTTTAATGAGTACAGGTAGTCCTTGACTTACAACCATTTGTTTAGTGACTGCTCGAAGTTACAACTGAAAAAAGTGACTGACAACCATTTCTCACACTGTTGCGGCATCCCCATGATCACATAATCAAAATTCAGATGCTTGGCAGCTGTCATGTGATCACCCTTTGACAAGTAAAATCAAAATGAACCAGATTAAGAATCGTGTTACTGACTCAACAACTGAAGGGATTCAAGAAAGGTAATATAACGGGGCATACCTCATTTAACAAGTGTGTTGGTCAGCAACAGAGATTTTGGGCTCAATTTTGGTCATAAGTCAAGGACTACATGTATGTGAAGCAGTATATCTGGAACATGGTGGAAGCACAAACAGCAAGATACATAAACACAGAGAGAATGTGTTGGTGTAAAGTAGTAGTAGCAGCTCTGTTTCCTTTTCTTATCTCTTAATTTCGTTGGCTTACTAGGGTTTTCTCCATTTCTTCACTCTGCATGGTGTTTACCTTGAAAGACGAGTATGTATGTCTATAACATTTCTTTGGAGAAGAAATCGCTCATGGTAAGGATAAAAGCAATCTGCACATACTCAGAGAACGGACTTTTTTTGCTCTTGCTTCTGCCGTTACAGATAGCTTTGAAATAGGCATCTGGTAAGCCCCAATTCAAATTAAGCCCTAAAAGCCGTAGGCCAATAACGGATTGCCAGCTGCAATTCTTCGATAAGGAGGCAGACTTCATGGATTATATGAAGTAGTCATGTACTACAGTAAAATTAAAAAAAAGAGTTCCTTTGAAACAGTTATTTATTATAAAAGGTTTAATTCCAGAATTAATAAAAAAAATCAGAATCACTTAATTACCTTTGCATTTAATTTCCCTCGGGACTTCTTAAAATTCTAGACAAAAATTCTTAATGTCACCCACACTTGCAGAGTGTCTTTTCTGCTGGGAGCTTCATTCCCTCAACCTACCACAGAAAAGCTACAAAATTCTAACACATATTTAAACTTCTCTCCGCCCTATAAAAATATGTTCATTTAGTTTGAATGTTATTGGTTTTTTTATTTGAATTTATATCCCGCCCTTCTCCGAAGACTCAGGGCAGCTTACACAGTGTTAAGCAATAGTCTTCATCCATTTGTATATTTATATACAAAGTCAACTTATTGTCCCCCCAACAATCTGGGTCCTCATTTTACCTATCTTATAAAGGATGGAAGGCTGAGTCAACCTTGGGCCTGGTGGGACTTGAACTTGCAGTAATTGCAAGCAGCTGTGTTAATAACAGACTTACTCTGCTGAGCCACCAGAAGTTGGACTTGAAGTTGGACTTAGAATAAATAAGATACAAATGAGATTTTGAAAATGTTAAATCTAACCCAATATCCCATGTTGGGAGAAAGAGGTGGGAAAAAAAATTGGAATGTGCGGTGTGTGTGTGTGTGTGTGTGTGTGTGTTAGAAAAATATTCTGTCACAGGTATGCAAGAGCCACAAAGGGTATGTGACAAAATATGTCTCATGACACAAACTCTGCTTCTAGAAAGAATACAGAAAAGAACTGTAAAGAGGATTAAGGGACTGAAAACATGAACGTTTGCAGGAATTGGGTATGTGAAGTTTAATGAAAAGAAGGACATGAGAGCAGTTTTCCAATATCTAAGGGGCTGCCACAAAGAAGAGAAAGTCAAGCTATTCTCCAAAGCACCTGAGGGCAGGACAAGAGCAATGGGTGGAAACTAATCAAGGAGAGAAGCAACTTAGAACTAAGGATAAATTTCCTGACAGAACAATTAACCAGTGGAACAACTTGCTTCCAGAAGTTGTGTGTGGTTCAACACTGGAGGTTTTTAAGAAGAAACCAGACAACCATTTGTCTGAAATGGCATAGGGTCTCCTGCCTGAGCAGGGGGTTGGAGTAGAAGACTTCCAAGGTCCCTCCCCAACTTTGCTATTCTGTTATTTTTCAGATTGAGATCCAGAAAAAGGTGTGAAAGCTGGCTGGGGGAATTCTGGGAGTTGAAGTCCTCCAGGCTTAAAGTTGCCAAGGTTGGAGACCCCTGGACTAGAAGACCTCCGCGGTCCCTTCCAGCTCTGTTATTCTGTTAACACCTGCACTGTTTATTTGTTTGTTTTTTTAAATGTATTTGCCTCCTATTTCGCCGTGGGGCTACTCTACAAGGCTTACAACAATAACAAGGAAGAAATGAAAAGAGTGTAAAGAGAACAGAAGGTAATAGAATGAATGATAAAATAAACAATGAGAAAGGACACAATGAGAATACATCAATATGATTACCTAAAAAGAAAGATGGATAGGTAGAGAGCAGTGAGTGGGTGGGGAAGGTAGGGAGTGAAGTCAGTTATCAATCTAGTAGCCACCTCCAGTGTGGAACTTCCCCATTTGGAACCCAGTCCAGCTGACAAAGGTACTTTTCTAAAAGATAGGAAGAGCAGTGGGATTCCAATATTCTTACCACTGGTTCACCCCACGCATGCATGCTCGCTTCACATGTGTGCCTTCTGCGCATGGACCTGGCTTTCTGTGCATGCGCTTTGCTCGCTCGTGTGCCTTCTGCGCGTGCACCTGGCCTCAAAAACATGCCTAAATAGGACGGCATAGAGCTGGGGAGGAGCCCACCTGCGATGTCCACTACCGGTACGCCTGAATCGGTACGAACCAGCTGAACACCACCTCTGGATAGGAAGGATAGGAGGACGGGGACAGATCTTACCTTAGAGCAGGTATGGAGAACTATGACCCTTTTATGACTAGTGGACTTCAACTCCCAGAATTCCTGGGAATTTTGGAAGTTGAAGTCCACAAGTCATAAAGGAGCCATATTGTAATTCCCTACGTCTGTCTTTTAGAGCAGGGGTCACCAACGTTTCAGACCTCAGGGACCACTAAATTCATAATTTTAAATCCCATGGACCACTAATATGATCTGCTTAATGACCGGCTGGGTGGGCATGGCAAGATGATCATGTCACTGGGTGGGCATGGCCAACTCAATGTCATGTCGAGGGGCATCTTGCCAGCCTCTACTCACTACTTCTCGCCTGTCCACCCGGGCTCCTTAGGGCCCCAAAAGGAAGCAGCTGTTGGAGCTAAGCAGCCACCATGAAAAAGATTGGCAAAACAGCTAGCTCACTTAAAATTGGATCTGACTGAGAAGGAGGCACAGTAGAAGCACCTCACTGAGGACTACGAGCATAGGCTTTCCAAGCAGAGGGAAGATCTATGGGCGTGCAAGGCCAGGTACCGGCGCCTGGAGGCTCAGTGGGCTGAGATGGTCAGCCAGTTCTAGGCCATGATGCAGTCCCACTGGAGCCAGGTCCTCCGGCTCTCCGCCACCAGCGGCACTTCCCTCCAGCCCTCGCCCAAAACCCCACATCAGGAGGCTGAAGCAGACCCCAAGTCAGAATTTCTGCCCCCCTCCGATCCGCACAAAAAGACCTGAAAGGGGAGACTCTCTGCAGCAATACAAACATTCATTGCATGTATCCAGCCCAGGGGCCATAGTTTGAGGATCCCTGATTTAGTGCAATATAAAAAATGCAAATAACTTTTCTGCGGACCATCAAAATTTTCTCAAGGACCACCAGTGGTCCACGGACCACCAGTTGGTGACCACTGTTTTAGAGGACAGGATGTTCCAAAGGGCCGTTTCTATGGGCATCACAATGTTGCTCACTTATGCAATGGGGATGAAGCTTTGAACATCCCAGTAGGGTGCAGGAGACCACTGGATTTCCATGTCAAATAGCTGCAACTGACACCATTTTGCCCACTGGGTCCCGTGAGTTTTCATCACAAACACTGGACACTAATTACCATGAGAAAAAAAAATAGGGATTTATGGAGCACTAAGAACTACAAACAGTTTCTTCTCTGAAACATTGGATCGCAAATACATTTGCTTTCTGTTTTTTGAACTGGCTTTCTACAGTGATAGAAAGACTGATCGAGACTATTTTGTGTGGTTACAGTTTAGTGATGGGCTTAAATATCAGGCTGATTGATTTCCTGTACGTAACATAACATGGTTTTTTATTTTTTTTTCCCTCTCTCTTCCTCCCTCCCTCTTCCTCTCTCTTATTAAGCAATAAAATAAAAATATTTTAAAATAGCTGTGCAATGCACCAGAATCATCCTGGGAATCCTGAGCTGATTTTTATGGTGCAAAAGAGAGAGAGAGAGAGAGAGAGAGTGCAAACATGCTGTACGTTTTTCAACCTCTGAACGAGAGTCTTCTGAGTTCTTCAGAATTTAAAAATAGTATTCCTGATTTCCTGCTTTGCTAAACTGCACCTAACCTTCAAGTCAAATTAAGCATGGCTCACTCTGGGTTAGCCTTCAGGGACATAAGTTCTGTGCACTGGTGTTGAGTTATTCCTGCAAACATCTGCCAGAAGTCTTCCAAAAACAAGGACCAGAAAAACAACCAGATGTTGCAGATGACATTCTTCCACCCCAGTTTTGAAGAGGGTGCTCTTTTTGGGTTTTGGCAGTTATGACCATTATCATTACCATCATAAATATTATCATTTCAAAACAGATCTTATTTCACGTAGATTCCACTTCTCCCAGAAAGAATAAACACTGAAAAGCTGTAATTCTCCCTGAAATGATTATGACCAAAGGTCAGTTCCTGTTTGGGAATTTTGGGAGTTGTAGTCCTAACAGATGTTTAGGACAACATCCACTTTCCCACACAAAGATGTCCACAGGGAGTGGTAAAAACATATAACAGAGATTTTGGCACGAAGTTCAAAAAATGTATATATTTTTTTTGTATGACAAAAACTACTTAAAAATATTTCTATTTATCTTTTTATCTTTTATTTATACTACATAGAACATTAATTGTATAATTTCAGTGATTTTCTTAGACTACTTACTGATATCTTTTCTGAAGATTTAAATTTTGTTTTAAATAAATAAGAAAATAATTTTTAAAAAATCAAGATGGCAGTTTATGCCACTGCTTTTGGCATTTCTCACACTCCTTTTGATTTTATGTACAAAAGGAATTCCTAGACACTGCTATTCAGAATTTATGTATTATATTATAATATAATACATAAAGGATTATAAATGCCTGTAATTGAATATCTATGTGTAAATATGCATTAATTCTTTACATAGTGTATAGATGGCAATTAAAATATGTCTGAAATCCCTTCTCATTTGTTAGCTTGTTTGTTTGTAAAATTTATTGGCCGCCCATTTTTACCTCAGGGTAACTTTGGATGGCTTACAATCATAAAAGATAAAGAGTGTATAGAGCTAAAAGACATAAATATGTCTTTGTTTTTATCTGCTTGCTCTGTCACTATTAACACCAAAGTGGTTAAATTGTGATTATTTCTAATCAGTGACTGTGTTAGAAACAGAATTGTTAATGGGTCTTAATACAGATTTACCCAGGGTTCATTTAATAAGCTACTGTGGCCTAGTCCACATAAACACTAATGCAGAAACAATCAAATCATAATCTGTAAACCTAGCCACCATGAGAGTTAAAAGGGGCCGTGATAGCTCAGGCTGTTAGAAGCCTGTTATTAGAACACAGCAGCCTGCAATTACTGCAGGTTCAAGCCCGGCCCGAGGTTGACTCAGCCTTCCATCCTTTATAAGGTAGGTAAAATGAGGACCCAGATTGTTGGGGGGGCAATAAGTTGACTTTGTAAATATACAAATAGAATGAGACTATTGCCTTATACATTGTAAGCCGCCCTGAGTCTTCGGAGAAGGGCGGGATATAAATGTAAATTAAAAAAAAAATACACAGTTAGATGGAGGAAAAACAGAAGAGAGAAAAGGGAAGAGACACATTTTACATTTTGCCTAGTTTCAGTGGAAGGATCTGAGGGTTGTCAAAACAAAAACAGTCCACACAAAGATTCTGGATACCACCTGCAGCTTTAACGATTCAAGACTTCCTTGATTACAACACATTCAATGAGATTTAGTCCCATGTAAATGGGTTAGAAAACCAGGAAGCTTAATCTGGCAAAATAAAATTTTTAAAAAGCTGCATATGGAAAATTTCATGAAACTCTTGAAAGTTCTCGAGGCTCAAAGGACACCAACTTGATCAGTGGTGGGGTGCTGCCAGTTCGGGAAAACCGGTAGTTGCGACCTGTGGGAGGGCTCACCCACCCATCCACCCACTCCGGAGCTATACTCTCCTATTTAGCCACATTGTTTAAGCCATACACATGCGTGCAAGCCATGTGTGCGAACAAAGCACATGTGCGGAAGGCCGTGCACATGCACGGAAGGCGCATGCTCACATTTAACCGGTTGTTAATTCATGTGCCACCCACCTCTGTATAAGATATAGTCATGATCAAGACAAAAGACAGAAGGAAACTGGTTTTATGCCCAACATGAAGTGGGGGTTGGCTATAGGGAGAAAGAGGCACAAAAATTAAAGTAGAGTTGACTACACCTAAGTCTCACGTTACACATACTTCAGTCACTGGATTTCTTTCATAACGACTTTTTAGTTTTTCTACAATAAAAATTCCTTATCAGAAATTCTTATATACCTGCTTGAATGTTCTATTTTAGACTGCCAGAGAAAGAAACATGTTACAAACATAAATATGTGGTTACTTAAATCACAATTTACTGCCATTTGAAGGCAAGAGTCAAAAACCGAAGAATATGGTGTTTCTTCTGTGGTTATTCTGGTCTCACAGTAATGGTGGATTTCCCAGGAAATGACAAAACAGGCAGCCATTTTTGTTTATTGAGAACACTATTTGGGCCTCCCGTTCACTCAACTCCAGCCAAGAATTTTACATCCTTCATGAAACCTTGGCAAATCATAACAGCGTACTAATTTTCTTACTCTAAAAAATCTATTCTGCCAACACTGTTAAAAGTTTTTTTTTTAAATTTTTGGAATTACTAGGCCTTGCTAATTAACATTAATAATTCCATACTAATTAATAATCAATAATATTTAATAATTAATATAATTTTTAATTACTATTTTTGGAATTAAATAGAGTCTAGCCTGCATCAACAAAGGGGTACTATGAGATCATGTGAAGTGATAGTAGAATAGAATAGAATAGAATAGAATTTTTATTGGCCAAGTGTGATTGGACACACAAGGAATTTGTCTTGTACAGCTCTATGCTGTATTGGTAAAACTACACTTGGAATACTGTGTCCAGTTTTGGTCGCCTCAATACAAAAAAGATGCCAAAACTCTGGAAACAGTACAAAAAAGAGCAAGGGGTCTGGATCAGAGGTGGGTTTCAGCAGGTTCTGGCCAGTTCTGGAGAGCCGGTAGCAGAAATTTTGAGTAATTCAGAGAACCAGTAGTAAAAATTCTGACTGGCCCCGCCCCCATCTATTCTCTGCCTCTTAAGTCCCAGCTGATCAGGAGGAAATGGAGATTTTACCCTTCCCCTGGAGTGGGGTGGGAATGGAGATTTTACAGTATCCTTCCCCTGCCACGCCCACCAAGCCACACCCACAGAACCGGTAGTAAAAATGTTTGAAACCCACCACTGGTCTGGACCAATTGAGGAATAGTTGAGGAAACTAAGTATGTCTAGTCTAACAAAGAAAACTACTAGGGGTGACATGGTAGCAGTTTTCCAGTACTTGAGGGGCTATCACAGAGAAAAGGGGGTCAACCTAATCTCCAAAGCATTTGATGACAGGAAAAGGTAGAAGATCTTTAAACAGAAATCCAACCTAGAACTAAGGAGAAATTTCCTAACAGTGAAAACAATGAATCACCGAAGCGGCTTGCCTCCAGTGGATGCTCCATCACTGGAGGTTTTCAAGAAGAGATTGAACAACCATTTATCTGGAATGGAATAAGGTCTCCTGCTCGAGCAGGGAGTTGGAATAGAAGACCTCCAAGGTCCTTTCCAGCTGTGTTATTCTATGTCAGTGATGGCGAACCTATGGCGCGCATACTAGAGGTGGCACACAGCGCCCTCTCTGTGGGCACACAAGCCATCACTCCACTTCAGCTCCGCCACGCATGTGCGCGTGCCTCCCACTGGCCAGCTGGTTTTCAGGTCTCTGCCGTGCATGCGGGGGGGGGGGCAGGGTGTATGGGGGGCACATGTGCATGCATGGGGGGCTGGGGCACATGTGCAGGGGCTGCGTGCGCATTGCATTTTGGGGGTTTGCGCACACTTTGGACAATCGGTCCAGAAAAGGTCCATCACTGTTCTATGTTATTCTATATTAATTAATTCTAAGTAGACTACTACTTCTGAGATGAAGAGAGTTAATTCAGTAAGAATACCATGTGCATGCAACTGATTTCTTGCCAAATAGGGGATGAATTTTTGCTTGATCTCAATTTGGAAGCAAAGAGAACCTCATAACAAACTGGCCTTGGTTGAGCCCTACACTCCAATGCCAAACAAGTACAGCCATTTTTACCTTTGCACTAGAAAAGTCATGTCTTAGAGCAGGTGTCTCCAAAGCTGGCTGAGGAATTCTGGGAGTTGAAGTCCACAAGTCTTAAAGTTGCCAAGGTTGAAGACCCCTGTCTTACAGTGTTGACATATAAGTCCATGAGAAGCCATCTGGAAAATGTCAACTTCGACTTCAAACACAAAAGCACCTTTTAATTCATTCCACGAATGAAAGTTAGTCAACCAAAAGATCATTCCAGGGATCAGTGACATTTCTGCCTGCTTAACACATAGAAGAACCAACTTTGGGGCTTCCAATGATCTGCCCAATGACAATGCTGGCCGATGTGCAGATTTCCTCCTGCTCGAGAACAAAGAAAATGATACATTTGCTTTTAGCCTCCTCAAAAATCATCTTGGCAGCTTAATTCTACTCAGAGGATATCTAAGGCTTGTAGAACAGCCTGCTATGAAAGAAATGCTAAAAAAAATAAGTTAGCTACAATCAAAAACAGTTCATCTCTAGATGGATGGCTTTTGTGGTTTGCTCTTTATTCATCTCCAGAGGGGGGAAAAATCTACCATATTCTCTGCACATTTTGAAAAACAAGATAGAGATGGGAGAAAAACAGGTTCAATTCAATGTTTTATATAGGATATTCCATTTGCAAACATGACTTGAGTGACTACACTAATTTAATTTCCTCACTCCCCTACCTTGGCAGTAACAAAATGTCAGTAATCCATTCAACCACAGAATGGCTATTTTCAAACTTGTCTGAACCTCTGAAAATCAGGTGGAAAATATATCGCTTCTTATATTCTACACCAGGGGTCTCCAACCTTGGCAACTTTAAGACTTGTGGACTTCAGCTCCCAGAATTTCTCAGCCAGCTTTATAATTTGCTGGCTGAGGAATTCTGGGAGCTGAAGTCCACAAGTCTTAAAGTTGCCAAGGTTGGAGACCCCTGTTCTACAAAGCCCATGTGCTGGGGCAATCTTGCCTATTGCTATTTCCCCTGTTCAAAAATAAAAAAAATGAGGAAAGCCTAAAGTCTAGAGAAACCCCGTTTATTTTTTTATGGGGACCAGCCAATTTTAGACCCAATCAAGCCCAACTTTATTCAGTATTAAAATTAATCTCTTCCAACTCCACTACTAAGTTCTTTGAACAACACACTCACATTCGATTGATCCAAGAAACCATTTTCTACCAACTGGATCTGTATAAATCTCACTGGCTAATAAGGGGAGTCCAGACTGGCACATATTCACAGGTTGTCCTTGATTTACAGCCATTTCATTTAGTGACCATTCAAAGTTACAACAGCACTGGAAAAAAGCAACTTATGACCAGTCTTCCAAATTATGACTGTCTCAGCATCTTTGCGCATCATGTGATCAAAATTTGTGCTTGGCAACCAACATGTATTTATGATAGTCACAATGTTCCAGGATCAGGTGACAGCAATAGCAATAGCACTTACACTTATATACCGCTTTACAGTGCTTTGCTGCCCACTCTAAGCAGTATACAAAGTCAGCCTATTGCCCCCAACAATCTGGGTCCTCATTTTACCCACCTAGGATGGATGGAAGGCTGAGTCAACCTTGAGCCTGATGACATTTGAACTGCCAAACTGCAGGCAGCTGGCAGGCAGCAGCAGTAGCCTGCAGTACTGCACTCTAACCACTGTGCCACCGTGGCTCAAGGTTGCTCATGGTCACCATTTGCAACATTCTCAATGGACTTCTGACAAGCAAGTCAATGGGTTAAGCTGAATTTCAATACTGGAATGACATAATTTGCTTAACAACTATGTGATCCACTTAAACAACACACTTTTGAGTTTTGCCACAGTTGCTTAGCAATGGAAATTCTGATCCCAATTGTGGTCCTAAGTCCAGGACTACCTGCATCAGAAGTAGTATGCAGAGCATTGTCACATGAAGGGATCTCAAATGACTCAGGAAATGCCTGATGTGACCAAATGTGTGTGTGGATATTTCCCCAAAATCTGGTCAAGGGAGAGTCAAAGCATGGGCAATGCTTATTGAGATAGCCTTGATGTCACATCAAGATGTCTGCATCGGGGGCCCATCAAAATTAAATAGAATTAGAATTGGAATTGGAATTGGAATTGGGATTGGGATTGGGATTGGGATAGGGATAGGGATAGAATAGAATAGAATAGAATAGAATAGAATAGAATAGAATAGAATAGAATAGAATAGAATAGAATAGAATAGAATAGAATGAAAAACAAAATCTACTATATATAAGATTTCAGCATAGACATGTAACATTTCATGAGAGTCAAATTTCTCTTCAGAATTTGGGCAATTTGAAGAAAGTAGAAGGAACAGTTGTTGTTCATCATGGAATAATTTCTTCTCTAAAAGAATGCTGAAAGCAGCAGATTTTCAACTGCAATTATTTACTACTAATTCAGTAGTTCGGATTCTTTTTTTAAAAAAAATCATTGATTTTTACTTTTTATTAATATTGTATTTAGTCCACTCTTCCAGTAGCTTTCCAGAAAAGTCTGAAGTGGAACAGAGATATAGATGCAAAAATACTAATTTTATATATGGCAAGTCTACAATGAAAATCTGTTCAGAACATGAGAAATTGTACCAGTTAAAAAGGCTCAGATGTATACTGGAAAGATAAATATTTTCTACACCTATATGAGCCCTTTATTCACCCACCATTTTCTTATATAGTGGTACTCCTGTACATTAATTGGCGCAATGAGTACTAAAAATGATGAGTACCGAACATATTTTTTCCATAAGGAATAATGCAGTGAGTCATAAGGCAGCCAACACTGACAAGTTCTATCTAGCTTGTGTGATACAATGAGTACCAGTGGACAAAATTTTCGTGTCAAAATGCATTGATGATCAAATCCAATGAGTTTCAAAGCAGTTGAGTACCAAGGTACCACTATACAGGATTTTTTTAACCCATTACTAACATTGGTTGATTTGGTGTTAGTTGTGAAGTCATGTCCAACCTATCAAGACCCCATGGACAATGTTCCTCCAGGCCTTCCTGTCCTCTACCATCCTCTGGAGTCCATTTAAGCTCACGCCTACTGTTTCAGTGACTCCATCCAGCCACCTCCTTCTCTGTCGTCCCATTCTTCTTTTGCTCTCAATCATTCCCAGCATTAGACTCTTCTCCAGGGAGTCCTTCTTTCTCATTAGGTGGTCTTCTAAAAAGCAATCAGGGTTGATCTCCTCTAGGATTGACTTGTTTGTTCACCTTGTGGTCCATGGGACTCTCAGGAGTCTTCTCCAGCACAAGAGTTCAAAGGCCTCAATTCTTTGGCACTCAGCCTTTCTTATGGTCCAACTTTCACAGCCATACATTACAACTGGGAAAACCGTAGCCTTGACTATATGCACTTTGTTGGCAGGGTGATGTCTCTGCTTTTTATGCTGTCTAGATTTGCCATAGCTTTCCTCCCCAGGAATAAGTGTCTTTTAATTTCTTTGCTGCAGTCCCCATCTGCGGTTATCTTGGAGCCCAGGAAAATAAAATCTGTCACTACCTCCATTTCTTCCCCATCTTTTTGTCAGGAATTGGCTGATACTTAACTATTAACTCATTCCAGATAAGCTTTGATTGGTACACTATCTAAAGTTGCTTTTTGTGAGATGAGCACCTATCTAAATGTGATAGATAAATAAATAAAAATAAGAGCTATCACATTCTTCCCAAGTGTGAGATAACACCTTCTTAACACTGCAAAACTGTGAAGAAAAATATTCTAAAGGCAATTAAATATACTTTAACAAACATCCTGTAGACATTGACAAAAATAACTGCACTGAAAGAAGACAGAATGCAGATGATAAATGTATTATCTATTTGACCTGCCCGGGTTAGTAACTCAAAAGAATATTTTTAAGATATCTTTGATATGGGTGAGAGAAAATAGCTACAGACAGGGCCCTTGTGTTTGGGCGAGAAAACAGGAAACCAGGGAACTAGGTAGGAAATGTGTAAGTCCCGCCAGCAACCAAAAAGGAAACAGGAAGCCTTAATACTGGAATGACATAATTTGTTCAGCTACTTCACATATCTGAAGAAACAGCTGTTCCACTGCTGAGAGGGCAACAGAGAAACAACACACACAAGGAGAGGAAAGCCATGAACAGCCAATACCAGAGGCAAACTTCTTTCAGTTTTGAGGAAAGGAACATAACCATAATTTTGTCAGCTTTGTAGAGTACCTGCCCATACATGTCAGCTGCAATTTTGCACATGAATTCCAAAGGAAAACTGCAATGTGAAATTGCTGAATGAAAAGTGTAAATTGAATGGAAACTGGGAAAACTCTTACCGTGTACCAAGGGTGTTGTTGTTTTTTCAAAAGGCAGCTGGACTTTGTTTCTCCTTGAAGACATTTCGCTTCTCATCCAAGAAGCTTCTTCGGTTCTGAAAAACTGAAGAATTGAAGAACTGAAGAAGCTTCTTGGATGAGAAGCGAAACGTCTTCAAGGAAAAACAAAGTCCAGGTGCCTTTTGAAAAAGCACCTTTGGGACAACCACAACCTGGATGACTGAGACTCTCTATAGACACTCTACCCTGTAGAGATCAACAAAATAGGGGACGCTGATTACAGATGTTAATAAATTAGCCAGAATAATCCTGCCTGGAGTCACTCTATGAATGAAATGGATGGTACAGGTAATCCTAGACTTGCAACCACTTATTTAGCAACTGAACCATTATAATAGCACTGCGAAAAGTGACTTATTATGACCATCACAGTATTCCCGCAGTCACATGATCAAAATTCAGGTGGCCATATAAATTTCTTAAATAAATAAATCAGTATGGCAAATTATAGCTGCTGTGAATGGATCCATGGCTTAGCTCACCTATCACTTTTCCATGTCATTGCTGTTGGAAATCCTGTCGCAACAAGTCTGTTGAGGTGATTATCAGAATAACAGAGCTGGAAGGGACCTTGGAAGTCTTCTAGTCCAAGATTGTATTATATTTCAGACAAATGGTTGTCCGATCTCTTCTTTAAAACTTCCAGTGTTGGAGCATTCACAATTTCTGGAGGCAAGTCATTCCACTGATTAATTGTTCTAACTGTCAAGAAAAATTTCCTTAGTTCTAGGTTGCTTCTCTCCTTGATTAGTTTCCATCCATTGCTTCTTGTCCTACCCTAAGGTGCTTTGGAGAATAGTTTGACTCCCTCTTCTTTGTGGCAACCCCTGAGATATTGGAACACTGCTATCATGTCTCCCCTAGTCCTTCTTTTCGTTAAACTAGACATACCTAATTCCTGCAATCTTCAGATCAGTTACGATTCAAAGCATTGAATTTTGTATTGTATTATAAGCTGCCCAGAGTTGCTTTAGATAGTGAAATGAGCAGCATACAAATTTAATAAATTAAAAAATGGCGCACAAAAGCCTTTTCCATAGTGAATGGGAGTTGGCTTATGCTATTAGACGCTTTGAGAATTCCTGCTTTGTTTTAGTCTACAGTGGGGTGTCGTCCTGTGGACTTCAACTCCCAAAATTTTCCAATCAGGGAATTGTGGGAGTTGAAGTGTAGGAATTTAGCACCCCCCCCCTAGAAGAATGAAATATTTTAGAAAATATTTAAAAGGCAGAATATATTTCCCTGGATGAGAAATGGAGAAACATGTTTTAAAGACAAAGCAGCTTCCTGACTCCCCCCCACCTTTGTCAATGGGCCATTAAAGCCTCAGCCAAGCTCACTCATTTCCCCCCACCTTTGTCAATGGGTCAGAGGTAGAAACTCATTCTCCCCACCTTTGTCAATGGGCCATCATCATCTGCAACATAATAGGACCCATCTAGCAACAGAAACTCACCACATGGCAAGGCTCAGGCAAGCTTGAGGGACAACCTACAATGTTAGCTAAGACCCCTAGACCACCTGGGAGTTTGACAACCAATCAGGATACTCTTCCTGTGCCCCAGAAAGTTCAAAACTCAGAAAAAGCATAAAGCCAGGGAGCACACAGGATCTCAGCCCTTTTCTGTTCAGGATCTCAAGCCATGTGATCCTAGCCACCATTAAACCATCTTTCCAAGCAGCCTCCATGTTTCCAGTGTCTTTGTCCCCACTTGGAACTGAACCCAGATGGATATTTCTTCCAACAGAAGTTCACAAGACTTAAAGTTGCCAAGGTTGGACAGCCCTTTTCTACAGTATAAATTCCTCTGGAAATCATTTGTGATCCATCAATGATGGTGGGAAGAAAAACAGAGAATGAAGAGGAAAAATAACCACCAGTTGATGTTTCTTTACAAATGCTTATTTTGCTGCTCACCAAGCTATTGTAATTTCAACAGAAACTTGCCAATTCCTTTGGCACGTTTGCATTTTCAGACTCACAACACCAAACAAAAGAGACAAAAGAAGCTGGAAGAAAACAAAAACTTAGAGGAGAATTCAGAAGAGAGACTGCCAGCAAAGATGAAAGCTTCACTGTTGTATGTGCAAGACTTAATTGCAAACAAAAAGTGATTTAAAATCCTTGCCATTTATATTCCAATAACCAGAGATAGATGTGCTTCTGAGAAATAATTGCATGCGGTCTGAAAACCCGGAATGGGCCACTGCCCACTCCTTCCTAAATGGTCTCTGTTTGAAAATGTTCGAAAATCTTGTTAGCAAGGTTTTGTAAATAAGAAGAAGGTGAGTAAGGACCGCTCAGATGTTACACATTAATATTGTAATCCTACACACGCTGACCTGGAATCAGGCCCATTAAATTCCTTCCATGTTTACTTCAGCATTAACTTGAACAATGGTACGTGTTTAAAGACATTTCTGTATTTGAACATTGGTAGGTATTCAGCTGGCGCAACATGGCTTCTGATATAGAAGATGCAGACAAAGTGATGTCTAGCGTGCACACACGGGAATAATCACAAATTAGCCTTGTCTGTCAACCCTGAAGCTGGCCTGGCTGAAGCCATCTTGGAGATTCAGTGCTGCCACATTAGAGCTGAGGGATAGGGAGTGGGGATTAGCGATAGCTGGGGTTGTCTAGTCAAAATAAAATACTTTCTCTTGGGAACCAAGCAGTGGTGGTGTCGTGTCCCACTCTTCCGCTGACAGCCGGGTCAGGGAAATCCGAATCAGGCTTGCCTCTGCAGCTCTGCCCAAAGTCCTAGCAAAGTCCTCAGGCAGGAGACCAGAAAGTGACTTCAGCAAGATAAGTTCGACTTTGCCTGACTCAGAGACTGCCAGAAAGCAGATCCTTTATATAGGCCATGGGGTGTGGCTCCATGACTCAGCACTCATTAAGGCCTGCCCCTCCCTTCCTTCTGTTGCCTCCGCCTAGCCAGTCTTCTGATGCGAGAGTCACTCCAATCAGCAGCTGTTGGAAATAAACTTTCCTCAGGCTCACATGCTGTGGAGGAGGGGGAGCGGTCTAGCTGCTCCCTTTGCCTGGGCATGGAGCCAGGGCTGGGGCCGGGGGGTGCTCCCTCCTCTGCAGCCTGCTTGGGCATGGAGCCAGGGCTGGGGCCGGGAGATGCCCCCTCCTCAGCCTGTCTGGGCATGGAGCCAGGGCTGGGGCCGGGAGGACATTCTTCAGCGTTCGGAAGCTGATAAGCAGACCCCGGCTGCGGTGAGAGCGGGCAAGACACAACAGGTGGGTTGCTACCAGTTCACCCCGGTTCAAGTGAACAAGTAGCGGCGGCGGGAGGCTCCACCCACCCACTCACCCAGACGTCATCAAAAAGGTTCTGTGCATGCGCAGAACCTTCTATGTATGTGCAGAAGTGCCACACACACGCACAAAGCACTGCACACTCCTGATAGCGAACCGGTAGCGCCGGGATTTGAAACCCACTACTGGAACCAAAGATGTTCTCACACCTGGCAGGAGGAAGGAGGAGTCATGTCACCAGACCAGCGGATGCTGCTTTGATTGGGCCATGTGACTGATTGTTTAGGACTGAGGGGAAAACTTTCTCTTTTAATTAGGTGAAAACTGAGGGAGCCTTCAGAGTCGGTTTTCACCAGGTATCTGCCACTATGATATTTCCAATAAAGCTATTCTTTGAGGAATCTACCTGCCTCGTGAGTTTTGCTTACAATCTATTACTTGGCATTGTCCAGTACAGACAGTCAACGTAAGTCTGTAGACCTTGTTTAAAGCTCGTGACTTACTGCAAGCTGTGCTTCATGTCTTAAGGACCTGTAGATAATCCTCCATTTACGACCATTCATTTAGTGATTGTTCGACATTGCAAAGGCACTGAAAACAATGACGTACACCAGTCCTTGCACTTACAACCGTTGGAGCAACTCCATGATCATATGATCCAGACTTGGGAGTTTGGCAACCAACATATATCTGCAATGTTGCAGTGACCTAGGTTCATGTGATTGCCGTTTGTGGCCTTACCTGTCGGTTTCCGACACCAGCAAAGTCAAGGAGAGAAGCTGGATTTGCTAAATGACCATGTGATTCATTTAACAATGGCAGAAATTCACTTAACTGTGGCAAAAAGATCATAAAATCAGGCACGACTCACTTAACAACCACCTTGTTTAGCAACAGAATTCTGGTCCTACTTATAGTCAAGTCACCTGAACAACGTATGCAGCATAGAATAGAATAGGATAACAGAGTGGGAAGGGACCTTGGAGGTCTTCTAGTCCAACCCCCTGCTTAGGCAAGATCACCTACACTACTTCAGAGAAATGGTTATCCAACATCTTCTTAAAAACTTCCAGTGTTGGAGCATTTACAAATTCTGGAGGCAAGTTGCTCCACTGATTAATTGTTCCGTCAGGAAATTTCTCCTTAGTTCTAAGTTGCTTCTCTCCTTGTTTAGTATCCACCCATTGCTTCAGTGGTGGGTTTCAACTGGTGTTACCACCAGCTCGCTTCACGCATGTGCTCTGCACGCACATGCTTGCTTCGCTTGCACTCAGGCCAAACTTGCACTCCGCGCAAGTACATTGCATTTCAGAACAGCTGAGACACAGCAATCCGCTCTGCGGTGCCTATCAGCTAGGCTAAAAATGAATGAATATAGGTAGGTATAGCACAAGGGCGGGAGGGAGGGCCCAGCTGACGGTTGGAGCAAACCACTTTGCAAACCTTACAATTGCCGCTACTGGCTCACCCGAACCGGGGCGAACCAGTAGCAACCCACTACTGCATTGCTTCTTGTCCTGCCCTCAGATGCTTTGGAGAATAGATTGATTCCCTCTTCTTTATGACAATCCCTGAAATACTGGAACACTGCTATCATGTCATCCCTAGTCCTTCTTTTCATTAAACTAGACATACCCAGTTCCAGCAACCTTTCTCCATGTTTTAGCTTCCAGTCCCCTAATCATCTTTGTTGCTCTTCTCTGCATTCTTTCTAGAGCCTCAACATCTTTTTTACATCATGGCGACCAAAACTGGATGTAGTATTCCAACTGTGGTCTTACCAGGCCATTATAAAGTGGTATTAACACTTCACGTGATCTTGATTCTATCCCTCTGTTTATGCAGCCTAGAACTGTGTTGGCTTCCTTAACAATGGTGTATATATATTTAATTGACTTCCAGTCTGTTCTATAGCTCTGGATTCATTCGTGGTCTCTCACCTAAGTACTAAATACTTACTTTGCTTCCAAGGTTTGACGAGTTCAGCCAATGCTGCTGCCAATCGAAAATATCCCATGTAATGTGAAGTTGCTCTTAACAGAGGTCTTGGAATAATAATAAATCAAAGTCACACAAACTTTACTACACCCTACATTCCATCTCCTTAGAGAAAACCTCAGATCCATACCAACATGCTCAAGTAACATCTAAGTATGGCATAGTTATGTAAATTATATCTTACTAAGCTTTATGCATGGCCCCCAGCAACTTCTTCAACTTTTAGCAATTTTCAGTATTTTAAAACTCAGTTTAGTAGTTTCACAATAGGAGAACTGGGTGAAGAAGAAAAGACGTTTATATGGGGGAAATGGTTGCTTTTCTTTTCTTTTTTTATCAAAAATGGGGAGAGCCATCTCTCTGGCTTTAATTTATTTATCAAATTTATATAACTGCCCATCTGATAGAAAGTGACTCTGGATGTTCAACAATCCAATAAAACAGTCAAATATATAAAACAATTATTACTTAAAATCATTATATAATAATCATTAAAAAACTATTAAACATTTTATACTTCTTGCAGTGAGTTGGATGCACTTGACAGTCTTAGGAATTTGTTCTTCTAACAGTTCTTCTAACTGTAGGAATTTGTGCTTTTCATCTGGAAATGTCCACTTTCTCCTTTAATCTACCTGGGTAGTTTTCAACAGATTCTGTTAGATCGATATGAAGCCTTTACCCCATCTCAAAATATTGTAAACCATTACAATTTCCGATTTTATTAAGCTCAATAGTTCTCACATCTATCACTGCAATTTTCTCGTTTCATTCTCATTTCTCAGAAGTTCATGGTATTTCATATAAGTATTCACACAGTGTCCCAGCTCAATTTTATCCAGAATGCGTTTTCACCCTTGGGGCCACTGGCCTTCTTGACTAGCTATCTTTGTTAACATGTACTCATTTCTCACATCTGCACTGATTAATCAACTTTATTTTCACATACATCCTCTTGGGATGACTCCTCCTGAACGAGACGTTCCTTGCCAACTGTTAACTCCACCTTCAGAATTCATGACAATGTGACTTTAACATCTTTTAGCCTCTGCCATCTTTACAATAGTGATGGGAGCGATGTTATAAAAGGGGTATGGATTCCTTTTAGGATGGGCATGCAACTTGAATGTATGTGAGGTCTTTCTAGATATCTCTGATTGAACGTTCCCCTAAACCAAGTGAAATGTAGCAAGACTGAATGCTAAAATTATAGATTAATCTGTTTGAGTGGCCTTCATCTCTACTCGATGATCTAGCATATGGATGTCAAACTCGTGGCATCACGTTGCCGTCACATGATGTTTTGTGACTTTTTTCCCCTTCGCGGAACTGGGGTGGGCGTGGCCTGCGTGTGATGCATCCAGCGCATGGGCAGCCAGTTTGACACCCGTGATCTAGCAGGAGCTGTGAGGTCAAAAGGACTCCCAGTTTCTAGCTCATTGTGAGCTTTTACTTTAGCTCAGGTGGAGTCCTTTTGACCTCACAGCTCCTGCAGGAGTGTCAAACTGGTGGCCCGCAGGCAGGATGCGTCACACGCAGGCCACATCCACCCCAGCTCCACAAAGGGGGAAAACATCGCGAAATGTGAAGTGATGGCAACGTGACGCCACGAGTTTGACACCCATGAGCTAGATGGTTCCTGAACCCTTACAGCCTCTAAGCACCAGGTGAATGCACCTCTTGTATGGCCTGGGGAGCAGATCAGAGGTAGGTTTCAGCAGGTTCTGACCAGTTCTGGAGAACCGGTAGTGGAAATTTTGAGTAGTTCAGAGAACCGGTAGTAAAAATTCTGACTGGCCCCGCTGCCATCTATTCTCTGCCTCCTGAGTCTCAGCTGATTGGGAGGAAATGGGGATTTTGCAGTAACCTTCCCCTGGATTGGGGAGGGAACGGAGATTTTACAGTGTCTTTCCCCTTCCATGCCCACCAAGTCATGCCAGGCCCTCCAAGCCAGGCCCACAGAACTGGTACTAAAAAAATTTGAATCTCACCACTGGAGCAGATGTACAACCAGGTATCATCAGTACACTAATAATGCTTCACTCTAAATGAATGACGTCTTCCAACATTCCCATACAGATAATAAACTAAATAGATGAGAGACCTGCAGCATGTCACAATTCAACAGCCAAGGGCTTGATCACTCACAAGTGATTAGAGACTTCTCCTTACTATGGAGTAAAACTATTCCAGCACACTGCTCACTTTGCCCAACCCTTAAAGGCCGGTTGATCAATGCCACTGAAAAGAATTAGAACAATTAATAAGTGGAACGACTTGCCTGCAGAAGTTGTGAATGCTCCAACACTGGAAATTTTAAAGAAAATGTTGGATAACCATTTGCCTGAAGTGGTGTAGGGTTTTCTGCCTGGGCAGGGGGTTGGACTAGAAGACCTGCCAGGTCCCTTCCAACTCTGTTATTATTATTAAGTCTAATAGGATGAGGAGGCTCATTCTACTCAAGTTCTGATGGTCATCCACAAAAGCAACTAATGAAATACCATCCCATATCTTGTAAGATCCCATTAGCGGATCTTACAAGATATTTACTGTTATACATCTCATCTCATGCTAGTTCAGGTTTCCAGGTGTGTTTAAGACTAATAGAAGATAAATGGGTTTACGGACATGATGTGATAAATGCCATCAGACCAAGAGCATTGTTTGCATTCAAGCCCTCCTGAACGTTTTGGAGACATTGGATAGGCTGCCATGAGAAGCAGGATGTAAGACTACTATGGCACCTTTATGACCTGTGGGCTTCAACTCCCAGAATTTCTAAGCCAGCCATACCACAAACAATTAAAAGTGGACAGATGGAAGACTTGCTGCACTGCAGTGACATTAGTCTACAGCAGAGTTTCTCAACCTCATCATCTTTCAGATATGAGGTTCACATCTCCAGCTCCCAGGATTCCCCAACCAGCATAACAACATATTCCTGTGGTATTCTGGGAACTGAAGTCCACACATCTTGAAATTGCTAAGGTTGAAAAACACGGTTCTATTCTAATTTTTTTTTTAATTTACATTTATATCCCGCCCTTCTCCGAAGACTCAGGGCGGCTTACACTATGTTAGCAATAGTCTTCATCCTATTTGTATATTTATATACAAAGTCAATTTATTGCCCCCAACAATCTGGGTCCTCATTTTACCTACCTTATAAAGGATAGAAGGCTGAGTCAACCTTGGGCCTGGTGGGACTAGAACCTGCAGCAATTGCAGGCAGCTGTGTTAATAACAGACTGTCTTAACAGACTGAGCCACAAGAATTTCCCTTCCTCTTCTCACATCCCTCCTCCTCCTCCTCCTCCTCCTCCTCCTCCTCCTCCTCCTCCTCCTCCTCCTCCTCCTCCTCCTCCTCCTCCTCCTCCTCCTCCTCCTCCTCCTCCTCTTCTTCTTCTTCTTCTTCTTCGTCTCCAAACGTATTCCCGCATGTGCAGGGTCCTCTTTTCAGATCACTGAACACCACTGCGACTCCAGGGTGCAGGCCCATGGCTTCCATATCTTTGTTGATGGCGTCTTGCCATCTGTTTTGGACACCCGTGGGGTGGCTGGCCATTAACTTCTAGTTGGTAGGCGGTCTTGGCTACAATGGAAGGTGCTGCTCTCTTACCTTTTGCTGAAGTTGCCTACAACAACTCAATTCATAGTAGCACGGATTTACTCCTTTAAAATAGCTTCAGGCCAAGATTTTGTTCCTATCTCGAACTCCCACAGGAAGAAACTACTGTTTCCTCTTTATCAGAATGGATAGATCAAATACAAAGCACATGGAAAATGACTGCAAGGCGATCGACGCTCACCGTGCATAAAAACAAGCAGATAAAAAAGGTCCCTGAGAACAATATCAAGTGGCGATAAAGTTTATCTTTCCACCAAATATCTTCAAACCACTCAGAAATCTAAAAACTTGGACCCAAATATGTGGGACCTTTCCCAATAGTAAAATCATCAACCCCGTGACGGTACAACTAGATTTACCAAAACACTTAGGAGAATCCACCCGTTTTCCATGTCAGTTTGCTGAAACCTGAACACACATCTACTTTCCGTCCTAACCATACACCCCTCCTATACCAATTCTCATAGAGGAGAACAACACTTTGAAATAAAAGAAATTTTAGATTCAAGAAAACATAGAAATAAAATTCAATATCTTATTTCTTGGAAACACTTCCGTTATCCCAAGCTGAATGGGTGAACAAAGAAGATGTTCATGCCTCGGAAAAATAGCACAATTCTATAAAAATATCCTGACAAACCCTAACTTCTCTTTTTTCTTTCTAGGACTGACGTCCTTGTTGCAGGAGGGCCGAATGTCAGCCTCCACTCCACTCTTCATTTACTTTTAAATGATTATATCAGTAGATAGAATGTAAAATGTTTATTTCTGTATTATAAACTCTTAGGATCATGAGATGAAGCATACCACCATCCGGGGTAAGGGAAAAGAGCTTATTATTAGTGTCGGCTGACATAACTGGGAGGAGGGGTGATTAATGATTGAGTATTATCAGCGCGCGCTTTCCTAACCGGATAATTGATATCCAATGGAGCATTCGTATTTCCATGGCATGGAGATAGCTTTCGGTCCCTGTTGTTGCTGCCCAGCATTCAGTGCCACACAGTGCAACAGGGTGGATGGTTGTCTTGTAAATCTTCTCATCATCCCATCGAGCAGTAAAATTCGGTGATTCTATAATGCAGGGTATAACTGCTACAAAGAGCATGGCCACTTCTCTAGTTCCCATATATGATATAGCACAATCACTGTATTTAATGCTTTTAAAAAGAAAATCCCTAAAATGGCAACAGGACAGTCACGAGACAGTAAGACTACCACAACACCAGATAAAATAGCTCTTTTCATAAATTTATCTTCTCATAGAATCTTCAGGCTACCTACTCATAGTAGCTGTTCCTCCTTTGAGGAGAAGGATCAAGCCATCAAAGAGTATGTTTTGGTAGGTGAAGGCCTCCTGCAAGCATTTAGTGCAAGTCAGGAAAAACAGTGCCCACTTCACAGGGAGTAGTCTGGGAAATGGAAAACGCCAAATTGCAAAGCAGTAATCAGTTTAACTCCAACCTTACCGTAAGCTTGTAATTAGCCCTTACAAGCTGTAATTTTGAAAAGAAGGCACACCAAACCACAACACAGCAGAAAATGGTTTGCGTTTGTATGGTTCTATTCCAACAGCATGCCAGGAGAAATGACTGTGGGCAAATAGAACATCTTGGAAAGCAATTTCTTTGCTCTATGTATATGTATGCCCTATTTTACCTAAAGCTAGGTTATCAGTTTATTTGTTTTTTTCATTTGCACAAAGTTTACATTCCTGTCTTTACAACAAACCGGTTTGATGCTGATGTAGGCTACTGTGAGCAGAGACAGATGCCGTGAAATCCAGGCAGAGGTGGGACTTGAACCCAAACTTTTTAATATTGAAGGGCAGCTGCCTTACTTTATCACTCACAGGTAGTCCTCGACTTACGTCCACAATTGGGAGTGGAATTCTGACTGAGAAACAATGCAGTCATCAGCGAATCATCACATGACAGGTTCTGATTTTATGACCATTTTTACTGGAGTCATTAAGTGAATCATGCAGTTGTAAAACAAATCTGGCTTTCCCAACTGACTTGGCATGTCAGAAGCCAACCCAGGTCACAAATCATGATCACCTCCCAGCAAGAAGCTGCAATCATCATAAATGAGAGGCCACTGCCAAGCAGCCAAACTGAAATCATGTGACCGTGGGGATGATGGTCATAATTTCAAGGATGGGTCACAAGTCACTTTTCCATAGTCCACTTTTTCCGTAACGTTGGATGATCTTAACATCTTAAAAGTTATCAAAAGCATCGTTCTACAGTACATGTACCACCTTCAATTCCCAGAATTCTGCAGGGGAGATATTTTGTTTAGAGGACCTATGTCACTAAAGTCCCCTGTTTGCAGGGGTGGCTTGTGGTGGTGGGGGGTTCACAGGAGTTCCGGAGAACCTCTAGCTAAGATTCTGTGCAGTTCAGAGAACCCCCAAATCTATAGTGACCAGATTTTAACATTGGTAAAGTGGGACACCATTGACTGGGGGGGAGGGGGGCAGGCCACCCCTCCCCCCACTTCCCTCCATCTGGGTGGAGGTGGGCCGAACAGCAGGAAATAAACAAACCCACCCGAGCCAAACCCTCCCTCGCTTGGCGAGGCTACTCGGAAGTAAATTGCGCGGGGAATTCAAAAAACAGGCTTTTCTCCCAATGAGAAAAGCTTTTGACTGCAAGCGCCCCCACACACAAGCCTTTGCCTTCATTCCTCCCCAAATCGAGGAGCTAAGAGGCGCCCCTCGACATTCCCCACCCTGTTAATCCCTTGTTTGGGACGCGTCATTTGCAATCCCGCCGAAAATCGGGGCTTTTTTAGAACGCCGCGGGATGCAGGGCGAATTTTTAAAATGCGGGACTGTCCCGCCAAAAGCAGGACGTCTGGTCACTCTACCCAAATCCCACTCCTGGCTGGCCCTGCCCACCCCTCCCCTCCCAGGAGTCCCACACGGCCCACTTTGGATGCAGGTAAGTGCAGGGCGTGTGCAGAGGCTCATGGAGGGGGAAAACGGGCCTACTAGAAGTTCCAGAGGGCCTCCAGAGCCTGGAGAGACTGTTTTCGCTCTCCCGGAAGCTCCAGGGAGGGCAAAAACACCCCCACCCATGGTGCAGGAGGCCAACTAGGCCATACTCACTATGGCCACACCCACCCAGCAACCGGGCAGCGAACTCCTTGCTAACATTTTTGAAGCCCACCCCTACCTGCCTGCCTGCCTGCCTGCCTGCCTGCCTGCCTGCCTGCCTGCCTGGTGAAAGCTACGCGACTGATTTTCTCAACAGTCATCATTTCTTTAAAAAAAAAAGAAGGCAGGCAGTACAGCGAGATATTTTTCTGCTCCTTTGCCAAAAGAGATTTAAAAAGCCCCACCATAAATACACATCTAACAGAGGCAGTAAACATAACCAGACATCGTTAATGTCTGCAAACTTTCCCTGCCATCGCTGAAAATGTCATGCACCTTCTGATTAAAAGAAGCATATTTTGCCCAATGATGTGGAAAAACGAAGCGAAAATTTCTTCTTTGCCTTCCCCGCATCTCTGCAAATGACAGGCGAGGAGGTGAATGCTAGAAGTTAAAAAGCTAGAAGATTAAGCCAGCTAATAAACATGGTCTTCACGTACATGTACACACACAAAAAAAACAGGCTACAGTACAGTATATCCTTTGTCTCCTCACCACAAGTTTTCGAGTATCTAAAAGTGCTTAATGAAGTCAGCATTAGGTCACCTTCCAAATCAGCTCCAGCTTTTTCTCTGCTGCAGTTTGAGGAAAGGGTGGGGGGGGCTGGGATAGAGACAGTTTTCCTAGAAAATCTGGCGTTCCTTTTGGGTGGGGGGAAGGGGAACAGTGAAAACAAAATCAAACGAAGCACCAATGCAGGTGGTTGTTTTAATTTATTTCAGAGTCTGAGTACATGGAGAAAAGCCTAGCGAAATTAATAGAGAGCTACTGCAGCCCTCCGCAAGGAAGGAGTATAGCTTGGTAGCATTCTTCATTAAAAAATAAAAAGTGGGTAATGAGAATATGGAAAATTCCTCTTGGTTGGGGGTGGGGATGGGAATAGATATAGCAAAGTCTTTCTCCTTCTGTCACACAATTGAATGTCATTCATCAAAATAAAAGGAGGAAGACCCAAAGTAAACTTAAAGGAGACTACCCAGTCATAGTTAACCTGAGGGATTTTCTGCCATCAAATGTGGTCAATGCTTCCAATTTTGATACAGGTAGTCCTTGACCTGGAAGGGACGCAGTGGCTCAGGGGCTAAGATGCTGAGCTTGTCAATTAATAATAATAATAATAATAATAATAATAATAATAATAATAATAATAATAATAATAATGATGATGTTTTAATTTGTATACCGCCCTTCTCCCGAAGGACTCAGGGCGGTGAACAGGCAAATAAAATACAAACAGAAACATACACCATAATTAAAACAACCCTTAAAAAACTGATTCAAGTATGCCAGAAATTTAAAATAACATTACACCCCACACAAATTACAACAATTTAAAACCCACAATTAAAATTTAAAATTTAAAATCAGGCCAGTCCAGCCATATGGAATAAATAGGTTTTAAGTTCGCGGCGAAAGGTCCTAAGGTCAGGTAGTTGTCGAAGCCCATGGGGAAGCTCGTTCCAAAGGGTAGGAGCCCCCACAGAGAAGGCCCTCCCCCTGGGGGCCGCCAGTCGACATTGTTTGGCTGACGGCACCCTGAGGAGTCCCTCTCTGTGGGAACGCACCGGACGCTGGGAGATAGAGGCCGGCAGTAAGCAGTCCCATAAGTAGCCCGGTCCTAAGCCATGGAGCGCTTTAAAGGTGGTAACCAATACCTTGAAGCGCACCCGGAAAACGACAGGTAGCCAGTGCAGTCTGCGCAGGATAGGTGTTACGTGGGAGCTCCGAACCGCTCCCTCAATAACCCGCGCAGCCACATTCTGGACTAGCTGAAGTCTCCGGGTGCTCTTCAAGGGGAGCCCCATGTAGAGAGCATTGCAGTAGTCGAGACGAGAAGTAACGAGAGCATGAGTGACCATGCATAGGGCATCTCGGTCCAGGAAGGGACGCAACTGGCGGATCAGGAGAACCTGATAAAAAGCTCTCCTGGAGACGGTCGCCAAATGATCTTCAAAGGACAACCGACCATCCAGGAGCACGCCCAAGTTGCGTACCTTCTCCATCGGGGCCAACAACTCGCCCCCGATAGACAGCCGCATCTGCAGCTGACTGTACCGAGGTGCCGGCATCCACAGCCACTCCCTCTTGGAGGGATTAAGTTTGAGCCTGTTCCTCCCCATCCAGACTCATATGGCTTCCAAACACCGGGACAGCACTTCGACAGCTTCACTGGGGTGGCCCGGGGTGGAAAAGTACAGCTGGGTGTCATCAGCGTACAGTTGGTATCTCACCCCAAAGCCACTGATGATCTCACCCAGCGGCTTCATATAGATGTTGAACAGGAGGGGTGAGAGAATCGATCCCTGCGGCACCCCACACGTGAGGCGCCTCGGAGTCGATCTCTGCCCCCCTGTCAACACCGTCTGCGTCTGGTCAGAGAGGTAGGAGGAGAACCACCGATAAACGGTGCCTCCCACTCCCAACCCCCCCAACCGGCGCAGCAGGATACCATGGTCGATGGTATCAAAAGCCGCTGAGAGGTCTAATAGGACCATGGCAGAGGAATAACCCCTATCCCTGGCCCTCCAGAGATCATCCACCAGCGCGACCAAAGCTGTCTCCGTACTGTATCCGGGCCGAAAGCCGGACTGGAACGGGTCTAGATAGACAGCTTCATCCAGGTACTGGGGTAGCTGACATGCCACCACACTCTCTACAACCTTCGCTGTAAAGCGAAGATTGGAGACTGGCCGGTAATTCCAGCTGGGTCCAGGGAAGGCTTCTGGAGGACGGGTCTCACCACTGCCTCTTTCAAGGCAGCGGGAAAGACCCCCTCCCGCAAAGAAGCATTTGCAATCCCCCGGAGCCAGCCTCGTGTCACCTCCTGTGTAGCCAGTACTAACCAGGAGGGGCACGGATCCAGTAAACATGTGGTGGCATTCAACCTACCCAGCAACCTGTCCATGTCCTCGGGAGTCACAGGGTCAAAATTATCCCAAACCACCTCAACAAGACGGGTCTCGGAACTCTCGTCTGGATCTACCCAATTTTGATCCAATCCGTCCTGAAGCTGAACGATTTTATCGTATAGATAACCGTTAAACTCCTCGGCATGCCCTTGTAGGGGGTCCTCCCGCCCCTCCTATTGAAGGAGGGAACGGGTCACCCGAAACAGGGCGGCCGGGCGGTTATCTGCCGACGCAATGAGGGAGGAAACGTAGGAACGTTTCGCATCCCTCAGTGCCACTAGATAGGTCCTGCTATAGGACCTAACTAGTGTCCGGTCAGCCTCCGAACGGCTGGATCTCCAGACACTCTCTAGGCGTCTTCTCCGGCGTTTCATCTCCCTCAGCTCCTCGGAGAACCAAGGAGCTGGTTGAGACCGACGCCGGGTCAGAGGCCGCAAAGGCACAACACGGTCCAAAGCTCCAGCCGCGGCCTGTTCCCAGGCCGCGACTAGTTCTTCAGTCGTGCCGTGGGCCAGATTCTCAGGAAGCGGCCCAAGCTCTGTCAGGAACCTCTCAGGGTCCATCAGGTGCCTGGGACGGAACCAACGCATTGGTTCCGTCTCCCTGTGGTGGTGGGTAGCGGTCTGAAAGTCCAGACGAAGGAGGAAATGATCTGACCATGACAAAGGGTTGATAATTAAATCTTTTAAAATCAGATCATTCACTGGCCAGAGATAAAAACCAAGTCTAGGGTGCCTCCCCCAATGTGAGTAGGGCCATCAATTAATTGAGTCAGGTCCATGGCTGTCATGGAAGCCATGAACTCCCGAGCGGTCGAGGATGCCATGCCAGTTGATGGCAAGTTGAAATCCCCCATGACCAACAGTCTAGGGGTTTCAACTGCCAACCCAGCTAGCAACTCCAACAGCTCGGGCAGGGCTGTTGTCACACAGCAAGGAGCCAGGTACGTGATCAACAAGCCCACCTGAGTCCTACGACCCCACTTCACATAGAGGGTTTCACACCCAGCTATCTGAAACACAGTGGTCTCCCTCGGTTCCAGACTCTCCCTAATAATAACCGCCACCCCGCCACCCCTACCTTGGGCCCTCGGCTGATGGAATGCTCGGAAACCTGGTGGGCAGGTCGGCAGTTCAGCGGTTCGAATCCCTAGTGCTGCCGCGTAACAGGGTGAGCTCCCGTTACTTGTCTCAGCTTCTGCCAACCTAGCAGTTCGAAAGCACGTAAAAAATGTAAGTAGAAAAAATAGGGACCACCTTTGGTGGGAAGGTAACAGCGTTCCGTGCGCCTTTGGCGTTGAGTCATGCCGGCCTCATGACCACAAAGATGTGTTCGGGGAGTGCTGGCTCTTCGGCTTTGAAACAGAGATGAGCACCGCCCCCTAGAGTCGGCAATGACTAGCACGTATGTGCGAGGGGAACCTTTACCTTTACCTTTAGTCCTTGACCTATGACCATCATGGAGCCCAGAAAGTCATGACGGTACTAAATTGAGGCTCCCACGTGACCACCTCGATTTTATGAGCTTTGTGTGATCATTGTTAAGTGGACATGGTAGTCGTAAAGCAGACGCCATGATCATTAAACAAGTCATGGGCATTCTGGTGGCAAAAAATACGTCATAAACTGTATCTGTGGAACGCTGAAACAGGACATAAAGATGAGCTGGTTGCAGCAAAATGCAATCATGTGATATGGGGGAAAGTGCCACAGGCAGAACTCTGGAACAGGGTCATAAGTATCTTTGGGGAAGTCCGTTGTAATTTACAAAGGTCACTAAGCAATCGGTCATTAAGTGAAGACTACCTATTGTTGAGCAATCTGGCTTCTAGTCTTGGTCTTAGTTCCAGAATCAAAGCCAGCAACAGACTTCAAATATTAAGGGTTACAGAAAAGTTAATCACTTTCGTACTTAACTTGTGCATCGTAGAGTCATACCACTGGCCACTGAGTATGGGATCAAAACCATATTAAAGCTATCCTGACAAGCAAGACCTCCAATCTTTCCTTGAACATATCTAAAGAAGCAGAAATCAACACCTCACTCACTAATTGGATCTCCTATTGAAACTGTTAGGAAATTAATCCCCAATGTGCAACTAATTGGACACCATGTGTTACTGGATACACATATTGTCAACGTTCCATACTAGGCTAAAGGCTTCCATTGCTGACACATATTTCATTAAGACATGGTTTGGTTTAATCACTGGTTGGTTTTTTTTTTAATAATAAAGTCATAGTGACTGGGTTTGGACAAACCCATTATCCGTGAAATGGAATTCTGAGAGTTACGGTCCCAACACATCTGGAGTAAGCTACAATTGTTCTCCAGATGAACCAGTTTCTCTGGAGCTGGTGCCTTCCAGATATGCCTAACCACAGTGGCTGAGAATTCTAAATACTGTAATCCCAAAAGAACTAAAGCAGTGTTTCTCAACCTTGGCAGCTTGAACTCCCCAAATTCCTCAGTCATGGTGGTGGGGAAATTCTCAGAGTTGACGTCCACAATTCTTCAAGCTCCAAACTCAATTGAAGAGAATACGACTTCAGCAACAGAGTGGTCAATGCTCGGACTGCACTACCTGACTCTGTGGTTTCATCTCCAAACCCCCAAAATTTTAACCTTAGACTTGCTACTGTTGACCTCACCCCACTCCTAAGAGGTCTGTAAGGGGCATGCATAAGAGCACCAGCATGCCTACCGTCCCTGTCCTAATGTTCCTTTTAATTGTATTCATTTTATGTATTCAGTTCATGCTTATACTTATATATATTATCTATTATGTACTAGATAGATAGATAGATAGATAGATAGATAGATAGATAGATAGATAGATAGATAGATAGATAGATAGATAGTAATAATAATAATAATAATAATAATAATAATAATAATAATAATAATAATAATAATAATATCAGAGTTGGAAGGGACCTTGGAGGTCTTCTAGTCCAACCCCCTGCCCAGGCAGGAAACCCTACACCATTTCAGACAAATGGCTATCCAACATTTTCTTAAAAATTTCCAGTGTTGGAGCATTTACAACTTCTGCAGGCAAGTTGTTCCACTGATTAATTGTTCTGTCAGGAAATTTCTCCTTAGTTCTAGGTTGCTTCTCTCCTTGATTAGTTTCCATCTGTTGCTTCTTGTTCTACCCTCAGGTGCTTTGGAGAATAGTTTGACTCCCTCTTCTTTGTGGCAACCCCTGAGATATTGGAACACTGCTATCATGTTTCCCCTAGTCCTTCTTTTCATTATAGATAGATAGATAGATAGATGCTGCCAAAGTTGAGAAAGACTCAACTGAAGGGTACAAGACAGCAAGAATGTCCAAGATCTTCTTGCTTCAGCTGTTAAACTATTGCCATGGAGGGATTTCCAGGGGAAGACTGTGGACTGAAGACAGCTCCTCTGACAAGCAGAACCATCAACTGCAACTTTTGACAAGTGAACTAAAGGACACCAGGTTCCTTTCATCCTCCCTGGATAAAAGAAGTGACGGGAGATTGCCCAGGCTGTTTCTCCTTACAGCATTTCCCTTTCCTGCAAGACACAATCTGGGGGGGAAGGAAGAAGGGACTGGGATATGGGGAAATTTGGCGTTTTGTTTTCCATCCGCAAAGAAGAAATCCAGAGAGAATCACCCAGAATAATAACTTATCTTTCGGACCCAGGGAACCATAAATGACAGTTATTGCAGAGTAGTTTCTTTATAGTTGCTGTGCCTTAAGAAAGAGCAAAGGCAGATTCCCCTAGCAGTTTGCAGAATATATTTAATATTTATGCGGATAAATATTTATGCTTTAGTTTGGGAAAAATTCTGTCTATAGGTAAGCAACATTTTAAAAATTCCTCTGCAGTAATTCCTCTGTCATTTTTGGTTCCTTGGGCCCAACAGATATGTTGCTATTCTGAGTAGTTCTCTCTGGATTTATTGATATCTTAATTAGAAAATGTAGTATACCGGATTTGTCTATATCAGTGGTAGTCAACCTGGTCCCTAACGCCCACTAGTGGGCGTTTCATGTTTCATGGTGGGCGGTAGGGGTTTTGTCCAATACTGAAGTGCTTTCCTTTTTTTTTTAATTTAATTGACTTTTTAAAAAATTTTCACAGCATCATTTAAAAACATTTTCATTAGGTTTTCATAAAATTCCTCGTGACAATTTAAATTTCTGAAAATATACTATTTGTATCGTCTGCGCATACGTTTAGTTCACATTACGTAAGTGAAACTAAATGGCGCTATAGTGTGACCACAAACAAAAGAGCCTCGTTCCAGAATAGCTTGCGCATCTCCCCCCACACCACCCAGCTGTAACAGACAAGCAGAGCTGTTAGCCGGAGCCCCCCCTGCAAAACCCAATCCACGATGCGCGAGAGGCAGACGACAATACATTTTATAAATCACCATTACTGTGAAACCGGTGGGCAGTTAGAAAATTTTACTACCAACAGAGATACAAAAGTGGGCAGTAGGTATAAAAAGGTTGACTACCCTGGTCTATATCAAATATGATGAAAACATTTTCCCTCTATAATTATTATATGACATCCTAATTTCATAGAACTTAAATTTACATTTAAATTGTTTCTTTTTAGTCAAAGTAACAAAATTTTAAGAAGTTGCTTTTTGTAAAGAAGAAACTGTTTCTTTGTTATGTTAAATTTAAGGTGTTTTTCTGCCTGTATTAGGATGCTGGAATTACTTGATACTTGGGAAATGTGGATGTGTCTATAGTTTAGAGTATAGTGAATAAAAATCTATGATTTCTTTAAATAAATATTTAAAAATCAGATTTTTTTTATTATTATCAAATTTATTTTAATAAAATGCTTTTGGAATAAAAATCTATCTGAAGATAGTTTTCTATTTAAGACACATTAATAATTCAGTTTATTCAGCATGAAACGGAGCTTAGTTATGTAGCATGAGTATGTTCTGCAATATTGGGACTGTAAGTGACTCAACAGCGGATCAAATGAGGAGCCGTTCCAGGAGAGAGATAACAGTTGCTCTTTCAAAATTATGATTTAAATCACGTTGATTTAAATCAAGCCTTTTTACTAATGATTTAAAGCACAATTTAAATAATTGTTAAATCAATTATTGATAAATCAAATCTACCCTGGTTTAGACAGAAAAAATTGGAATATGTATTTGAATGGGATAAATTGTTATTTAGGATGTTCTAGTATATATTGGAGCCTGTAAAGGAATAATGGTCAGTTTTGGTCATGTTAAATTTGGGATCTTTTTTCCATTCTGTTCACATTATGAGACCATTCTATAACTTTTAAATGGGATTTTGTTAAAGTTAAGAGGCAGATGTAGAATGTTGAGTTTTATTCATGGTAATTAATTTTACAATTTTAGACCTTTGTTTGATTTTTAGTTAATAAATAGATTGTTACTTATTTGATTTGTCTATTGTCAATAAATGAGTTATGGGATTTAGTGTTTTATGTTTGTTTTCTAAAAGGAAGTGTCGAGATTGGAGGATTGTTTATACTTGTCACAATGAGGTGGGGAGCTGTTCTAGGAGGAGGCCCATTAAAACATTTATCTTTTTTTGGTATTCCTTTTCTTCTTCTTTTTCTTCTAGTCTGAATTATCTTTTATTATGTCATTCAAAACTTTTAATAAATTGTGTCATTGCCTGCTTGTAATAAATTCCCAATAAAATTCTTCACCATTTGCCCAATCAATAAAGTCCAAAGAAAGTCAAACATTACACATAATTTCATCAGCTCTGAGGAGGCCATAGGAGCCATTGGGATGTTTGCTCACTAACAAGAGTCAAGGGATTCAATGGGACCTGGTCTCAAGGAAGAGCAAGTAGAGAAGAACAGATGCTTCAAAATGATTGATGCAAGCAGCATAAAGTTTTAGTATCCCAGATGTCATAGTCAATTCCAAACAACGTTATTTTTTTTTTATTCTGGTTGCAATCATAGTGTATCAATACATTAATAATTAATTTCCAGGAGGGGGGGAGAAAAAGTGATAAAAATAAGATGAAGCAAATCAACAGGGAATTTACAGATATCATAAATTAGGTTAAAAAATTCAATGCTTCATTAATTAGTTTTAACTCACTGAATATATTATAGCATTTAGAATACCACAGAAAAGAGATAAAAATAAGTGGAATACATTAACAAGGAATTTATAAGCATCATAGAATTAGGTTAAATTTTTCAGTAATTCACAGATGTAGAGGAAAGTGTGGCAGAGACTGGGGGCAGAGTTAAAAAAGGGATCATCCTAGAATCTCTACATAGCCACAAGCGAGCTAGGTCCAACCCGTTTGGAATTCATTGACCCATATCTAACTCCTAACAGATGCTAACCATTAGTTGAGAATATTCTTGTGCATAGGTGTGAGTAGCAATAAATCAATCTAATTGGACTTTCATGTGTGGACCTGATCTTTCGTGCCTGACACTGAATTAGTCTTAACTTACTATATACGTCATAGGTAGTCTTTGTTTAATGATCCTTTTTTCAGCAACTGTTTGAAGTTACTACTGGGCTGAGGCAGATTTGTTTTCCTGGCTGTAGCAGTCAATTGCATGCTCTCCTGCCCCTGAAAGCTGTCATCCCATCCCAGGATCTTCTTGTAACTTCCTGCCAACATCCCTATTGACTTCAATTACTTGAAGCCACAAGGAAGTTGTGAGAGCCTCACTTAATGACCCATGGTTCTTGCTTAATGATGGCAATCAGGACTGCCAGGGGTACCTTTGCTAAGTGATGTGGACACATGATGTTCCATTTTACAACTACATTGCTTAGTGACAGAAAATCCAGTTCCAATGACTATTGTTAACTGAGGACTACCTGTATAGTATTTAGGAAATGCTAGAAAAAAAGATAAAATGTAATGAATAAACAGGGAATATACATAATGTCAAGGTTCTGACCCATGTGAGCAGCACCGTTGAGGCGATCCAATCTCTTAACGCAAAAGATTAGTCAGTAAATCATTTTGGCACAGAATGAAAGCAAAATCAGCTCTTTCTAATTCTCAGGCCATTCAATATTCAACGTGTATTATAAAATTTTATTTAAAATTTTCAACACATCATTCATTGCTCTTAATATACTATGGTGTTTAGAGAAATTGTTAAAATGTAAAGAATATAAGAATATCAACACTTCATAAAATAAGATTAAACATTACAGTAAATTCTATCCTGATTTAACACCAGAAAAATGAGAATTGATGGCAAGTGAAACACAACATATATAAAATTAGCGGTTTATTACGCTTAATGTGGCAAATACTTTTACAATGCAAACAAAAAAAAAAGAGAAAATATCGCGATATTAAAAGCCTGGTTTCTCACCCCAAATAAACAACCTTTAGGAAACAGTGTTTCGTTTACATGTGTTTATCCATGTACAGAAATGCATAATTATTCCTTATCAATGTGAAAAAATCTGGAACAAAATAGATTACCCTTTTTAACATATTCTGATCCCCTCCGGTAGATTCCTACGGAGAAAGAGATAACACTCCCCCAAAAATATGATTGGAAAAAATCACTTCCTTCTTCATAACAACTGAATATAAAGATCACAGATAGACTAACGAGGTGACAGGCAGACTAAAAAACTCTAATCTTCGAACCTAGCTGGAAGGCACAAGGCACTAAAGTGACTTTCTCTGCAGAAAATTTAATTAATCTGTCAGCAAGCACACGGGAACCTTGAAACTTGAATGTTTGCTAGAAGCTTAATTAATGTTCATCCAGGAAATAATAGCTCAATGGCGAAGATGCCACCTATGTTTAAATGCAAAAAAAGGGGGGAGGAGGACAGCGATTCCACTGTTTTCTCAACTGAAAAGTAAGCTTATCAGGTTGACTTTGTTCACACATTTCCCAAATCAGCAAATCTGGTGCCCTAGCTTACTGCCAAATCCTGTTTTGCAGGATAAAAAAAGCAGAATCTCCTTTCAGTTGAGCTCCAATTTTTATGTATCAAATTTTTACAGCCGCTTATATCATCAAAAGCAACTCTGGGTGGCACATAAAAATGAGATTAAAGAATAGTTTAACAATTTCTAGTAACTTCGTAGATGCTTCCATTAGACATGTAGTTGACACTACAGAACAGGGTGTCAAACTTGATTTCATTGAAGGCCACATCAAGGTTGTGTTTGACCTCGTAGGGCCGGGGGGTGGGCCTGGGGTGTGACCTGGGATGGGCGTGGTCATGGTGAGCATGACTAGGGTGGGTATGCCCATGGTGGGCGTGACATGGGACTCGTGTCAGGGAGGCATCCTTGGTGGCCAAATGCTAAGGCAGGACTTCCCTGAGACCCTCCCTCACTCTCATTATATTTTTTTTCCTTCCTTCCTTTTCTTTTTTTCCCTTCCCTCTTTATTCTAATTTTTTCTTCCTTTTCCTCTTTCCTTATTTTTCTTTCCTTGCTCTCTTCCCATCTTTTCTTCTTTTTCTTTGTCTTTCCTCTTTCCCTTTCTGCTTTCCTTCCCCTTCTTGCATGCTCAAATGCAAAAGGGGAAATATTTCTCCTTTTGTTTTGTTTTTAGTTTTGATAGCTGGACGGCCTCCTGCAGCACTCTGGCAGCCAAAATCAGGTGTACACAGGTAGCCCCACCACCACCACAGCCCATTTTTGGCTTGGACAGCCTCTTTTGACTCTGGCAGCAAAGTCAACAGGTCGCAGGAGGCGCACACCGCCTGTTTTGCCTGCCAGAGTGCCACAAGTGGCCGTCCAGGCTGAAAACGGGCCTGGGGGGGCACATGCAGCCCCTCCCCCACAGCCCATTTTGACTGCCAGAGGCACCGTGGGCCAATCCTTTACTATTTGCAGGCCGACCCCGCGGGCCAGATCTAAGCACCCCATAGGCCAGATCTTGTTGTGCCTTGCCCGCCCCCATCTCCGCAGCCGGGCCCCTCCCATCTCCTGTTATCTGAGCCAGAGACTGATAGTGAAGAAGAATGGCCTGGCATGCCTCCAACCCCCAGCCCTGGCACCATGCCCGGACAGACTGAGCAAGAAGCCAGCCACGAGCTAGAATTACCGGCAGCTGAGCAGGAGGACAAAACGTGGACAGATCCCCGCTTCCGGAGAATGGAGAGGCGACGTCAGCAAAAGGAAGGGGGGGGGCAGGCCTGGATAAGTGCTGAGTCATGGAGCCACACCCCATGGCCTATATAAAGGATCTGCTTTTTGGCATTCCTTGAGTCAGGCAAAGTCTAATCTGGTTGCTGAAGTCACACCTTGGATTCCTGCCTGCCCTGAGAACTCTGATAGGAATTTGGCAAAACTGCAGAGGCTTCATGGCCACGCTGGATACAGACTTCCCAGACCCGGCCGTCAGAGGAGGAGTGGGACACGACAGATCTGGCCTGTGGGCCTTGAGTTGACACCCAAGATAGTTCCTTCTTCCAGAATGTTTTCCCAATGTCCCTCTCGCCAACAACCTGGGACTCTCTTGGTAGTTTCCCATCCAAATGTTAACCAAGTCCTTCTTTGCAATTATTTAGAATCTGCCACGGCCAAATAGAAGTTACTACCTATTTGATCATTCATGAAAAGAAGGAGAAAGTTATGAGATAGATGGCGCAATCCTACACGTTTCGGAAGACTGACCCTGGGAGACAAGAATGGCCTCTGAACTATGTTCACATATCCAGATAAATCGGACACGTATTCCATCAATCTGTTGTAATAAAGGTTTCTCTGAACACGCCAAGTTCTATTCACCTTCTTTCGGAACTTTCTTGTGCTGTACAATACAAAGACAAGAGTGTATTTCCATCACTATCATGAGTGGCAGAGAATGAATCTACAAGAACTCCCCACACAGTTCTATGACGTTTTTTTTAAACACACAACCAATTTTACAATGTAGATAGTCCTCGATTTACAACCATTCATTTAGTGACCATTCAAAGTTACTTATGATCATTTATCACACTTATGACCGTTGCAGCATCCACACAGTCATGTGATCAAAATTCAGATGCTTAGCAACTGGTCCATGTTTATGATGGTTTCAGTGTCCCAAGGTCATGTGATCACCTTTTGTGACTGTCTGACAAGTAAAGTCAATGAGGAATCTAGATTTACTTAACAACCGAGTTTACAACCGAGTTGTAAATGGGGCAAAATTCATTTAATAACTATCTTGCTTAGCAACAGAAATTGTAGTTTTAAATCAAGGACTACCTGTATAGAGGGATTATTATGAACTGCTGATATTCATTCCCTACATTTGTTTTTATATTTTGGGCAAATCTGTAACACAACAGATTTATTTTTTTTTAAATGCAGATATTTGAGAAAAAGGAACATTTGAAAAACGTTTAAAACTAATGTTTGATTCAGAGCACCTTTGAAATGAACGCATACAAAGGGGAGAATTAGAAACTTCTTTTTCATACCTAATCAGAAAAAAAGCATATTTTTGTTCTTATCTATTTAAAACAGTATTTCACAACTTTGACAATATGAAGTGATGTGGATTTCAACGGCCAGAATTCACCAGACAGTCATGCTGGGTGTGGAATTCCGGGACGTGAAGTCCACTTATCTTAAAGTTGGCAACATTAAGAAATCACATAACAAGAGACATTGAAAAAGACCATAATAAGCTACATTAAGTAGTTCAGATAATTGTCGATGAATTTCCGGAGAACTCAAAAGTATCCCCAAAACAATCTGAACGCCCATGAAAAAAAAACTGATCCCCCCCCCTCCCGGCGATTTAGTCCTGGCCAATTTGCCTACTGTGATCCTTGATCCTCTCCCCCCTGAAACCCCCCAAACCAATCCTTAATCCCTTCAAAAGATTCTCCACAGGTGGCTTAGTTTAGTGTGTTGTAAAGTCACTCAATAACTTTGATTACAGCTCTCTAGGGCTGAAAAATTGAGCCTGTCCTAATGTTATCCAACTACTGTTTCCAACCTCCTAACCATTGGCTGGAGATATTGGAATTTGTAGTTTAACAACAAAATTCCTTATCTATGAGGTAAATTAATTCTTGATGCAACAAAGGAGTTTTTAGTTTTCTTCATTAACTGGCAGGCACAAACTCTGTTTTGGGACCCAAAGGAGGGTAAGCAAAAATAAATAAATAAATAGTTTTCAAAAAGAAAAACAATTCTAAAAGTTCTATTGACATTTTGAGCCTACAGTTTGTTTTCCCAACAAACTTTTCTTTTTTGCTTGTACTTAATTTGAATTCATTTACATTTTGTGCTGTTTGTGGCAAGTGCTATCTACAGGATGTGTGAGGACGGAAGCAAAGAGATAATAATTTTGCCTCCTTGAAAATGCAGTTAAAAGTCTTATTTCCAAGAACCAGATTTCTTGCAGAGATAGTAAAAGAGGCAAAAAAATTCCATTACAGCGGAACGGATTTTAAGAATTAGCATTTGCCTTCCTCTTAGCATCAAATGTCTTGTTCTTTGACATTATGAAAAAAGTAACATTTCTAATGTATATTCAAACGTGAAACATTGCCCGAATTGGCTTCAAATGTAAAAATGTTCTGCAAAATTATCCCTAGAACAGTTTGAACTGAACTTTGAATCAACCTGCTACAGAAAGCAAGTTTTCAATGCAGCAAACTGTCCAATATATGAATAAATAGCCAAAGTGCTGGATCGAAACTATGAATAGCTTGCAAAAGTGCATAGATTTTATACTTCTACATAAACATATATCTATAAAATAAAAAAAATGGGTAAACTCGGGATAAAATCTAAATGTGATATAATTTAAACTTTCAATTAAATAGTAAATCAATGTTGATTTTGGGCAGCCATGTCTATGGTGTCAGATCATCTACTTCCCAATATTGCCTATTCTAGCCTTCCCCGATTGGTAATACTGTAGTGGGTGTAGTGGGCAGCCAATAAATTAAAAGACGCTTGCTCCTGGGGAGGAAAGCTATTGCAAATCTAGACAGCATTCTAAAAAGCAGAGACATCACGCTGCCAACAAAAGTGCATATAGTCAAGGCTATGGTTTCCCCAGTTGCAATGTATGGCTGTGAAAGTTGGACTACAAGAAAGGCTGAGCGTCAAAGAATTGAGACCTTTGAACTCTGGAGGTGTTGGAGAAGAGTCCTGCGAGTCCCTTGGACTGCAAGGCGATCAAACTGATCAGTCCTAGAGATCAGCCCTGATTGCTCTTTAGAAGGCCAGATCCTGAAGATGAAACTCAAATATTTTGGCCACCTAATGAGAAGGAAGAACTCACTGGAGAAGAGCCTAATGCTGGGAACGATTGAAGGCAAAAGAAGAAGGGGACAACAGAGGTGGATGGATGGAGTCACTGAAGCAGTAGGCGTGAGCTTAAATAGACTCCAGAGGATAGTAGAGGAGAGGAAGGCCTGGTGGAACGTTGTCCATGAGGTCACTATGGATCAGACACAACTTCGCAACTAACAATAACAACAGTGGGTGTTGTGATCGGTTGTGATATATTGCTTAACATATCATAATTTATTAACAAACATTATATGCTATAACGAATTAGATCAATACTGGAAATCTAATTTCCAATAAAACTGAAATATAGACACTCTACTTAGAAAACTCTAATTTTATGATACAGTACAAGTCCACATATTCAAATTCATTTCCGGACTGCCTTTTAATTAGAAATGAATCCTACATTAATTTATTTTTTAGTTGTTCTGAAGATTGACAGATACTATCTTTACTTTTGCAAAACACACCAGTCAGCGCATCGACACTCCAGAAATGCTCGTGAAAAAAGAATATGTTTTCTAAAATGTGTTAGGCCAAATAAAAACAAGCCCTTTTGACAGGCCTTCAAGATTCCTTCCTGCCTATTCTATTTCTTCCAAAAAACCAAAAAAACAAAGACGTTGCATTTTGGGAGTTGGAGCCAAGAAAATACCTTACGAAATGTGAATCTCTAACACCCAGTGCTCCTGACAAATAGATATTCTTCAGCCTGAACTTTGCAGCTGAATTCAGTTGAATACAAAATACCTTATCCCACCAGACTTGAAATCCTAGGCTTAGAAAACTTGGAACTCCATCGCCTTCGACAAGACCTAAGTTTAACTCATAGAATCATCTATTGTAATGTCCTTCCTGTTAAAGACTACTTCAGCTTTAATTGCAACAATACAAGAGCAACCAACAGATTTAAACTTAATGTTAACCGCTTTAATCTAGATTGCAGAAAATATGACTTCTGTAACAGAATCATCAGTGCTTGGAATACTTTACCTGACTCTGTGGTCTCTTCCCATAATCCTAAAAGCTTCAACCAAAAACTTTCTACTATTGACCTCACCCCATTCCTAAGAGGACCATAAGGGGCGTGCATAAGCGCACAAACGTGCCTACCGTTCCTGTCCTTTTGTTTTGTTTTGTTTTTCTTTTCTTTTCTTCTTCCTATATATATATTGGTGCTTATACCTCCTAATATTTACTCATATATGTTTATATACTATATAATCCTTTTTATATGATGTTGTGACAAATAAATAAATTAAAAAAAAATTAAAAAAAAATACATTTGCCATCTAGGATTGCATTCACTTTGCCTCTTATTTACACCTTTGTGTAACATTACAGAGAATGAGGGAGTTGGTATGATTGGAAACATCCCTTCCTTCTATAAATACATTTAGGGAATGGATACCATATGTGTCCAGAGGGCTTTCTAGATTTGCTTTCGTCATTCAACTTAAAACGTGCTGGAAGGTTCCCAAGGGGGGGTGAGGGAATTCAATCTAGTGGTCTTCTGAATTTCCTGCACATATACACACCAAGCCAACCACAAGACTTTCTGGCACAGCATTACCCCCAATTAACAATCCCATTCAATTTAAAAGCCAAGTCAAAAATAGACCGGGTGGGAAATCTTGCAGAAGGCCATAGCTTCAAACCCAGCCTCTACTTATTTGTATGCAGGTTTCCTGAGAGAAGGAAATGCTCTTGAAAAACATTGATTTCAGCTAAAGTGCTAGGAGGAGAAATGTAAACCATGGCACAGCTTCACTGGAATTAGGGAGAATTGGTAAAAGGACTGCCGAGAATTTCTGAATTTCCCCAAAGCAGGGATTAAAACAGTTTGTCAACAGTTCGCATTCTACAGTTGCCAGTTGAAATCTGTTTGGACGTTGTCCCACCAAAGCCAATAGTATCTGCACAAAAGGGAAGAACTCACAATCTAGGGAAATCAATTTTGTAGTCAATGCAGGAATATTCAGTATCAACACCAATAGGACTCACTTTGAAAAGATAAACAGGTAGTCCTCAACTTCTGACCACAATTTGGACCAGAATTTCCATTGCTAATTTAAGTGGTTGTTGTATGAGTGACACCTGATCTTCACGACCTTTTTCGCCATTGTTATTAAGCAAATCACTGAGTTATTAAGTGAATCACACAGTCGTTAAGCAAATCCAGTTTCCCTCATTGACTTTGCTTGTCAGAGTCACATGATTCCGGATGCAATGGTCATAAGTGTGAAGGCGGTCATAAGTCACTCTTTTCAGTGCCAGCATAATTTGAATAGTCACTAAACAAATGGTTGTGGGTCAAGGACTACTTTTGTTGATCAGCCTTTCCCAATCTTATGTTTTTCAAGAGTGTTGGACTTCAGCTCCCAGAAACTCTATTTACCACAGCCAATGTGAGCTGAAATCCAATACAACTAGCAAAGAGCAATTAAGTGAAGACTGTCATAGGACAAATTTACCTGCCACCATTTTTAATTTTCTGATAAATTAGGGAAAGTCCTTCCTGATATTCTTTCTCTGGCCGTTATGTGATTGAGGGTTCCTACCAGAGGTGGGATTCACTAGCCTTCCCTACCGGTTCGTAAATGTGAGCACATGGCTGAACCGGACATAACCAGCTGAATCTCACCACTGGTTCCTGCCTCTCTTGTCTGGTGGATTTCTAGGCAGCATCTCTTCCCTTTGTTCCCCAAGTTCATCCATATATTCTATTACAAGATCCAGAGGGATTTGAAATAAGATTTTGAAATTCCTGTGGAAAAGTGCTGTTATTTTGAATTCTTAAAACAAATAAAACCATGATAGGATGAGATTTTGAAGGTTGGACACCAGAGGGAATCAGAAGGAAGTAAGATTAAAATTAAAGGAGAAAGAAGATTTAAATTTCATTTAGTAATACAGAACGGAGCAAAATAATATTGAACATATTGAAGGATATTTGCGAACAATGGGCGCAGAAGACTCTTAATTTTAATTATATTATTATTTGTGTTTAAAATATGTTATGAAAAAGAAACAAGTTTTACCAGCCAAGACTGACACAGATTTGAAAGTGGATTTTAAAATGACAGGTTCCAGGAATGATATGGAAAAAGATGCTATTCTGGATATGCCAATGAAACCAGCTGATGTCTTAATAATTAAATGGAATATATAAATAACAAACCAGAAAAATGACCTAGATAGATTTTTTGTATTGGATTAACAAAAGAGACAAAGTCTCTCAAAGGATAAAGAAAAAACTGAGAAGATATCAAGTTCTAGGACATTATTTGAAAGGATTAAAGATTAAGATAGTTAAAAATAAAATAAAGGAATATAAAGTTGGTTTATTTGATCAAAGTTAAAATAGTTATGCTGTTATCTCTAATAGCCCCTAATGGATTTTTGCTGATCAGACTTGAAACACCGAGGTTTTAAAGATTTGTTTATAGATAAGAGATGGGATATGGGACATTCTCTTTGTTTAAGAGATTATAAACTACTAAAATTGTTTATACTTGTTCTGATGAAGGGAAAATCATTTTATATACATACAGTATTTTCTTTTTCTTTACTACATTCTTTTTTCTCTTCTCTTCTTCATTTTTTTCTGAACTTCTATTCTTTAATTTTGTATTAGTTTTTATCTTTTTGATTGTAATGTTTTAATAGTAATGTGAAATTACTATTTAAAAAAGGAAAATTGGGAGAAAGATCACAGAACTACATATAACACCTTGTTCTTTCACAAACACAGGGAAATCAAGCTACATATGGAATCCAGGACTGAGCCAGACTGTCTCCTGGAAGCAACAATTGAGCTTTTCCCATCTGGGCTGGCTGTCAGCAAAGCATGAAGATGTTTCCACCATGTGTCACTTTGATGCTGTTTTATTCTGCAATGTACAGATGAATGACTATACATTCGAGTAGATATGCAAAACAGTGTGGAAGGCTCATCGACTTGATTGACACATGAGTGTCATTGCTGAAGCAGGAAGAAATGGACTATGAAAAGCAAGAGGAAAAAGGTATATTCAAGAAATAAATATACCTTTCGCAACGAAGTCATGCTTTTGTTACTTGGAACCCTTCAGTTCTGTTGGGACCACAACTCAGAAATCTCAACCAGCATAAGATGGAAACAGACTCAACTACAGCAAGGGTGAAATCCAGCAGGTTCTGACAGGTTCTGGAGAACCGCTAGCGGAAATTTTGAGTAGTTCGGAGAACCGGCAAATACCACCTCTGGCTGGCCCCAGAGTAGCGTGGGAATGGAGATTTTGCAATATCCTTCCCCCAGGAAAGGGGAGGGAATGGGGATTTTGCAGTATCCTTCCCCTGGAGTGGGGTGGAAATGGAGATTTTGCAGTATCCTTCCCCTGCCACGCCCACCAAGCCACACCATGCCCACCAAGCCACCACCACCAAGAACCAGTAGTAAAAAAATTTGAATTTCACCACTGAACTACAGGTAGTCCTCAACTTACAACAGTTCATTTAGTGACTGTTCAAAGTTATAACGGCAGTAAAAAAAGTGACTTATGACCATTTTTCACAGTTACAACCATTGCTGCATCCCCACAATTATGTGATCAAAATTCAGACTCTTGACAACTGACTCACATTTATAACGGTTGCAATTTTGCATGTTTGCGACCTTCTGACAAGCAGAGTCAATGGGGAAGCCAGATTCACTTAACAACCATGTTACTAACTTAACAACTGCAGTGATTCACTTAACAACTGTGGCAAGAAAGGTCGTAAGATGGGGCAAAATTCATTTAAGAAATGTTTCACTTAGTGTCGTGTCCCACTCCTCCGCTGACGGCTGGGTCCGGGAAATCCGAATCAGGCGTGCCTCTGCAGCTCTGCCCAAAGTCCTAGCAAAGTCCTCAGAGCAGGCAGGAGACCAGTAAGTGACTTCAGCAAGATAAGTTTGACTTTTGCCTGACTCAGAGACTGCCAGAAAGTAGCTCCTTTATATAAGCCATGGGGTGTGGCTCCATGACTCAGCACTCATTAAGGCCTGCCCCTCCCTTCCCTCTGTTGCCTCCGCCTCTCCAATCTTCTGATGCGAGGGTCACTCCAATCAGCTGTTCTTGGGAGTAAACCCTCCTCAGGCTCACCTGCTGTGGATGAGGGGGAGGGGTCTAGCTGCTCCGTTTGCCTGGGCATGGAGTCAGGGCTGGGGCAGGGAGATGCTCCTTCTTCTGCAGTTTGTGGGGGCATGGAGCCAGGACTTGGGCCGGAAGGCATACATTCCTCAGTGTTGGGGAGCAGGTAAGAAGGCCCCGGCTGCTCTGAGGGCGGGCAAGACACAACACTTAGCCACAGAAATTTTGGGTTCAATTGTGGTCGTACGTCGAGGACTACCTGTAACGGCCACCCCGTTACTGAAGCAGCAGCAGCAGCAACCGAAAGTTGTGCGGAAAGTCAGTGTGACTTTCAAACTCTCATTCCTAAACACATTAAATACATCGCAACAGGCATGGCATAATTTCAATATACCTCCTGGATAGGCTGATGATGAGCAATGGAGAAAGGCAGCTATATCTGTAACAGAGGTAGCTTATTTAATTGAAACACGAAATTATTAAGCTTCTTATGTGACATTAATCATGTGCGTTGCCAAAAGAGAATGTCTGGCTAAGATGGTCATAGCTGAGCTTGACAGCACAACACGTCAGGGGAAGAGGAAAGAAGCCGACATGAAACAAACAGCAAAGTTCACCTGTAATTACCAGGTTCACCTCTCCAGCAGAATAAACTGCAAGATGTAATTCTTCAAGCTAACGCCTGAACTTCGTTAATAAGTTCAGCTCGACTGCACTCACGTTTACCGGGTGGAAATGGAGAGAGAAGGACACAGAGAGAGAGAGAGAGAGAGAGAGAGAGAGAGAGAGAGAGAGAGAGAGAGAAGTAATAGAGAGTCCATTGGAATAGAGATGCTGTTTGAAATAGATCTGAATGAATGAATAACTAAATATATAAACTTGGTCCATGGCCACAGATGACCCCAAATCCTCATTCATGCCTTCAGATACTCTTCTAACCAGGATGTAAAATTGACCACACTGTTCCCTGCGATTTTGCGATGAGAAGACAAATCAAAACTTGCTCGGTTTGACGCTTATTCCAGGACTAAAGCCCTTGAGCCATTCCAAAGCCCCAAATAACCAAATACAGGATTTGGTTCATGTCTCTTATTAAGCTATAATGAGTTTTAATTTGATTTTTGTGTTAGCATTGTATATGAATACAGACATTTGGTTTTGTTCACCATGAGGAGGACTTACAGTTAACCCTCGACTTAAAACCATTCGTTTAATGAGCATTCAGAGTTAACAGTGGCACTGAAAAAAGTGACTTATAACCCGGTCCTCACATTTATGACCATCATAGCATCCCCGTCTGTGATATGTTGTATGGTTGCAATGGATGTTAAATTTGGGGCTTCCAGTCTAGGCCTGCACAAATTGGAAGCCCCAAATATTGGGGAGTTGAGGAATTGAAAACGCTTCAGAATCATTATCCTGGGTCTGAATCCTAAGATAAAGGAAGGCTTACATTCGCAGGCTGTAATATACAGGTACTCGTCTATTTAACAACTGGTTGCTTAGTGACCATTTAAAATTACAATGGACCTCCCCTAAAAAAAATACAACCTTGTTCCAATGGCTGCCCACCCCCTCCAGTCACATGACTACATTCTGGGCTCTTGGCAACCGGCCTATAGTCATGTGATCACAATGACTGTAGCCTCTGGTGGCTCAGACTGCTAAGACAGTCTGTTATTAACACAGCTGCTTGCAATTACTGCAGGTTCAAGCCCCACCAGGCCCAAGGTTGACTCAGCCTTCCATCCTTTATAAGGTAGGTAAAATGAGGACCCAGATTGTTGGGGGCAATAAGTTGACTTATAATATACATATAATATAATATAATATACAAATAGATGATGACTATTGCTAACATAGTGTAAGCCGCCCTGAGTCTTCGGAGAAGGGCAGGATATAAATGCAAATAAAAAAAAAACAATGTATAATGTTTTAGCTGAAAACTGGTGTTTAGTTCTGGTTTTCGGCAAAAACTTCCCATAGCAAACAACCGCAGCATTCACTTAACAACAACATTCACTTAATGACCATGGTGATTCGCTTAACAACCATCACAAAAAAGGTAGTAAAATTTACAATTGAGAACCAAGGATTACTTATATTCCATTATAGAAAGTTCACAGAGACCATATTTGTATGAAAAGTGGGTCTCTCGCCAGATGAAACCCTCAAAGACAAAAGACTCACCTGCTGCTTAATCAATGAGGCAAAACAGTGGAGTGGAGTGGAACGGAACGGAAAGGAACAGAACGGAACGGAACGGAACAGAATAGAACAGAACAACAGAATAGAATTGACTGGATGGTGGGGAACAGCAGAATTATATTCCTTGCAGACAGCTGGTCATTTGCATTCTTTTAGAGAGTCGCTGAGGCGACTTAGAGATTTATCTGTGTCCTCAGATATAAAACTTTCCATTCCCCACCATCCAGTCAGAGTTGAAGAAGCTTTTTGGATGAGAAGCGAAACGTCTTCAAAGAATAACCAGAAAGTCCAGTTACCGCTTTAAAAAAGCAGCTTTGGGACAACCATGACCTGGATGACTGAGAATCTCCATGGCCAGTTAACAAATGTTTTGCTTAGCAACAGAAACGTTGTGCTCGATTGTGGTTGTAAATCGAGGACTAGCTGTAGTATCTGAGATTAGGCAAAAAGCATTGGGTTCAAATGGGAAATAAGGAGGAATTTCCTGACCATGAGATTACGAAGCATTGTAACTGTCTGCCTCCTACCATCTGCTCCATCATGGAAGGGTTTTCAAACAAAGATTGAACAGCCATTTGTCTAGGATATTATGCGGATTTTCCCCCAGGGCAGGAGACTGCATTAGAAGACCTCCAAAATCCTTTTCAACCTTCTAATTCTAGAAATCTATAAAACAAATAGTTCAAACTTTTGCATTTAGCCCTATTGTACCTTCCTACAGCTACTTTACATAAACTGAGGTTAGCTTATTTGCAGGAACTTTTAATAGGATATTAGATTAATTTAAGAATATCTTTGGCACGAGAAACACCAGCTGACCTACACAAAGAGCCGTTCTGTTCAGCAGGCAAACATAAACATGCTTAATCCTTTAATCCACATCGCAAAAGCCCACAACTGAGCCACACACACACAAATGCTTTAAAATGCTAATGATCACAATGATGGGCAACACGGGAAAATTAATTTTGTAGCTACCCATGGATTTCTAATTCTTTACAGATAGAATTGCCGGTCACCTGATAATTCTGAAAGCAAGACCAAGATTTAACCACTGAGCTACTTAATATAATGTATACAATAGTCTTTTTATACAGCAGCACAAGCTTTATCCAAAAATAAGCTGCAAAAATTTCAATGGGGAATTTGTTCTTTGGGCTATTTTATTTAGAACTGTTGCCTTACAGGTAATCCTCATCCTATGACTACGATTGCAACTGGAATTTCTGTGGTAAGTCCTTGCAGTCAGAAGTCAGCAGACCCCAGTTTTACAACAATTTTTACAGCAGTCGTTAAGCGAATCCAGCTTTCTTTAGTGGGCATTTTTTGCTAGAAATTGACAGAAAAAGATCTCAAATCGCCATCATGACTGCAAGGCACTGCAACCGGTTGTAAATGCAAACCTGGTTGCCTAGCACCCAAACTGCAATCACATAACAATGACAATGGTGCAATAGTTGTAAGCCCAAGTACAGGTTGTAAATCACTTTTCCCGAGGCCTTTGTAACTTTGAGCTCTCATTAAACAAACAGTCATAAGTCAAGGATTGCCTGTAACCAGCAAGATCACAGCAGCCAAATCTAGAAACATTACAAATATTAGAAATATCCCACTTTTGTAATGCATAGGATGAAGCAGTTCTTTTTTAACAGACTGATTGCTGCCAATTTCTAACTGGAAGAAGCAGGTCCATTCATATATGGTCACTGCAATAGACCATCCTGGTCTCAATTCTTTTCTTCTGACTTATCTAGGGAGATTCTCAGTCATCCAGGTCATCAGTGGTGGGATTCAGCCAGTTCGCACCACTTCGGGAGAACTGGTTGTTAACTTTCTGAGCAGTTTGGTGAACTGGTTGTTGGAAGCAATCATTAGGGCAGAGAACTGGTTGTTAAATTATTTGAATCCCACCACTGTAGGTCATGGTTATCCCAAAAGTGCTTTTTCAAAAGGCAACTGGAGTTCCTTTGTTTTTCCTTGAGGCCGTTTTGCTTCTCATCTAAGAAGCTTCTTCTGAAGAAGTTCAGAACTTGGATGAGAAGCGAAGTGTCTTCAAGCAAAAACAAAGGAAGTCCAGTTGCCTTTTGAAAAAGCAGGTTGCTTCTGACTTGCCTATTCTACCCCTCCTTCTTGTAAATAATTAGATAATCTTTAAAGCAAACGGAAAGGAAAATCTTTCAGGGAAGGAGAACAACATGTTTTGTCTTTTGAGTGGAGGGTCGAAAGCCACCCACCCCACTTGCAGGGTTAGAACAAAAGCTAAGTTTCTTTTAATTTAAATTGGAATGTAATTAAAGTATTGATACCTAAGAAAATAATCCAAACTCATTTGATCTACATATACAGAGGAAGTAATCAGCAAAATTAAAGTCAACATCACAATGGGAATAAGACAACAAAAATCATTAATCTGTGTGGCAGACTTAATCCACTGAAAACATTTTTTTAAATTCCATTTTAACCATTTTTACAGAAAGCAAAAAAGGTAAATTCCATCTCCAGGAGAAATGCTATGAGGTTATAAGAACCTGATGTCTCAGAATTGAGAGAACCTCACATAATTGATAAAATTATTCTCCATCATTTTAATTATCTTCCCCCTTCTGCCACATTAAAAATCTCAGCTTGGTAACAATTTTGGAAAGGCTTTTCGGAATTGTAGCCAAGATTCTGAGTTTCCATACACACCCTTAGAGGCTGAGGTTTTACAAGTGGTCCTCGCCTTACAACCTTTCATTTAGTGACCATTCAAAGTTACAATGACACTGAGAAAAAAAGTGAATTTAAATTGGTATTCACACTTAGGACCACTGCAATATCCCCACAGTTATGTGATCCAAGTTTGGGTGCTTGGTAACTGGCGCGTATGTGCAATACTGCAGCATCCTGGGTTCGTGTGATCGCCATTGGTGCTCTTCCTAGCCAGCCTTATAAAAGCAAAGTCGATGGGGAGTGGGAGAGAAGTTGGATTTGCTTAACAATCACATAATTCACTTAACGGCAGGGAGTCACTCAACAACCGTGGCAAAAAAAAGTCGTAAAATCAAATGCAACTCCCTTAACAACTGTCTTACTTAGCAACACAATTTGTGGTCTCAATTATGGTCATAAGTCAAGGACTGCCAGTATATCTTTGCTTCAAAGTGCAAGGAAAACTACTGTACCTAGGTTGTCTTATTGCCACAGTAATAATGTAGTGTAGCTATCTCTTTAGAATTATTTTATGGTAAGGTATGGTCTCACTTTTAGTCTCATTTAAATGTCTTATTTCTTCATTCAACATTTCAAGCCATGAACCACTTCCAAATGTCTGCATTCACATACAATCCTAACACAAAAACAAACAAATCTCGTTATAGTTCAATAAGAGACATGAACCAAATCTTACATTTGGTTATTTAGGCAAAGAAATCCTTTCTTACTTACATAGTTCAAACATACCTAATCTCCTAAACAACAGAAGGACCTCTGGATATAAAACACTAAGTCTTAACAGATAAAGACTTGCTAGGCAGAAATGATTTAATGAGTATAATCACCAAGGCGGCCTCGATGGTAATGAAAATGAATACCGATCATTCCATGGAAAGGAAAACCCACCTCTTCCAATAAGGCTGAGATTTATTTGAGGTAGGCAGGCATGTCAATGGAGAAGTAAAGGAACATTTAAGAAACAGACAATGGTGAGTGAATTTGGAAGCCTCATTAATTTGATGGATCGCTAAAGGCTCTTACAGCACACAATGGCTGGGCATCATTTTTCCTACCCAGTCTGCCAGCTTCGAAAGCCAAGGTGATTGCAAAAGGAGACTGTGCTCAGTCCAAAAATAATTTGGAAGAAATACTTTGGGCCTCATGCAAGGAAAGCAACTCCTCACAAGTCCCTAAAGCAGGCTGATTTTTTTTTTTAAGCATCCGCCACATACCTGAAAAACACGGAAGCTGGTTTAACAGTAACTTTTTTTTCAGATTTCCGCAACACTCAGGCGCCTTTCATTCACAACAGAGACATTAAACTAATTCTTTCTATCACGTCTGAAGACTATTTCATGAGATTGCCTAATTTGCTAAACTACTCATGTTTGCTCAATCAAATTTGGGAGGTTTGCACACGTGCTGACCTAAAATATGGTTGGGCTAGAACAGGGGTGTCAAACTCGATTTCATTGAGGGCCGCATCAGAGTTGTGTTTGACCTTGGGGTGTGTGTGGCTAGGGTGGGCATGGCCAGCTCGATGTCAGTTGTGTCATGGGCACCTGTGGTGGCCTGAGTGCTCTGCAAGTGAAAAGAGGCTCCCAAGCTCCGTTTTCAGCTGCCATGGCCTCCTGCAATCCTCTGCCAGCGAAAACAGAGCTTGGGAGGACCACATGCGACCCTCCTGAGCACTGTTTTCACTGGCAGAAGCACCATGGGCTGGTCCTTCACTGTTTCCATGGGCCAGATCTAAGTACCCCGCAGGCCAGATCTGGTCCCCGGGCCTTAAGTTTAACAACTTAAACTAGGGCTGGGAAGTGGCTCAGGCTGCTAATGCAGCCTGTTATTAACACACAGCTGCCTGCAATTACAATTACTGCAGGCTCGAGTCCCACCAGGCCCAAGGTTGACTCACCCTTCCATCCTTTATAAGGTAGGTAAAATGAGGACCCAGATTGTTGGGGGGGCAATAAGTTGACTTTGTATATAAATATACAAATAGGATGAGACTATTGCCTTACACAATGTAAGCCATCCTGAGTCTTCGGAGAAGGGCGGGATATAAATTCAAATAAAAAAACAAAAACAAAAACAAAAAGTAAGACACTTTTTTCAATGCCATTGTAACTTTGAACGATCACTAAACGAACTCTTATAAGTCGAGGCCCGTCTGTAATTCTTGCTTCCTTGATCTTGGCTAGCTGTGTAGGCTACTCAGGTGTCTAGTTGGCAAAGTTCCCTTCAAGGAGGGATCAGCATCTGCGGTACCCTGGCAATTTGCCAACACAATGTGGTCTGTCACTGCCCTCTCCCAGGGTCCCAGTCTACTCTGCTGCATTGCATTCAAACTCTGACCAGCTGATCTGAGTTTGTTTAGCTTTTAGAGATTAAGGAAGCTCAGTCTGGAGTTGCATCTAGCTGGGATCCAAAATCATAATGTGGTAGATTGAAATAGCATATTCTACTCCTTAGAAATGGAATTAAGAAGAAACTTCCTAACAGTGAGGACAATTAACCAGTGGAACAGCTTCAGGAGTAGGTTTCAGCAGGTTCTGACCAGTTCTGGAGAACCGGTAGCGGAAATTTTGAGTAGTTCGGAGAACCGGTAGTAAAAATTCTGACTGGCCCTGCCCCCATCTATTCTCTGCCTCCCAAGTCCCAGCTGATTGGGAGGAAATGGGGATTTTGCAGTATCCTTCCCCTGGGGAGGGAATGGAGATTTTGCAGTATCCTTCCCCTGGGAAGGGAATGGAGATTTTACAATATCCTTCTCCTGTCCCACCCACCAAGCCACACCCACCAAGCCATGTCATGCCCACCAAGCCACACCCACAGAACCGGCAGTAAAAAAAATTGAAACCCACCACTGAACAGCTTGCCTTCAGAAGCTGTGGATGCTTCATCACTGGAGATTTTTAACAAAAGACTGGACAACCACCTATCTGAAATGTTATAGGATCCCCTTGTTGAGCAGGGGGTTGGATTAGAAGACCTCCAAGGTCCCTTCCAGCTCTGATTGAAGTCAGTATGAAGAACGGTTACAGGAACTGGGCATGGCTAGTCTAGTGAAGAGAAGGACCAGGGGATACATGATAGCAGTGTTCCAATATTTCAGAGGCTGCCAAAGAGAGGAGGGGTCAAGCTATTTTCCAAAGCATCTGAAGGCCAGACAAGGAATAATGGATGGAAACAGAACAAGGAGAGATTGAACCTAGAAATAAACTTTTCTGAGAACAATCAACCAGTGGAACAGCTTGCCTTCGGAAGTTGTGGAAGCTTCATCACTGGAGGCTTTCAAAGGGAGATTGTACTGCCATTTGTTAGAGATGGCGTAGGGTCTCCTGCTGGGCAAGGGGTTGGACTAGATGACCTGCAAGGTCCCTTCCAACTCTGTTAATCTATCTATCTATCATTAAAGTGACATATGATAAATGATCGCAATGATTCCATTGTCGTAAGCATTATCACTAATACTAATTTTGATTTTATGTGGATTATATGGATATGTTTAGCACTTACTGCTAACCAAGAGTGAGAGATTTTCTCATAAAACATACTCCGGAGAGCAATCACTGCCACTTGCACCTCCAATTGTCTCTAGCTGGTATTATAGCCATTTTAGCAACAGTTATCCAATTGTCATTTTCCACTTACCCTTCATAAATAGATACAGAATGAAGACCACAAATGTATGCATGTAGAGAATCGAAAGTGGGAATTTCTTAATGTAATCTGGAGAGACAAGCTAATTTTTTCTCGAATTGCATAATTACATTTACTTTCTTCCAGTCAATTATGTTAGATTCTTGCCTGGATAAGTAGTTAATAAGCAATTTTCTTGGCAAGGTATTTCAGAAGTAGTTTGCCATTGCCTCCTTCCCAGGGCTGAGGACGAATTACTGGCAGAAAATAACCTAATTGGCTTTAGGCCTAAGGCAAAATTAAAACCAGGGGTGAAATACTACCGGTCCGTTTCCATTCCCCAAGATCCAGTCAGAAATGAAGAAGCTTCTTGGATGAGAAGCAAAACATCTTCAAAGAAGAAAAAATAAGAAAATCCAGCTGACTCCTGAAAAAGCACCTTTGGGACAAATAAACAAAGAAGCCCAGCATACTTCTTTTGTGACTGGAAAGAACATATTTGTTTTCAGGAAATAATTGATGAAGCCTTTTTTTTTAAGGAGGGGCTGAAAAATGAAGCAAAAATAAAAAAATAAAGATATTCCCACAAGTGCATGTTGCATCCACTCCCACACAACATCTGCATTTCCTGACAGCTAAAGGCTGCTAAACTGAAAGCTATCAATTAGCCAAAGTTGAAATTATAAATTGTTCTATGATTAATTTATCCTAGATCAAAGTGATTCTACATCAAACCGGTTACAATTTGTGGATTAAGGAACAGTACTTTAACCAGATTTTGAACCATGGTTTTGGTTCCTAGAACTTTCTAAACTATGACTAAATATGACTTAGTATGGACTTAGACATCATTCAGCCCAAAACTAGACAAGCTATGTGGCCTGGAAGGATATGCAAATCAGATTAATGAAACTTACTTAGATTGTGGGAATTCAGCTTCCAGACTTTGCAAATCATTGTTTACGGCTCAGCATGTTCCATACCAGAGATGGGTTTCAGCAGGTTCTGACCAGTTCTGGAGAACCGGTAGAAGAAATTTTGAGTAGTTTGGAGAACCAGTAAATACCATCTCTGACTGGCCCCACCCTCATCTATTCTCTGCCTCCCAAACCTTAGCTGATCGGGAGGAAATGGGGATTTTGCAGTATCCTTCCCCTGGAGTGGGGTGGGAATGGAAATTTACAGTATCCTTCCCCTGTCCACCAAACCATGCCAACCAAGCCATGCCACTCCCATCAAGCCACACCCACAGAACCGGTAGTAAAAAAATTGAAACCCACCACTGTTCCATACACCTTGGCATTGGAGAAGACTTCAGAGAATACCATGGACCGTGAAGAAAATAAACCAAATGGATTGTGGAACAAATCAACCCAATGTTCTCAACAGAGACACAAAATTGGCCAGATTCAGATTATCCTACTTCAGACACATTATGTGAAGTCTCAGTTCTCTGGAAAAGACTGTAATACTGGGGAAAGTGGAAAGCAAGTAGAAGACAACAGCTAGCAGCAAGGTGAACAGTCAGTTGCAAGTGGGAATAGGTTCATTGTTGGATGACCTGAAGGATCAAATTGAGGACAGATCACCATGGAGGAAAATTTATGTGGCCACTGAAAGTCAGTTTTTGGCACATACTCAACTCATCGATGTTGCATAAATCCCACCAATTACAGTTCATTCAATACATCTCAATTAAATAAATCATGGCTGAAGTGCACTATGTGAACCCAGCCAAATTATTCATTAGTAGTTCAGGGAAAATAAAATTGTCCTGCCTAGCAAGTTGGTGTATCTCCTTTCCAACAAAGTGCAAAGAGGTTGTGTGACCAGTGACCAGTGTATGGTGCCAACAATACTCCTTGTCCATAACTTGAATACGATAAAAGAAGCTGATACATAAAAGTCCCAGCATTCTTCATGCAACACAGGTGCTCTGCCATAGATCTATTGCTCTTTCCTCAATTACAGACCGTTCTTGATTTACAACCATTTATTTAGTGACCATTCAATGGCCCTGAAAAAGTGACTTATGACTATTTTTCACACTTAAGACTGTTGTAGCATCCCCATGGTCACGTGATCAATGTTCGGGTGCTTGGTAACATGTCAAGCAAAATCAATGGGAAAGACAGATTTTCTTAATGGCTACATGATGCACTTAACAACTGCATAACAACTGTGGCAAAAAAAAGTGATAAAGTGAGGCAAAACTCATTTAACAACTGCCTTGCTTAACAACAGAAATTTTGGATTCAGTTGCGATCATAAGTTGAGATCCACCTACCTGTATTCTTATCTGTATTTTTCCTTAAATAGTAGTACTTTCTATAAGTAGTGTCTTATAAAATTCACTTAAATTCTTATTAAAAATTTAGTGATCCCCTTTTTATTTCTAGTACAAATTATGTATCAACATAATTTCCTGTATAAAATTTCTTTAGATCACTTTGAGAAACCTGTCACAAACTTCAGAAGAAGACGTAAGACAAAAATGGGAAAGCTTAAATATTAATAAAATGTTGAAAAGGAAGATGTGACTCACCGGTCCTATCCCCCACTTTCTCTACTTCCATCACCTGATATCTATTTTAATAATTTATATAAATTCATACCTTTCACTCCGTGCCGAGACTTTCTCCCCCTTCCTCCAGAAATCAAGAATCTACTTCGCAAAGCAGGAGTCCCTGCCAAGCAGCTCATGCAATCTTTTTCATTATTAAAACTTTTAGACTTTGGATGGATAAGGATCTTTCAGAAATCAAAGCATGGAAGGAGAGAGGCATAAACGTATTTTAAATGAAGGCCGCTCCAGAACTATCTACGCCAGTGTTTCAGTGTTGATCAAAAAGGAGCTCCAGACAGAGATGCGCTTGCTTTTATTTTTATTGTGAATAAAAAAGTGACATAAGAATGATTTCTTTGTATATAATTCAAATACACAAAACCAGAGGAAGTTTACAGGATGGGGGGAAAAAAGGATTGCTTCCAGAAGGGGAAAAAAAAAACACTTCAGAAAATTAATTTCAGCATGATGTCATCGCTGTCATTATAAAACCACAAGTTCAGACTTTTAGAAAATATGTGGTGCAGCGCTATGCATATTTACTCAGATGTTCCACTAAATTCAAGTAAACTCACTCCCGAATCTATGAAACGTATTTCTGTTCTCGTGGATGGAAGCTCTATAGCAGGGGTGTTAAACTGGCAGCCCGCACGCCGGATGTGTCACATGATGGCAACGTGACGCCGCGAGTTTGACACCCATGCTCTATAGCTTGATTTCAAACTTGATTTCATTGAGGGCTGCATCAGGGTTGTGTATGACCTCGGGGACCAGGGTGGGCCAGCTTGATGTCACTTGTGTTGGGAGCATCTGTAGTGGCCCGAGCGCTCTATCAGCGAAAACGGACTCCCGAGCTCCGTTTTCAGCCGTGATGGACTCCTTCCACCCTCTGCCAGTGAAAATGGAGCTCAGAGGGTTCTGTGCGTGTCCCCCCAAACTCCCTTTTTGCTGGCAGAGGGTGGAAGGCGGCCTTCATAGCCGAAAATGGAGGCTGGGAGGGCTGCACAAGGGCCTCCTAAGCTCTGTTTTCACTAGCAGAGGCACCGCAGGTTGGTCCTTCGCTGTTTCCAGGGCAGTCCCGTAGGCCAGATCCAGCCTGCGAGCCTTGAGTTTGACATCCCTGCTCTATAGGTACTCCTCGACTTATGACCAGATTTGGGACCAAAATTTCTGTTGCTAAGCAAGGTGGTGGTTAAAGGTGGAATGACCTGCCTCCAGAAATTGTGGGTGCTCCAACATTGGAGGTTTTTGAGAAGAGATTGGGCAACCATTTGTCTTAAATGGTATAGGGCTTCCTGCCTGAACTAGAAGACCTCCAAGGTCCCTTCCAACTCTGTTATTCTGTTAAGAGTAAAAGATGTTGCTCAATGAATATATTTGAGTACTATAAATATTTGAGTATACCTTAAAGAGTCAAAAATTAATTAATCGCTTTCTTGCCTTCACAGACTTATACAACTTTAATAAGCCTGTTAATAGATAAAATATCAAAATGATTAAACTTTAGCTCCTGTTTATATTTAATAGCAGAAAAGCTTCATACATGATCTTTGTATCCTGGGCAGATCCCAGTTATAGAATAAACAAATCTTTAGGAACTTAAAAAAAAAAACCCAGCAAGACTAGTGCATGCTATATGTCATACTGTACCTTCAATGATGTTTATGCAAAATCTCACACCATAAGGGCAAGTTTACACATTTCCTTTGCTTGTACAAATAGGAAGGGAGGAACAGGCACGTGCTGGAAAATAAGAATCCATGAAGGCATAAGTAACGAAAGCATCTCAACCAGTGGTGGAATTCATTTTTTTTTTACTACCAGTTCTTTGGGCATGGCTTGGTGGGCGCGATGTGGCTTGGTGGGCACGGTGTGGCTTGGTAAGTGTGGCAGGGGAAGGATACTGCAAAATCTCCATTCCCACCCCACCCCAGGGGAAGGATATTGCAAAATGAGGACCCAGATTATTGGGGGCAATAAGTTGACTTTGTATATAAATATACAAATAGAATGAAGACTATTGCTAACATAGTGTAAGCCGCCCTGAGTCTTCGGAGAAGGGCGGGATATAAATGCAAATAAAAAAAAAAATCCCCATTCCCTCTCCCTTCCTGGGAGAAGGATATTACAAAATCTCCATTCCCACCCCACTCTGGGGACAGCCAGAGATGGTATTTGCCGGTTCTCCGAACTACTCAAAATTACTACTACTGGTTCTCCAAAACCTGTCAGAACCTGCTGATCTCAACCCTGAATTAAAAGAATCCTAAAACGATATGGAGCAGTGGTGGGTTGCCCCCGGTTCAGACTGGTTCTATAGAGCCGGTAGTAAAAACAGCGGGAGCCTCCGCCCACTGACCTGAACATCATCAAAAGTGATCTGCGCATGCGAAGCGCGCACGGGCACGATGCAAACCGGTAGTAAAGGTAAGTAGAACCCACCCCCAGTGAAACAAAAAACTTATAGAACTTTCTTCCTTCGTCCTTCTTTCCTTAGGAAGGCAGATGAAACAAAAACTGCCAGGTTCGACCAGGAAGCCAAGTAGCCTGTGGGCCATTCCTCCAGGATCTTCTCTCATGTTCCAAACAAAATTACTTTCCAAACTGCCGCTCTACCTCTGCCCTAACAATCCATGTGACATGATTAGTCAGCAAGATTCTAGCTCCACACCGTTCTCTCCAGCATAATGTCAACATGACTTATTCACCAATTTGAAGTTATTAATTATTTTGGACAGGTTCCTAAAGTGCTGAAGTAGTTATTTTGTCCTGTTGTGGACTTGAGCATCCCACCGGCCTTCATGCTGAGGAAGCTAAAAGTTAGCCTACCAACATTTAACATAATTGTTCACGGGTAATATTACACCTTTGAAGTAGGCTGTAAAAACAACCTTTCTCAAGTTGGTCTCATTGTCCATGCAAAGGAGAGAGTGGGAGGCCGTCTGGAGCTTCAACCACAGGATTGAAGCTCCACCCAGTGGTGGGATTCAACTGGTTCGGACCAGTTATGGTGAACTGGTAGTTAAATTGCTGGCTGGCCCTGCTCCTCCCAGGAGTCCCCACGCACCGATTTTGGCTCCCAGGTAAGTGCAGGGAGGCCTACTATGCCCAAAACGGAGTGTGGGGGTACAGTGTGGGCCCCATGCAGCCCATTTTCACTCTCAGGAGGCTTCAGGAGGCCTCCTAGGCTCAAAATGGGGCACAAGTAAGTGTGGTGCACACACCTCCATAGCCCGTTTTTGCTCCCAGGAGGCTGCAGAGAGTCCTACTTGGCCCAAAACGGGGCATGTCCCCCCTGAAGCCCATTTTTGCTCCTAGGGGGGTGCAGGAGGCCAAGTGCTGCCTGTCACACCCTGTAGCCATGCCCACCATGGCCCCGCCCATCCAGCTGGTCATTAGGGCAGGGAACCGGTTGTTAAATTACTCGAATCCCACCACTGGTTCCACCCCTTTATGGGCAGTGAAATCCCACACATCTGGAGGATTTTTTTGAACCGGGGATCATGTGATTACTTTTTGTGACCGTCTGACAAGCAAAGTCAACGGGGAAGTCAGATTCACTTAACAACAGTGTTACTAATTTAACAACTGCTGTGATTCACTTAACAAATGTGGCAAGAAAAGTTGCAAAATGGGGGGGAAAGCCCACTTAACAAATTTCTCAGCAACCTAAATTGCTGTTGCAAGTCAAGAACTACCTGTTGTGTTTATAGGATCATAATGACAGGAATTTAGACTTTCTATGGTTAACACACTTAAAGAAAGGCAGGAAATCTTTTACATAAATGTCAGGTTATAAAGTTAGGTTACAGGGCAAAAAAGCAGGAGGATGAAGCATGTTTCAACCACCCATGAAGAAGCCAAATATAACAAAAGAAAAATCAATGCAGGTTCTGACTACGATCAAATACAAGCAGACATCTCTTTTATGTGAAATCTCCCAGAAAGAATAAGACATGATACAAAGTCAAGTTATTGTACAGGCTATTGACTAAAGAGTCAAGCTATTCTCCAAAGCACCGGAGGGTAGGACAAGAAGCAATGGGTGGAAACTAATCAAGGAGAGAAGCAACTTAGAACTAAGGAGAAATTTCCTGACAGTGAGAACAATTAATCAGTGGAACAACCTGTCTCCAGAAGTTGTGAATGTTCCAACACTGGAAGTTTTTAAGAAGATGTTGGATAACCATTTGTCTGAAGTGGTGTAGGGTTTCCTGCCTAAGCAGGGGTTGGACTAGAAGACCTCCAAGGTCCCTTCCAACTCTGCTATTCTATTTCTAAAGCCTTCAGAGAAGATAGCTGGATTACTGTGAGATGCAACAGATTCACTGTGGAACCAAAGTGGGGGCTGGAAAAATTCACCTTCAATTCAGTCATTTATCGTGACTAAGGCCGCTTGTCTTATTCATCCACATTTCACCACAGGAAGATCTCCTCCTCCTGGAGCAACAGTCCTAGGAAATAAATCTTCCCGTGAATTGGGCTAGAAATATCCAAACTGAATTGCTTTCAAGTTAACAGTTTCCAAAGTGTGCCTGCTTAATATTTGCATATTAAGACCCAGGCATAAACTATTTGAGTATGTTTTCCTGCTTCAAGCTTCAGATGTGAGGATTACTGGGTTTTTTTAAAAAAAAAGATTTTTCAGAATTTATTTTAATTTTTAATATATGTAAGTAATTTCAGCAAAGCCAGCGATAGATTAAAGATTATTCCCAGTGCAGAGAAGCTTAAATGTAAGTCAGCACTTTAAATAAGGACACATCTACACCAGAGGTGAAATTCGACCGGTTCGGACCGGCTCAAGCAAACCTGTGGAACGATTTGAATCAGTTCGCTGAACCAGTAAAAACCACCCCTCATTGGCCACACCCACACTCGCTCGTTCGCCGCTCACGCCTTCCGGCCGCTCGCTTGCCCCTTCCGGCCGCTCGACCCATTCAGCGTTAAATACTGCAGCATAGAGAATCTGAACTTTTCTCCCTCCATTCACAGCGGAACTGCTGCAGCCGATCCCTTTAAGGTACTTTGACCCCGGGAGGGAGGGGGCCAAGGGGGCACCATAAAGGGAGCAGCAGTTCCGCTGTGAATGGAGTGAGAAAAGTTCAGCTTTTCTTTGCCACAGCATTCACTATGAGCCCTTCTGGTGCTCATACACACATTTTTTTCTACCAGGTTCTGTGGGCGTGGCTTGGTGGGGGTGGGGTCATGTGACCGAGTGGGCATGAGCGACATCAAGTTGGCCATGCCCACTCAGTCACAGGACCCCACCACCAAACCACGCCCACAGAAGCGGTAGGGGAAAAAATTGAATGTCACCAGTGATCCACACAAACACTCATACTCCAGTCTTCAGAGGCCCTCAAGTACACTCTGAATTACTTCTAAATTACAGACTCCACAGAGTCAAAGAGTTGCCATCAGTTCAGAGAATAAAGCCAATCTGGCAAGACAAACTTTTTTTTTCTCAATTTTGCTACTCTTTCTAGCCACAAAAATAGATTATGTCTCAGTATAAAATAAAAGCCGAGAGTTAATCTTTTCTTTAGTTGCGCTAAACGAATATCTCCGAATAATCCATGATAGAAACGAACTCAGAACTTTGAATTCTTCTCACATGGATAGGAATATTTTATTTTTAAGGAGCAACTTAAATTTCAAGAAATTACCAACATCCCTGAGGGGACTATGACAATTCGCCATGGCCAGCACACCGTGGCCAACTTGCTGCAAGACAAAAGTTACACTGATATTAAAGAAACAGTGGAATAGAATCATTTAAAAAAAGGCTGCAAAAGGAGGAACAAAATTAAATGTGAATGGCAAAGGTTAAAATATTTTTAAATTTATTTTAAATATTTAAATAGAATTGTTAAATTGTTCCACAATGAGTTGTCCCATGGTGAGTTGGCTATGGTGAGTTGGCTGTGGCGAGTTGTCCCATTCCGTCTCTGGAGGCCTAGCAAATTCACTTTTACTCAGTCAATTGGCCAAACCATACTAAAATGATGGATGTGGGTATTTTTGTAGACACATTAGCTGATTTTGCAACTCCATCAACCCTGATTTTGCCGTTTGTGAGTCATGCTCTTATTTTTAAAGCTCTTGAAGGTGTGTGGACTTCAACAGCCAGAATTCCCCAGTCAATTGAAGGCCAAATATCTTAAAGTTGCCAAGTTTGAAAAACACTGGTGTAATAAAATGTGTGAATTCAGTAAATGTGACACACCCAGATTTACAAATCATGGTTTACCATAGACTCTGAACCAGATCATTGCCTTTCAGAGCCTTAATATAACCTCTTCTTTCCATGGATTTAATTTAATGCATTTGAAGTTCAGGAGTCCTTATTTTGGCTTTAGATAGTAAGGTGTTTTTGGTGGTTTGTTGACAACTCATTCTTTTCCCATTCTTTTTAGACTTACAGCCTTGTATATCAAGCCTTATAAAACTGGGTGTATTTAATAATACACTGAATCATATTTCTCCCATGAAAAAGCTGCTAGATGTTTCATGCTGTCTGATTTTATTAGCCAGCTACAGAAAGTAGTATACATGTCATCCCTTTTTAAAAAAAAAGTTCATTTTCTGTCTGGTTACATTTCCTCAGCCTCCTCCACTTCTCCAAGTAGAGTTGATAGTCCTGGTAGTAATTTTAAAATTACCACCACCATTAAAGCCAGGAGAAATTTCAAACCTGAAAAGTCTAACTTTATCTTGGCTCGGAGAGCGGAGTTAAGCTTTAAATCAACCGGAACAGGGGATCCATCAGAGATCTATTATGAGAGTATGAATGAAGAACTTGGGAAAAACATGGAAATCAAGTCCTACAAGGAACAGTTAAAAGACCTAGGTATATTTAGTCCAGGGGTCTTCAAAGTACGGCCCGCGGGCCAGATACAGCCCGTCGAAGCCATTAATCTGGCCCACGCAGGACCATGATGCAGACCTGCCCACATCACACCACCTACTCACCGGCCCCCACCTGCCTTATGGGGGCCGGGGAGGTCAAAACAGGATGTGCGGAGGCCTCTGGAGGCCAAAAACGGGCCAGTTTTTTGCCTCCTGGGCCTCCAGAGAGAGAGGGGGAGAGAGAAAGAGAGGGAAACAGAAGTCCTTCATACACACCCCAAGGCAGCCACATCCCTTCCCTAACCAGCTTTCCACCCCCAAACTTCCAAATTAAAGTTTAATTTGCGTACATCGTTTGGACTGCTAAATTGGCTACGCCCACCCAGTCACATGACCACCTAGCCACGCCCACCCAGTTAGTCTGGCCCCCGAAAAGTCTGAAGGACCGTGAATTGGCCCCCCGTTTAAAAAGCTCCCTGATTTAGTCTGTGGAAGAGAAGTTGAGAAAGGACACGGTAGCTGTTTTCAAATATCTGAAGGGGCAACATGTTGTAGAAGGTGCAGATTTATTTAGATTTGCTCCAAAAAGTGCAGGTAATCCTCAACATATGATCAGAACTAGAACCAGAACTTCCATTGCTAGGCAAGGCAGTTATGAAGTGTCTGATTTTATAACCTTTTTGCCACAGCGAATTCCTGCAGTTGTTAAGCGAATCATGTAGTTATTTAACAAATCCACTTTCCTCTATTGCCTCTCTTGTTGAAAGTTCACTGGGAAAAGTCACAAATAATGAACACAGGATGCTGCAACCATTGTAAATGCATACTGGTTGCCAAGCACCCAAATTTTGATCATGTGACTGTGGGGTTTTTGCAACAGTCTTAAGTGCAAGGACCGGTTTGTAAGTCACTTTTTTCAAGTGGTAACTTTGAATGGTCATTAAATGAATGGTTGAAAATCAAGGATTACCTGTAAGACTAATGGGAGTGAAACTTCAAGGATATAGGTAGAGATTAGACCTTAGGAAGAACCTCTTGACAACAAAAGCTGCCAATCAATGGAATAGGTTACCACATAGAGTGACTTCTTCCCATTCACTGGAAGTTTTCAAACAATGGTTGACTGAAGAATTGTGAGAGTTGAAGTCCACAAGTCTTAAAGTTGCCAAGTTTGGAGACCTCTGGTATAGTGAATCTTGCAGCGTGCAGTGAATTGGACATGATGAGCCAAACTCAGGTTCCTTCTCAATCTATGATTCTTTTGGAGTTGAATTAAAGGATTGGGGAACCTATCATCCTAGTCAGTTGGTTCTTTGGATTGGGCTTATGGGAGTTAGTTTTCCTCGATAGATAGAATTTTTTATTGGTCAAGTGTGATTGGACACACAAGGAATTTGTCTTTGGCGCATAAGCTCTCAGCGCACATAAGCTCTCAGTGCACATAAAAGCTATAAGTGATAAATCATTATCATAGTCATCATAAAAATGCATTCATCATAAATCATAGGATACAACACTTAGCGACAGTCATAGGATACTAAATAAACAATCAACATAAATCATACTAGGAAACTAAATGAACAATGTAAATCGTAAAGATACAAGCAACAAAGTTACAGTCATAAGTAGAAAAGGTGATAGGTAATAGGAAAGATAAGAAGAATAGTAATACAGCCTTACTAAATAGTTTGACAGTGTAGTGGGAATTAGTTGTTGTTCTGGTGTGCAATGCCCTATAGTCGTGATGGTGAACCTATGGCACGCGTGCCACAGCTGGCATGCAGAGCCCTCTCTGTGGGCACCCGAGCCATCGCCCAGCTCAGTTCTACCATGCATGCACGTGCACGCTTTCCGCCAGCCAGCTGACTTTTTGGGATGTGCGTGGGGGGCAAGGGAGCATGGGGGGTGCAGTGAGCCCCCCCCACGGCCCGTTTTTGGACCTAAGAGGCTGCAGGAAGGTCTGCTAGGCCCAAAATGGGGGCCAGGGGGGTGCGGCGCTCATGCGCAGGGGGAACATGGGGGGGTTGTGTGCACATGCGCAGGGGACGCATTGCATTATGGGTGCCGGCAGGCATGCATGTTGTCGCGCTTTCAGCACACAACGAGAAAAAGGTTAGCCATCACTGCTCTAGGATAACACCTAGGAAAGTTAAAACTGGGAGATTTTTTTCTCCTTTCTAATTGTGAATTTGACTTGACTCATTCCCCTATGTTTGGGGGGGGGGTGTTTCTTCCCAACAAGTACAGCTTGACACAGGTTTAAATTTGGAGTTATGCAGTTATTTATAGCAGACGTTTCCACAACACATTGGCAAATACATGCCGCATGAAGAGATATACCATGAATTCTGAAGTAAGGTTAAGAGGTCACGATTGGGAATTATGATAACAGCAACCAGACTGGATAACAGCCACTTTCATAACTCTCTGACCATTTTGGTTGTTACTTTTCCCGTCTTGACTGAACGTGGCTCAAAGGCCTTTGGAAGAAGCCAGAGTCCAAACGGTAGTTTTGTCTTTTTGTCTGATTAATGAATGGCTGGTTTATGCACAACAACTATTAGTTCTTCAAAAAAAAAATGAGGTTGGCTACAGACGTAATTGCAAAATCTTCCTGATTGGCAGCATCTGAGCTGTTCTGTGCTGCCTTGATTGTAGGCTGGTGGGCATGCAAAGGAGCTCTTTGAAAAACAAGGAGGCTGGGAAAAACATAGCTTCAGGCACAGAGACTGGCAGGCCTGAGGAGAGGGGGCTTCAGCCGGGACATTGTTCTGGGGCCCATGGAGCACCATGAACGGGAATTTAAAAAAAAAAAATTACAAAACCAAATTTTAAAAAAGAAAAACAATATTGGATATATACTTCATACCAGTGGTGAAATCCAAATTTTTTTTACTACCGGTTCTTTGGGCGTGGCTTGGTGGGCGTGGCAGGGGAAGGATTCTGCAAAATCTCCATTCCCCCCCCACTCTGGGGCCAGCCAGAGGGTACCCAAACCCCCAAAATACAATGTGAGCACTCCCTGCACATACATGTGTGCCCCCTACACATGCCCCCTGCCCCCACGCATGCCCCTGCCCTGTGCAGGCACCCCACCCCCTGCATCCCATTTTGGCTTCCAGGTTATTGCAGGAAGCTTTCCAGACCCAAAATGGGGCATTGGGGGGGGGGTACTCAAGGCCCCCCTGTACCCCATTTTGGGCCTGGAAAGCCTCTTGCACCAACCTGCACCCCCCCGTGCATGCATCCCACCCGCCAAGCATGTGCACAGGTGTCCCCTGCATTTCCCTGCATACACGGCAGAGACCCAAAGACCAGCTGGCCAGAGGGATGCGTGTACGCATGCATGGTGGAGCTGGGCTGGGGCAACGGCTAGCGTGCCCGCAGAGAGGGCTCTGCGTGCCACCTGCGACATGCGTGCCATAGGTTCGCCATCACGGCCCTATCAGCATGCTGGTTGGGGAATTCTGGAAGCTGAAGTCCACATGCCTTAAAGTTCCCAAGGTTGAGAAACACTACAAAAGAAACTCGGGAGCTTTCCATAGTCATGAAGGCTTGTGTCCTTTCCCCATTAACTTCTGCCAGTCTGTTCTACTCGAGCCCTTTTTATACCAAAATAAAGACAGGATATGTATCACTTCAGCGATGGTACCGTGAAGAAGAAATATTTATTTTTATTTATTTATTTATTTACTTTATTTGTCACAACAATATATGTAACTATCATACAGATAGGTTATATAGTATATATATATAGAATGACATATATAATATATATATAAATATAGAATGACAGACATGGAAAATGACTTCATTCATTATGCTCATTCATAATGCAAACATTTTTAATAGGTCAGATCGAAAAATTGTTTTGCCCTTCCTATTCCTCTGAAGTCACCCAGTCAGTCAGACAGACCAAGGAGGATCATGCTTCACGTTAAGCCATGGTTTACTTCATTGTGATTTGTTAAATCACAATTGGCAGGGTTTGCACAAGAGACTGAGCTGCAACCAACCATCCCTGTGATGTTAGAGCACAGCATGAACCAGGTTAGGCTCACTTATGTCTGCGGTATATACCACAGAGACATACTAGGTAGTCCTTGACTTTTGACCGGTTACTAAGCAACCATTTGAAGTTATGGCAGACCTTTCCCCCCTCCCAAAGAAAGCTACTTCTGACCCAGTTTCAAATGACTGATTTTGGGCTCTTGGCAACAGTCTGCATTTACGGTCATTTGCCATGTCCCCCAAGTCACAATTTCCAAGACACTGACATTTATTTTTGGTTTCCAGCAAAACCTGGTCCCTAGCAAACAACGGGTTTGCTTAATGACCACAGTGAAAAAGATCGTAAAATTGAGTCCAGTCCTGCTTTATGACCATCACAATTGACCGCCATAATTTCTAGTCTCAATGACAGCTATAACTCAAGGGTTATCTGTATAGAGTTGGAAGGAGCAGTGACAGAATAACAGAGTTGGAAGGGACCTTGGAGGTCTTCTAGTCCAACCTCCTGCTCAGTCAGGAAACTCTGTACCATTTCAGACAAATGGTGACCCAACATCTTCTTAAAAACTTCCAGTATTGGAGCATTCACAACTTGTGCAAGCAAGTTGTTCCACTGATGAATTGTTCTCACTGTCAGGAAATTTCTCCTTAGTTCTAAGTTGCTTCTCTCCTTGATTAGTTTCCACCCATTGCTTCTTGTCCTACCCTCAGGTGTTTTGGAGAATAGTTTGACTCCCTCTTCTTTGTGGCAGCCCCTGAGATAATGGAACACTGCTATCATGTCACCCTCTAGTCCTTCTTTTCATCAAATTAGACATAACCATGATAATGGCATTTAAGTGCACGGAGTCTATCTCTCTGTCTACTACAAAAATCCAAATTAAATCTCTTACAGATGGCTGACATCCTCTGCCTGAACACGTTCTGTGAGGCCCATCATCTCTCTCTGGGTAACTGGTTCCATCATGAAACTAATTTACTACCTACAAAGTTTTTCTAAGCATTCATTCAGAATCTAACTTAACCTTGTTATTCTCTGTCTTGCCTTTTGGGGAGAACGGAGCCCAGGTTTTGACCTTCTGGTAAAAATGGATTGTTATTTGTTAATCTTTAAAATGGGGCAAAAAAACTAATGACTGTTTCTATGGGCTTGGGGGCAATACTGTAAACGCAAGGTCAAAAGTGCATCAAATGTAAAAGATATCAATTATCCAGAGACCGGGAATCAAAATTATGGACAAGATAAGAACATCCATAACTGGTGATAATGATCTTTAATACTTTGCTAGGCTAATCTGGCACTTTTTATGGGGGGGAGCAGTTCCTTTCTGATAGAAGAATCAAGTCGGTTGATAACAATTTGTTTCAGCAAGTTTGCTGCTGGGTTTCCCTCTGGGACTCTTTGTTAAAGAATCAGGTCAGACGCAGAGTGTTTGGACCTTTGAAGTATTTTCCAGACATCACATCAATAGATTGATGTCAGATTTATGTTCCCTTATCATTATTATTATTTATAAAAATGATAGTTGTAGTATTTTTTAGTTGTAATTTTCTCTCTTGTGCTTCTCCATTCATGGGAGAAGCACATCTAGAAAGTTTTGTAACTCACCCCGTTCTGTGACTGGTAGCTTCACTAATCTGACCTCCAGTCCCAACTGAAGTTTTATAGTCCAGGAAGGTGAATTCACGGCATCTTTAAACATAACTGGTGCAGGGGTGGGCTTCAAAAATTTTAGCAAGGAGTTGCTTGATTGGCATGGCCATGGTCATGGTGGCCCAGTGGTGGGTTGCTCCTCGTTTGCCCCAGTTTGGGCAAACCGGTAGTGGCGGCGGCAGGAGACCCCGCCCACCTGCCCAGATGTTATCAAAAACAATCTGCGCATGCGCAGAAAATTCTGCACATGCACAGAAGTGCTGTGCGCTCACAAAGCGAGAGCATGCGCGCTACTGATAGCGAACCGGTATTGTGGGGTTTTGAAACCCACTACTGGTGTGGCCTAGTTGGCCTCCTGCACCATGGCAGGGGGGGCGTTTTTGCCCTCCCCGGGCTCTGGAGGCTTTCCTTGAGCCTCTGGGAGGGTGAAAACAGCTTCCCCAGGCTCCGGAGGCCCTCTGGAACTTCTGGTAGGTCTATTTTTCGTCCTCTCTGAGCCTCCGTGCGTGCCCTGCGCTTACCTGCATCCAAAACAGGCCGTGTGGAGACTCCTGGGAGGGGAGGGGAGGGGTGGGCAGGGCCAGCCAGGAGTGGGATTTGGGGGTTCTCCAAACTGCACAGAGTCTTAGTTAGAGGGTCTCCCGAACCCCTGCGAACCCTCAGCAGCCCAATCCTGAACTGGTGCTGAACTCCTGTGAATGACCCAGCCTCAGCAGTTTTAACAGCAATTTCTGATCTTTTCAAGACGTACAGGCAGTCCTTAACTTACAACAATTCGTTTAGTGACCATTCAAGGTTACAAGGGCACTGAAAAATGACCATTTTTCATAATTACGACCTTTGCTGAATCCCCATGGTCATGTGATCAAAATTCAGTCGCTTGGCAACTGGTTCATATTTATGACCTTTGCTGTGTCTCAGGGTCATGTGATCCCCTTTTGAGACCATTGTATACAGTTGGCCAAAGCACAATAACACCCGAATAGACGGACCTTTGACTAAATCCAACCCAAATGCACGGTCACTCACGCCCTCGTCACTTCCCGCCTGGACTATTGCAATGCTCTCTACATGGGGCTCCCCTTGAAGAGCACCCGGAGGCTCCAGTTAGTCCAGAATGCGGCCGCGCGGGTGATAGAGGGAGCACCACGCTGCTCCCATATAACACCCACCCTGCGCGGCCTACACTGGCTACCGGTAGTCTTCAGGGTGCAATTCAAGGTTTTGGTTACCACCTTTAAAGCGCTCCATGGCTTAGGACCGGGATACCTTCGAGACCGCCTTCTGCCGCCAATTGCCTCCCAACGACCTGTGCGCTCCCACAGAGTAGGCCTCCTCAGGGTGCCGTCGACCAAACAATGTAGGTTGGCGACCCCCAGGGGGAGGGCCTTCTCTGTGGCGGCACCAGCCCTGTGGAACGAGCTTCCTCCGGGATTACGACAACTCCCCAACCTCCGGACCTTCAGACGTGAACTGAAGACTCTATTATTTCAGCGCGCTGGACTAGCCTAAGAATAAAATGTTTTAGCAAAATTTTAATGGGGTTTTTACTGGTTTTTACTGTTTTAGTGATCAGGCCATGATAATATTTAGTCTTAACTGGGTTTTAATGCTTATTTATTATATTGTTTTAATATGCCTGTGAACCGCCCTGAGTCCTACGGGAGATGGTGTGGTATATAAGTATGATTAATAAATAAATAAATAAATAAATATATTACAAAAGGTTACCTGAAATGCCACTTGCAGACCTCATATCCCAACTATTCAATATAGATAGTCTTCTACTTATAACAGTTCATTTACCGACGGTTCAAAGTTACAACAACACTGAAGAAAGTGACTGATGCCACTTTTTCAGAGTTCCAACCTTTGCAGTATCCCCATGGTCATGTGATCAAAATTCAGATACTTCATATTTATGATGGCTGCTGTGTCCTGGGGTTATGTGATCCCCCTTTGTGATCTTCCAACAAGCAAAGTCCATGGGGGAAGCCAGATTCACTTAACAACTGGGTTGCTAACTTAACGGCAGTGATTCGCTTAACAACGATGGCAAGAAATGTCATAAAATGGGGCAAAACTCACTTAACCCATGTCTGGCTTAACAACAGAAATTTTGGGCTCAGCTGTTGTTGTAAGTTGAGGACTACCTTTACAAAATGGGGCACACAGGGCTGCAGTATAAATTCATGTAGTGGGAACCCCATACGAAGAACACATATCCACAGGTAAATCGAAAAGGAAAACATGCATTCAAAAATTTCTAAAGCTCAGCAGTTATTATTTAGCATAAGATGAGAGCATGCCAGAACAGAAGCAAACATATATACACAATCCATGTAATTATATGCAAAACTTCTACAGGGCTACGGCAATGGCTTCATAGCTGGATGTGCAATTCAGCTATCCAAGCGATCGCCTCTGGCATTGCTTTGTGCAGATCTTCTAGGGCAGGGGTGTCACACTTGATTTCATTGAGGGCTACATGAGGGTTCTTTTTGATCTCAGGGGGCCAGGGTGGGCGTGGCCAGCTCGACGTCACTCGTGTTGGCGTTGCCTGTGGGACCCGAGCTCTCTGCCAGCAAAAACGGGCTCCGAAGCTCTGTTTTCAGCTGCGACGGCCTCCTGCAACCCTTTGCCATAGAAAACAGAGTTCAGGAGGGCTGCACATGGACCCCGCGAGCTCCGTTTTCGCTGGCAGAGGCACCGCGGGCTGGCCCTTCGCTGTTTCCAGGTTAGCCCCGTGGGCCAGATCTAAGCACCCTGCGGGCCAGATCCGCCCCCCAGGCCTTGAGTTTGACACCCCTCTTCTAGGGAACCAGAGAATGCACATCATGGGAAATTTTGTACAATGTGATTAATAATGTGCATATCCGCAGCACAATTGCAACAAGATGAATCTTTCCATCCCCACTCATACAGGGCAGTAAGCATGCATTTTAAGTTATAGCTTAAGGTTGCTTTTCCATACCTTATGCTGCCTCTCCATATATCCCTCCATTAAAATACCAATTCCTTAATACAAATAATAAATCAGTCAATCAAGGTACATCAAGCAAACACTGTTTATGTTTGGTAACACCACTGACCAAGTCCCATGCTCTTCTGGGCATGGGACAGCTTTGTGCCTCAGCAACACAACTGCAGACACTCAGCAATCACTGATGAAGCAGCCATATTTTGAATGCCCAGAGTCACTGCAAAGAACTCTCTCAATCCCTGCCATTGTCTTCTCTCTACCAGGACAGCCACAACCAAAGTTGTTCGAAGGCGGGTAGCGTGCAAATCTGTTTCATAATAGATTTAAAAAAAAAAAACCAAAAGTCCATAGAGAAGTAACCAGCATCATTATCATCACCACCGGGAAATTACAGCTTGTATTTTTATACAGAGCCAGTTTGGTCTAGTAGTTAAGATACCCGGCTAGAAAGTGGGAGATTGTGAGTTTAATCCTTCTTCTTAGCCATGAAAGCCGGCTGGGTGACCTCGGGCCAGTCATTCTCTCTCAGTCCAACATACTTTGCAGGGTTATTGTTGTTGTTGTTGTTGTTGTTGTTGTTGTTGTTGTTGTTGTAGGGAAAACAGGAGGAGGATGGTGCATTAAATATGTTTCCCACCTTGAGTTATTTGTAAAGGCAGGATACAAATAAATAAATATAATTTGTAGGATTGGCTGCCTGGCTTAGAGAGTGTTTGCACAACCTACTATGCCACCACTAGTACTTTATGTACTCATTATAGGTCCACCTTAGGAGGTAGGCCAGACAGGAAATATGAGCAAATCAGCTAATTCTACTTTATTGTAAGGTTACATTAACAGAATTTTGCAAGACTGAAGCATTTCTCTCTCTCTCTCTCTCTCCTTCTTCTTTGCAGCCCCAAAACTAGGAGGGTCTCTTCTGAGCCTCTTGTCCCACCTACATTCCTACTGCAGCTGCCTTTTATCCGACTGTTTCCTTGCCCCGTTTCCCAAGGTCATTCTCACATACCATTGCATTAAGTATGTAGTAATAACAGGGCTAGTTTCAATAAGCCAAACCTGCTTCATCGGCAGCTTGCATATACTGTGGTCTGGGCTGATTTATCTGCAGCTCAGAAATAAACACATAAGTGCAAAGCCCCCTCCCACCTTGAGTGGAGGGGCGTTTCAAAGTCATTGCACAACTTCCTGGGAGGCGCAGCAAGAAGGGAGCGCCTCTGTTTCACAGATAATGGAATTGCTGGTTCCTGCCCTCTCCCGTTTCCTAAACAAGGACCCTGCATATTTCTTTCTGTATTGTAGTACAATGGCAGAAAGCCACTTTGATCTAACCTAACCTTTTCCAGACTGAATGCCCAAAGTGTGCGCCTGAACCCCCAAAATGCAAAGCGCACACTGCCCCCGTGCACAGGCCCCCATGCATGCACCCACCCCCGGTGCATCACGCATCCCCTACACATCCACCCGCATTTGCACACATGCCCCCTGCACGCCTCCCCGTGCATGTGCACGCCCTCCACACACCCCACATATGCGCACAAGCCCACCCCCCGCACATGCACAGCAGAAACCCAAAGACCATCTGGCCGGTGGGAGGCACACATACATGAGTGGCGGAGCTGAACTGGGGTGACGGCTCGCGTGCCCACAGAGAAGGCTATAGGTTCACCATCACGGGTCTAGTGGTTGAGGCATCAGGATACAAACCAGGAGACTGTGAGTTCTAGTCCCGCCTTAGGCATAAAAGCTGGTTAGGCCACTCCTGCTCTTTCAGCCCAGGAGGTTAAGCTGAATGACAAGCTGGTCAGTCAATTCCTGTGGCAACCAATGGATGAACCCTGGGTTGACCACCACCACCCCGCCAAAAAAAAGCAGACCCTAAACTTTCAGGAAACAGCAGGAAACAGCAGGAAGAAAAAAAAATGTAGTTGGATGATATCTGGTAGGTCTCGCCTCAATTGGCCGCCCAAGTGTATCTGGTGAAGTCCTTAAACCGGCCCATCTCCTGAACAGCTATGAAAGGAAAGATAAACCCCCAACTGGGTTCAGAAGAAGGTGCATTTTGGATCATGGAAAGTGAGCCTCCTACAAGAACAGTTGGACTAAAGATTTATTCAGTGCTTTTAATGAGCTGATGGGATTGTCCCAGTCTGGAACTCCAGTCCTGGCATCCAATGAGCTTAAAAGAAATCCCAGAAAGGGTGTGGGAGTTCCAATAAAAGAGAATATTTGTAGCTCAGGGTTGAAATGAGGTGTCGTTGATGCTTTCTTGTCATAAGGCACTAGACAAAATTAAGAATAGAATAGAATAGAATAGAATAGAATAGAATAGAATAGAATAGAATAGAATAGAATAGAATAATAGAATAGAATAGAATAGAATAGAATAGAATAGAATAGAATAGAATAGAATAGAATAGAATAACAGATTTGGATCATCTAGTCCAGGGGTGTCCAAACTTGGTCCCTTTAAGACTTTTGGACTTCAACTCCCAGAGTCCCTCAGCCAGCAAAGCTGGCTGAGGAACTCTGGGAGTTGAAGTCCAAAAGTCTTAAAGGGACCAAGTTTGGACACCCCTGATCTAGTCCAACCTCCTGTTCTCTGAGCTTGGTCGTTTCTTGCAGATGTTCCATTATTACCCAAACTAGGTAATATCATCAGTGCTGGATGGGCAATGAAACATCTGCTAGAAAATTGCAGACTACAGGAACCATTAGCATTACTCAGGTAACCCTAAAGACACAGATAACCCTCCAAGGGCTTCAACTACCCACTAAAGGTTTGTAAATGACCAGCTGTCTGCAAGAAATATAAATCCTTCCATTTCTCACAATCCAAGTCAGAGCTGAAGAAGCTTCTTGGATGAGAAGCGAAACGACTTTAAAAAAAAAAACAAATCAAGTTGCCTCCTGAAAAAAAAAAACACCTTTGGGAACAACCAAAACTTGGATGGCTGAGAATCTCTACAAGATTTTCTGTCTGCTAGAAAACAACCAAGCTCACTCAGGGAGCGCCAGTTGCACTGGCTAAGCCCACAATCTGCTTAGAGACGAGCAGGTTCACCCCCCACCCCACCCCATTCAATCTCTGCCCACCCTTCTTCCTTGCACAGCCGCACAGCCGAAGCGCAAGCCCCCTTCCCCGCTCAACGAGGCAACCCAGATTTTTTCGTGGCAGCTGGCAGCCGGGTGGGCAAAGAAGGGCAAAGAGCCGCTGGCAGCTGCCGCTCTTCTGGAGGGAAGGGGAGGGAAGGAGCCAAGCCTTCGCTTCGGATCCTGACAAGTTGCAGCAGCTGCTCTTCTCCTCTCGACCAGCCGCTGGCCACTCACACACCCTGGCCTGGGTAGGAGCCCAAGGACGGGGGGGGGGGGCGGAAGCGGGCTACCCCTCTTTTCCCAATCCCACGTGCCCCTTAGATGCCGGACTGCAATGCCCATCACTCGCAGCCGGCAGAAGTGTGCCTTTGGATGGTGCCTTCGGAGTCAGCGGCGATGCGATCCAGCTGGGAAAAAGCTCTTCTGGATCAGCGCAGCCTCTCCCCATCCCGCCGCTGGGTCGGACTCGGACCTCATCTCCCATCATCCCCAGCCAATCCCGGGTCATCACGGGTTTCCGATACCGAAAGTTTTAAAAACGCGTCCGGGGAAACGGCGGGAGACTCTGCCCCCCCGATTCGGCCAGAGAAGGTGAAGGGGAGCCGCGGTCTTCTTGAGACAAGAACCCCTTTCCCGGGAAGGGACGGGACGGAGGCTTCTCCTTCCTCCCGGGAAAGTGCTGCCCGGAGCCCAGAGGCGGCCGGGTCTTTGGCGCGCAACTCAAACTAGTTTTCAAGAGGAAAAAGGCGACCACGCCGTCCAGCCTTGCCTTGCCTTACCCAGCCCTCGCCGGGTTTTTTTCACCCGCTCCCGAAATTGACAGCCGGGGCAGATTCCAAGCTAGGGCGCGGAGGGGGCCCCGGCCAGGACCTCCTTCCTTCCCTTCCTCCCTCCCTCCGCCACCCAGGGGGCTCCAGTACTCCCAGTCCCAGCGGAGGGAGGGAGGGAGGGAGGCAAACGACTCGGGGATAGCCAGCCCAGCGCTCCGGCCCCCCGACCCGTCGCAGCCGCTTCTTCCAGCCCGAGAGGTCCCAAGCCGAGCCAAGACCACGGCTTACCGGCTTCGCTGCCTCCCGTCCCGACTCCTTCGCCGAGCCTCGGGCGGTCTCTCTCTCTTACACACACCTGCTCCTCACAGCCGGGATGCGGGGCGGGGTGGGTGTAGGTGGACCCCGGAGATTCGCGCCTTCCGAGCCGGGATAAAGCCGCGAGACCCCCCCGTCAGTTTCGGCCGCACGGCGCGCGCCCCCCTCGGGAGGGCAAGCTCTGTGGCGGCCGCCCAGCCTTCCTCCGCCTCTTCCTCCCGAGCGAAAGGTGGGCGAGGGGAAAGGGCAGCCCCGCTTGGGATGCGCCGGGTTCCTCCGCCCCTTCGCACTTCGCTTCGCTTCCCCGCAGCCGATCCGACGCTTCCCCGCCCGCCTTCCCCTCGGCGTTCATTCAAGGCGAGAGCGGCCCGCCTGCCCCAGCAAAGAGGGGCGGCGCCGTCGCCGGGCGCTCGCCGCGGCGGGAGGCGGAGGTGTGGGGGGGAGGCAGAGAAGAGTCCTCATTGGTGGGGCGGAGAAACCCTCTTTGAGTGACAGGCCGAAACGAGGCTTCTCCCACCCACCTACCCACCCACCCACTCACCGGCCGCGCCGGACACCCGCGCGGTTAGATCTCTCGAGTTAGAGAGGGATGAGCGGCCGCGGCCGGCGCTTCGTGCCAGGCTATTGCAACGTTGAACCTAGACTATCACAATCGGAAGGGGCCTCGGAGGTCGTCTAGTCCGACCCCCCTGCTTGAGCAAGGAGACCCTCCTCTACCATGGCAAGACAAGCGGCTGTGCGGTCGCATCTTTTTAATAAGGCGTTCCATCCCTGGCGGTTTTAAAGAAGAAGACTGGGCAGCAGCAATCGCTTGGATTGAGCCCAGGGGTGAAATCCAGCAGCTTCTTACTGGTTCTGGAGAACCAGTAGCGGAAATTTTGATTAGTTCGGAGAACCAGCAAATGCCACCTCTGGCTGGCCCCAGCGTGGGGTGGGAATGGAGATTTTGCAATATCCTTCCCCTGGAGTGGGGTGGGAATGGGGATTTTGCAGTATTCTTCCCCTGCCACGCCCACCAAGCCACGTCCACAGAACCGGTAGTAAAAAAATTGGATTTCACCACTGCTTGAAACGGTAGAGGGAGGGTCTCCTGCTCCAGCAGGGGGCCGGACTAGAAGACCTCCAAGGTCCCTACCAGCTCTAGTCTAGTCTAAAGAAGGCTCCAGCAATGGGATGCGCCGGCAACTTCTTGAAGGCGAGGGAGGTTAAAATCTGGGCTGGGAAAAAAATGAGTGATCGCTGCAGGCGGAAAAGATGGCAAGAGGAACACACTGGTGATCTCCTTGCCCCCCTCTCGCCTACCCCCCCTCCATCAAACCCTTCTTTTAGGGGTCTGGAAAACTTCGCTGCGCATGAGGAAGTGGGGGACGTGGGAGGGGAGGGAAACAAGGCTTTCATTCAGTGGTGAAATCCAAATTTTTTTACTACTGGTTCTGTGGGCGTGTCTTGGTGGGCATGGTGTGACTTGGTGGGCGCAGCAGGGGAAGGATACTGCAAAATTTCCATTCCCATCCCATTCCTGGGGGAAGGATATTGCAAAATCTCCATTCCCTCCCCACTCTGGGCCCAGCCAGAGGTGGTATTTGCAGTTCTCTGAACTGCTCAAAATTTCCACTACCGGTTCTCCAGGACCTGCTGGATTTCACCCCTGCTTTCATTCCGTCGTTTAGCACAGGGATCTCCAACCCTGACAACTTTAAGCCTGGCGGACTTCAACTCCCAGAATTCCCCTTTGCTGGCTGGGGAATTCTGGGAGTTGAAGTCCGCCAGACTTAAAGTTGCCAAGGTTGGAGACCCCTTAACATGCGAGAGCGAATCTTCTGTCCTCATTTCCTAAGAGCACCTGGTTGCTCGGACCACGGCCAAGCTGTCGGACTCACCGCCCCCTGTTGCAGGGTGGTTGCAGTCCAGATCCTCATTTGTGGTCATTGCTTTTTTGTTCCCTATGCCATTCCATCTGATCAGCATGCAAGATTCGTGTTTTTCTAACCATGGACATGTATACATCCCGAACGAGAGACTGTTGTTTCTCTGTATCATATCATATACGTGGGTACGTGCATAATTTTTATTTATTTATTTCTATTTTTGACATGTTTATGTAGGGTATATTGAAGGTGGAGACCCTTTGAGAGCCATGTGCAATGGAATTACATTTTATTGCAGGCCGATTAGTGTACATTCAGAGTGACAATGAAGTTAAGCTAAGTCGATAAGTCTTGCACTGAGGTCGGGCCTCTTCTGGAAGAATGCTGGAAAGAGCAGCTGGTCATCAGCATGCCCGGCAGAAGAATCTTCCATTGCGGTGTCTTCACAAGGATGCCTTCCTCTCATCCCCATCCCATGGGCTAGGCAACCTTAAGACCTCCCCTTGTTTGGCTACTGCCCTGGCAGCGGGGACTCCCCTGAGGAAGGGAAAAATGAATGGAGGCATTGTAGAAATCTGGTTTAATTAGAATCAGCCTCACACTTGTCCAGCACTTCATTCATGCCAGGGGTTTGGGGGGGGGGGCGGTCTGCCGTCCTAATATCAGTGCTGGGCTAGTCCAGGGGTCAGCAACCTTCGGCTCTGGAGCCGCATGTGGCTCTTTCACCCCTCTGCTGCGGCTCCCTGTCACTCAAAATATGCGTCACAACACCAATGTGCGACACTCGCTGGCACGCGATTTATTGAGCTTTTCAACCCCTGGTAGGCCAACCATGGATAAATCCAAGAAAAGAAAAGTTTCAGAAGAAAGCAGAACATTTAATTCAACTACATATGCTAGTTTTGAGACCGCTCAAGAAATAGTTAGGCACGGGAAGGGTTCTGTGGCTCCCGGTGTTTCCTTTTCTGTGGGAAATGGGTCCAAATGGCTCTTGAGTGTTTAAGTTGCAGACCCTTGGGCTAGTCCATGCAGCCCTGGATTGACCACAGGGCAAAATTAACACCTGTTTAGGGCTCCAAAGAGAGAAGGGGATCACAACAGAGGTTTTATCCCTAATAAGTGGTGGGATTCCAATAATTTAACTGGTTCTCTACCCTAATGACCAGCTGGGTGGCCGTGCCCATGGTGGCCGTGGCCGGGGGGGGTGTTAGGCAGCACTCGGCCTCCTGTACCCCACTGGGAATGGAAACAGGCCACGAGGGGTACTGCCCCCTCGTGCACCGATTTGGGCCTAGTAGGCCTGGGAGCAGAAATGGGCTGGGGGGGGCGTGCTCCCCCCCCCATTTTGGGCCTAGCAAGCCTCCCTGAAGCCTCCTGGGAGCAAATTCAGCTAATGAGGTTTTCCCACCTGTAAAATTTATGGATTGCTGTTGTTACTATCATTTTTATTTTGTCCATAGCAAGCAAGAGATCCTTGACGGGTTAAAATCATAACAATAAAATAGAGTCCAATTTCATAAAGCAAACAATATACATGATAAGAAAATGTATGGTCTGAAAATAATTTATTTGACCTGATTATTTCATGCTATATTAACCATACTTAGCCATGATGGGGTTTGTTTGGTTTTGACTTTGGGAACCACTCATTTAGGGTTTGTAAATCATGGGCTACAGTTGGGTAGTTCTCACCCCTTCAGGGTACGCTTTATTTCCCTTTAATAATAGTAATTGTTGTAATAACAGGAGCATGGCAGTGGTGATGATGTGGCAACATCTCTGCAAAGGAGAAGACCAAATGTTAAGCCGATTTGTTTGAAGGAGTTGGGATGGAAATGTTACCTCCAAATGCCAGCACAAATATGTGGAGTATTTATGGTTAAACTACCCACTTGCAATGGAGGGTGTAACTAGTACTAAAGACAGATATGTGCAGTTATTACAGGTAGTCTTCAACTTATAACCATTCCTTTAGTGACTGTTCAAAGTTACAACAGAACTGAAAAAAGTGACTTATGACAGTTGCAATGTCTCGGGATCATGTCATGTCACTTTTTGTGACCTTCTGATAAGCAAAGTCAAATGGGAAAGCCAGATTAACTTAACACTCACGTTCCTGATTTAACAACTGCAGTGATTTGTTTAACGACGGTGGCAATGAAAGTTGTAAAATGGGGCAAATCCACTTAACAAATGTCTTGCTCAATTCTGGGCCCGATTGTGATTGTAAGACAAGGATTGTAAACGCCATTTGCAAAATGGTCAAATCAGTGCCACTCAGTCAATGAACTTTTGAATATACAAAGGGACTTGATGCTCCAGGCGACCTAGGGATGGATACAGTGGGGAATTCTGGGAGTTGAAGTCCGCCAGGCTTAAAGTTGCCAAGGTTGGAGACTCCTTCCTTAGCATGTGAGAGAGAAGCCTCTGTCCTCATTTCCCAAGACCACCCAGTCGCTGTGATCGCAGCCAAACTTCGGACTCACCACCGCAGTGCAGTATGCACCACGCACCAAATGCAAGGTTTGCACACCCAAAGGAGGCATGGGGTAAGTAGAACAGCGCGGAGGGGGGGAGGTGACCAGCTGTGGCGCGCGATCTTTTTTTGTACTTTTAAAAGCATCTTTTTACAACCTATTTGGCCGAATAGGTCGTAAAAAAATGCTTTTAAAAGTAAATAAAGGCTCTGACGATCGTGCAGCTCAGCTGTGATCATCAGAGCCTTTTTTTAACCTTTTAAAAGCATTTTTTACAACCTATTCGGCTGAATAGGTTGTAAAAAATGCTTTTAAAAGGTAAAAAAAGGCTCTGATGATCGCGCAACACAACTGTGATCGTGGGAGCCTCTTTTTTTACTTTTTAAAAGCATTTTTACTACCGGTTCTGGTAGTAAAAAAGGGGGAGGAAAGAAGTTTGGACGATGTGCGTCGCTCGTCAGAACTTTTTTTTTTTACATTTTATACTATCAGTTCGGTGAACCGGTAGCCCTTTTTACTACTGGTTTGGGAGAACCGGACAGAACTGGGAGCATTTCACCCCTGGATGGATGCCTTGCCCTTTAACAATGTTTTGCAATTATTTGATGACCATAGTTAACCAAATGACAACTGAATGTGATAGGCAAGTCCTGTCATTGTGGCACATTCAGGACACTTTCTTTGGGAAGGTTTGAGGGACACCTTCTTGGCATACTCAGCAGAAATCAAGTAGAAAAACCTGTCCTAGATTGGGCCCCTCCAAATGGCAGGAAGTGTTATACATATTCCATTATTATTTTTTAAAGAAAAACTCCCTGCACATTAAAAAAACAGCATGTCTAAAAAGCTGTTGGGCCAGCTTTTGCTGCCTGGCACACCATTTCACTGGAGGCAAGGTGGAGAACATTAGAAAGGTCTACATTCTCGACAGCAATATGGAGAAAATGGCAACGGAATGCTTCATTCCTTGGATACACGAACTTTAACCCGAGTCTATTTTGTTTTGCTTTGTTTGCTTCCAGGTTGGGAATTGTGATATTACTCAACCCTGTCTTTCACAGCTCAGGCCTTCTTTCTGTCTATCATGGGAAGGGCGATAAACCACTGCTACCTTCTTAAGACGAAATGGGACAGCTTGCCACAGCCAACTCAACATTGGTCAATTCACTGCAGGAAAATTAACTGCAGCACAATTCAACAATGTTATTGAATTGTTTAAAATAATTTAAAAACTGTTTGAATTTTTGTCATTCACGTTTCGTTTTGTCCCTTCTTTTACATCCTTTATTTTAAAGATTCTATTTCACAATTTCTTCGATATTTAGGTAACTTTTGTCCCGTGGCTAGTTGCCCCATGGCGAGTTGGCTATGGCGAATTGTCCCATGGTGAGTGGGCCATGGAGAGCTAACTGAGATGAATTGGCTGTGGCAAGTTGTCCTAGATCCGTGATGGCGACCCATGGCACGCGTAGCCATATCAGGTGGCACATGTAGCCATATCAGTGGCACATGTAGCCATATCAGTGAGCACAGGAGCTCAGCTCTGGCTTTTCAGGCCTTCTAAGCCCACCAGAAGTAGAGAACAGCTGTTTCCTGCCTCTGGAGGGCCTGGGCGGTGGTGGGGAAGGCCCGTTTTTCTTTCTCACCTGGCTCCAGAGCCTCTCTATGAGTCTGGGAAGGGCAAAAATGGCCTTCCCCACCCCCCAGGCCCTCAGGAGGCCAAAAACAGCCCATTTACCAACTTCTGAATGGACAGGAAGAGACTTTTTTTCTGTCCCCAGTCTCCAGAGGCTGGGGACAGCAAAAACATCACTTCCTGTCCAACTGAAAGTTGGTAAACGGGCCATTTCAGGCCTCCGGAGGGCCTCTGGGTGGGGTGGGGAAGGCTGTTTTCGCCCTCCCCAGACTCATAGAGACACTCTGGAGCCAGGTGAGAGAGAAAAATGGGCCTACCGGGCCATTGCTTGCCAGGAGCGGGGGAGGGAGTAGCGCACACGCGTGCGCGGGGGGGTGTCACATCGAATTATGTGTGTGGGCACGCGTGTGTGACCCCCCCCCCGCCTCCCTCTCCTGGCACGCAATGGCAAAAAGGTTAACCATCACTGTCCTAGATCCTTTTTAAGAGATTATATGATGTCTCTCTCCCAGAGATTGTACAGCTCCCATCCAGAAGGTGTTCAGGAAGCAACTCAAAATACGGCTGTTTTACCAGGCCCTGGAGTAGAGAGGTGATGTGAGCCTCTATGGATGTTTTTTGTTGTTATACACCTAGTCCTCGTCTTACAACAGTTCTTTTAGTGACCGTTCAAAGTTACAACGGCACTGAAAAAAGTGACTTACAACCATTTTTCACAGTTGCAACCTTTGAAGCATTCGCTCAGCTCCGGGATGGTCTGGACCGAAATTGGGATGATCCAAGCGAGGGAGAGGAGACACGTCTTGTTGAGTCCATTTGGGATGAGTTTGACCCTGTGGCTCCCGAGGACGTGGACAGGTTGTTGGGGAGACTTCACGCCACTACATGTTTACTGGACCCATGTCCTTCCTGGTTGGTACTGGCCACTCAGGAGGTGACACGAGGCTGGCTCCAGGAGATTATCAACGCTTCTTTGTTGGAAGGGGTCTTCCCTGCCGCCTTGAAAGAGGCGGTGGTGAGACCCCTCCTCAAGAAGCCCTCCCTGGACCCAGCTATTTTGGGTAATTATCGTCCAGTCTCCAACCTTCGCTTTGTTGCGAAGGTTGTAGAGAGTGCTGTGGCGCGACAGCTACCCCAATACCTGGATGAAGCCGTCTATCTAGACCCGTTCCAGTCCGGCTTCCGACCCGGGTACAGCACGGAGACAGCTTTGGTCGCATTGGTGGATGATCTCTGGAGGGCCAGGGACAGGGGTTATTCCTCTGCCCTGGTCCTATTAGATCTCTCAGCGGCTTTTGATACCATCGACCATGGTATCCTGCTGCGCCGGTTGGGGGGATTGGGAGTGGGAGGCACCGTGTATCGGTGGTTCTCCTCCTATCTCTCTGACCGGTCGCAGACGGTGTTGACAGGGGGGCAGAGGTCGACCGCGAGGAACCTCACTTGTGGGGTGCCGCAGGGGTCGATTCTCTCGCCCCTTCTGTTCAACATCTATATGAAGCCGTTGGGGGAGATCATCAGTGGCTTTGGGGTGAGATACCAGCTGTACGCTGATGACACCCAGCTGTACTTCTCCACCCCAGGCCACCCCAATGAAGCTGTTGAAGTGCTGTCCCGGTGTGTGGAAGCCGTACGGGTCTGGATGGGGAGAAACAGGCTCAAGCTTAATCCCTCCAAGACGGAGTGGCTGTGGATGCCGGCACCCCGATTCAGTCAGCTGCAGCCGCGGCTGACTGTTGGAGGTGAGTTATTGGCCCCAAAGGATAGGATGCGCAACTTAGGTGTCCTCCTGGATGAACGGCTGTCGTTTGAAGATCATTTGACGGCCGTCTCCAGGGGGGCCTTCCACCAGGTTCGCCTGGTTCGGCAGTTGCGCCCCTTCCTTGATCGGGATGCCTTGTGCACGGTCACTCATGCGCTCGTTACCTCTCGCTTGGATTATTGTAATGCTCTCTACATGGGACTCCCCTTGAAGTGCACTCGGAGGCTTCAGTTGGTCCAGAATGCAGCTGCGCGGGTGATAGAAGGAGCTCCGCGTAGCTCCCATATAACACCGCTCCTGCGCAGACTGCACTGGCTACCTGTGGCCTTTCGAGTGCACTTTAAGGTGTTGGTTACTACCTTTAAAGCGCTCCATGGCTTAGGGCCTGGGTACTTACGGGACCGCCTGCTGTTACCACATGCCTCCCACCGACCCGTACGCTCTCACAGAGAGGGACTTCTCAGGGTGCCGTCCGCCAAGCAATGTCGGCTGGCGGCCCCCAGGGGAAGGTCCTTCTCTGTGGGGGCTCCCACACTCTGGAACGAACTTCCCCCGGGTTTACGCCAAATACCTGACCTTCGGACATTCCGTCGCGAACTGAAGACATCTTTTTATTCGCGCGGGGCTGGCTTAAATTGATTTTAACAAATTTTTAAATTCTTAGTAATTAATTTTAAATGGGGTTTTTTAGCTTATTATATATTTTACTTCTCAGGCTAATTTTAAAATAAGTTTTTTAACTGCATTTTAAATTTGTATATTGTACCGTCTGTTTTATTCTTGCCTGTACACCGCCCTGAGTCCTTCGGGAGAAGGGCGGTATAGAAATCAAATAAATAAAATAAATAAATAAATAAATTCCTATGCTCATGTGATCAAACTTCAAATGCTTGGCAACTGGTTCATACCTATAACTGTTGCTGTGCATGTGATTCCCTTTTGCGACCTTCTACCAATCAAAGTCAATGGGGAAGCCAGATTCACTTAACAACCAGGTTACCAACTTATCAACTGCAGGGATTCACTTAACAACTCAGGCAAGAAAGGTCACAAAATGGGGCAAAACTCACTTAACAATAGAAATTTTGGGCTCAATCGTGGTCGTAAATCGAGGATTACCTGTACAGAGTTTGCCTGTTGGGTGTTTATGATCTCTTTCAATTTATTTTTATTTTTATTACCTAAATAAATGTAAGCCCCCCCCCAAAGTCATCTTGAGTCAAGTAGTCTCCAAATTGTTTAAATAAAAAGTAGGTTAACATGTGATGCCAGTTACAAAACAAGTGTTAAATTCCACACCAGTTGTACAAATTGTTCTTATATTAGGCACACCAATGAGTTTGTATCAACTTAGTAACAAATTATACTTAAAATAATTAGGGGGAGAATCTTCTGGTGTGTAACAGCTGCTCTCCAAGAAAGCTAAAATACTGGGTGTATCAGTTACCACCAATAAAGCTTGGACTTAATGAAAAAAAAAATCAATGAAGTTTCTCATTTTTATTTTTAGAAAAAAATTATACACACACAATTAACAATTTTAAAAAAACTTTAAAAAATAGAAGAGACAACCCCAAACAAATTAAAAATATACATTAAGAAAAGGAAAGACCATAAAATATATTTTTTATCACGTGTCACTAGTTTACTAATAAATAGAGTACTATTATTTTAAAATATCACAAAATCTCCACCACGGTAACCCATATAGCTGGGTCCTTTGATTAGTAGAAAATATTGCCTTTTCCAAAACAGATAAATTACACACTTCTGACAATCATTCCTTAATACCTGGTGTAGGAAGTTAGCACCCACCCCTCTCCTAGAAAAATGAGATATTTTAGGAAATATTAAAAGGGCAGAATATTTCCCCTAAAAAGGAGGCAGAAACTCAGCCATACCCCACACCCCACACCCACACCTTTGTCAATGGGCCATTAAGGCCTGGGCCAGACTATACTACCTCCTTCAGGCAGAGCCATAGTAGGAATTACCAAAAGCCCTTTCATTACATCATCACCCAGAAAGAGTCAACCAAGCCTGGGACTCAAAAGACAACCTACAGAGTTACCCCTGCATGGCCCCATGGGAGTCTGACAACCAATCAGAACACAAGCTCAAATTCAAAAGCCTACAGAGGGCATAAAACCCAGGCACTCTCAGCATCTCTGCCCTTTTTGCGATCAGGCAACTCAGCTGGGATCGTCAGAACCTTTTAAAAGCATTTTTTTACAACCTCTTCGGCCAAAGAGGTTGGAGAAAATATGCTTTTAAAAGTAAAAAAAAAAAAGTTGGCCACAACCACCCAGTCACATTACCCCACCACCACCAAGCCACGCCCACAGAACCGGTAGTAACAAATTTTACATTTCACCCCTGTTGGCTGGACTGAGGTTATTGCTACTTCCTGAGAGGAGTGGGATAGGAATGATGGAAGAGCTTGATTTGCTTGTGGCATTTAGAAAAAAAAAGGGAAGAAACAGCCCTGCTGCAGAGCAGTAAAACTCGTGTGAGTGGGAAAGCAGGTTTTTTACAAGATCCTGTCACTTTTAATCAATTTATCTTTCTGGAGAAGTGCAGAGGCAGGAGACTTTTTTTTTTGTTTTGTTTTCAGATCTTCCAATCGGAGCAAAGTCTCCTAAGAGCCCTCATATAAACTTGATGGATCAGTCATCAAATACAACATCCCACCCCCCACCCCCCCCACACCCAGCCACCCGCTCCTTGGAGAACGCACAGAAGCCAGGAATCTGATTGGGATTGCGTCTTTATCTTTTATTTAGGATATTTGCCTATTTGGAGTAGGATGGCAGGAAAAAGCATAGAACACAATGCAAATGTTCAGCTGCAAGAACAGTTCCAGGAAAAGGGCAAGGAAGATGAGGAATTAGTCAGCGCCAGGTGGAGATGAACTGCCTGGTTTTTGGTTGAAACCTGTGGCTGGTCTACTCATTGCCAAGCAGTTTAACAATATACTACAAGGAGGTGAAATTAAAGATGGGTTAACATCTGGCAAAACCTGCATGATAATGAGAGAGCCAACAAAAGGGCAGCACCGGGCAACTACAATTACCAACTACCTGCTTACCAAGATTTTTTTTTTAATTGCTAATTGGTAGGGTAGCTGATGCAGCATCTCGTTGAAAACAAGTTCTTTCCATTTGAGCAGAAAGGAAATCACCCAAACATCAAAAGGATAGAAGATCGGTTGACAAGTCAATTCTGGAAAACTGTAAGAGAAGGAAGGCCAACCTGAATGTTGTTTGGCTTGATTACAAGGAGGCATTTGACCTCTGGCCCCGTGACTGGATAATCAAGTGCTTAGAAATAATAGGAATCGCTAGAAACATTAGAAACTTTGTTCAGAACTCTACCCTCTTGGCCTTCTGTGAAGCTTTGAAGACCTAGCTGCTCCCCTAAGCCAGTGATGGCTAACCTTTTTGCCATCACGTGACAGGAGGGGGGCACAGGGTGCCCATACCCATAATTCTATGCACCCCACCCCCACGCATGCGCACTCAACCCTCCCCCCACCCCCACCCCCGTTCCTGGGATGTGATGGCCCAGTAGGCCTGTTTTTCTCTCTCACCTGGCTCCAGAGCCTTTCTAGGAGTCTGGGTGTGTGTGTGAAAATGGCCTTCCTCACCTCCCCGGAGGCCAAAAATGGCCTATTTGCCAACTTCCGGTGGGACCGGAAGGCCTGTTTTTTGCTGTCCCCAGCCTCCAGGACCTCTCTAGGAGTGGTGGTGGGGGCAAAAATGGCCTTTCCCACCTCACCGCGCCCAGAGGTCCTCCAGATGCGAGAAACGGCCTGTTTGCCAACTTCCAGTGGGACCTGAGCTGAGCTCGCATGCCCACTGATATGGCAAAGGTTTGCCATCACAGCCCTAAGCGCTGGGATAAAATTAGAAGGTTGGGTTGGTGTTTTGTTGTTTTAATGCTTTAATCTGTTTGGTTTTATTGTTTTAATATGTTTTTATATATTGTTTTAATTATTGATTGGAAGCTGCCCAGAGTTGGTTAGAAGATAGGCAGCTATATAAATGTTTTAAATAAATAAATGCATGTCAATAGTGATAGAATGGGAAAGGTTAAGAGAGGAATCTTTCGAGGAGACTATAACTACTGCTACTACTACTAGCTACTATATTCCACTGATTCTTCTGTCAGCAATACTCAGCAATCCAGGCAGAGATGGTATTCAGCCGGTTCAGACCGGTTCACCCGAACCGGTAGCGGAAATCGCGGGTGGGCCTGCCCACCCTGGCTCTATGCCATCGTATTTAGGCACGTTTTTGAGGCCGGGCGCATGTGTGGCAGGCAGGCATGTACACACGAAGTGGTCATGCGCACACACAGCAAACCAGTAGTAACAGGCCGAAACCCACCGCTGAATCCAGGCTATGGCTATGTAAAATTTGTTACTACCAGTTCTGTGGACGTGACTTGGTGCGGGGTGGGTAATGTGATTGGGTGGGCATGACCAACTTTCTTTTTTTTACTTTTAAAAGCATTTTTTCTACAACCTCTTCAGCCAAAGAGGTTGTAAAAAAATGCTTTTAAAAGGTTCTAACGATCCACCTGAGCCGCACGATCATCAGAGCCTTTTTTTTTACTTTTAAAAGCATTTTTTCTACAACCTCTTCAGCCAAAGAGGTTGTACAAAAATGCTTTTAAAAGCCTGTGATGATCAGGCAATTCAGCTGGGATCGCCAGAGGGAAAAAAGCTTTTAAAGGGTTCTGACAATCCCAGCTCAGTTGTCTGATCACCAGAACCTTTTTAAAGCATTTTTTTACAACCTCTTTGGCTGAAGAGGTTGTAAAAATGCTTTTAAAAGGTTCTGGCGATCAGGCAACTCAGCTGGGATCGCCAGAGGAGCCTTTTAAAAGCTTTTAAAGGGTTCTGACGATCCCAGCTGAGCCGCACGATCATCAGAGGCTTTTTTTTAACTTTTAAAAGTATTTTTGGCCAAGAAAAATGCTTTTAAAAGGTTCTAACGATCCACCTGAGCCGCACGATCATCAGAGCCTTTTTTTTTACTTTTAAAAGCATTTTTTCTACAACCTCTTCAGCCAAAGAGGTTGTACAAAAATGCTTTTAAAAGCCTGTGATGATCAGGCAATTCAGCTGGGATCGCCAGAGGGAAAAAAGCTTTTAAAGGGTTCTGACAATCCCAGCTCAGTTGCCTGATCACCAGAACCCTTTTAAAGGATTTTTTTTCAACCTCTTTGGCGGAAGAGGGTGTAAAAATGCTTTTAAAAGGTTCTGGCGATCAGGCAACTCAGCTGGGATCGCCAGAGGAGCCTTTTAAAAGCTTTTAAAGGGTTCTGACGATCCCAGCTGAGCCGCACGATCATCAGAGGCTTTTTTTTAACTTTTAAAAGTATTTTTTCGGCCGAAGAAAAAATGCTTTTAAAAGTAAAAAAAAGAGAAAACCTCTGATGATTGCATGGCTCAGCTGGGATAGTCAGAATCCGTTAAAAGATTTTAAAAGGCTCCTCTGGTGATCCCAGCTGAGTTGCCTGATCGCCAGAACCTTTTAAAAGCATTTTTTAAAGAGATTCCTCTCTTCTGATGATCGCGCAGCTCAGCTGGGACAGTGGGGGGAGGGATTTTTGCTACCAATTCTCTGAACCACCCGCTGCTATCGCTACCGGATTGGGCCATCCGGTCCGAACTGGGCGCATTTCACCTCTGATCAAACATCAAGAACTTCTGCCAGGTTAAACACTTCCTTTATACGGACAATCTGAAGCTATATGGCAAAACACCACCTGAAATAGAGTACCTGCTCAACATTGTAAATATATGCAGCCAAGATATTGCAGTCGAGGTTTTACTAAACAAATATGCCACCCTCACTATCAAACGGGGGAAGCAGTGAAAACCGAAGGAATCAAGATGCCCTGTGGAAAGAACATGAAGAGACTGGATGAAGGTGATCACTATAAATACCTGAGCATCCTTTAGGTGCACAAAAAGAAGGTTCGTAGTAAATGCATCATAAGTGAAGAAGATCTTAAAGTCCAAATTCAGTAGCAGCAGGCAAGTAATACTGAGCAATTCTAGTCATTACATATATAGCTGAAATAGTAGACAGGACTCAAATTCTGGATAGGAAAACCAGAAAGATAATGAATCATGGCCTTTATCCAAACAGTGACATCTACAGACTTGGAATGTTGCAAATATACCAGACAACTGAAGAAGACAAAAGCAGTGGTGAAATCCAAATTATTTACTGCCGGTTCTGTGGGTGTGGCTTGGTGGGCGTGGCAGGGGAAGGATACTGCAAAATTCCCATTCCTTCCCCACTCCTGGGGGGAGGATATTGCAAAATCTACATTCCCACCCTACTCTGGGGCCAGCCAGAGGTAGCATTTGCTGGTTCTCCGAACTACTCAAAATTTCCGCTACCGGTTCTCCAGAACCTGCTGGATTTCACCCCTGGACAAAAGGATATCTGAAGGACAGTGAGGAAGAAATGCACTGAATCTAGTACACCATGAAGGCTTACTGAATACCAAAAAGGCCTATAAAAAAAGACCAAATGAAGAAAGGAAAAGAAACATGCCAAGGCAAAATATTACACAGCCAGTATATAAAAACATTAGCAGGCAAAGCAGATAGCAACAAGATCTGGCCATGGCTAAGAGCAGGAAAGTTGAAGTAAGATCCAGAGGTGCTTAATGCACAAGATTAAGCCTTAAGATTAGCTGTATACAAAGCCAGAATTGAAAAGATAGCAAAAGACAGCAAATGCAAAGAATGTCTCTGCAAAGAAGTTGAAGAAACAGTTGACCACCTAATCTTGCAAGACGATCACACAGACTGATTACAAATAGCAGAATGACAAAGCACCAACAATGATGCAAAAATACCACTTGCTCCCAAGCAAGAACTGGTGGGACCACAATACAGAAAAGGTTAATAGAAAATGAAGAGGCTAAATTGGTCTGTGACTTTAGAATTCAAATAGACAAGCACCTGCCACACAACACATTAAACTTAAACATTGTTGCTAAGAAAGACCAAAAAAATGGCAAATAGACATTACAATACTTGGAAACAGCAGAAGAGACGAGAAAGAACTGAAGAAAATCACAAAATTAAACGTAAAGGTAAAGGTAAAGGTTCCCTTTGCACATATGTGCGAGTCGTTCCTGACTTTAGGGGGCGGTGCTCATCTCCGTTTTAAAGCCGAAGAGTCAGTGCTGTCCGAAGTCGTCTCCTTGGTCATGTGGTGGGCATGACTAAATGCCCAAGGCGCACGGAACGCTTTTACCTTCCCACCAAAGGTGGTCCCTATTTTTCTACTTGCATTTTTTTATGTGCTTTCGAACTGCTAGGTTGGCAGAAGCTGGGACAAGTAACGGGAGCTCACCCCATTACAAGGCCCTAGGGATTCGAACCGCTGAACTGCCGACCTGATCGATAAGCTCAGCGCCTTAGCCACTGAGCTACCACATCCTTTATACATACAAAATATAAAGAGATGCAAATAAAAGTAGAACGACCAATAGCAATAGGAGGCCTAGATAAAATTCCAAAACATCTGGAGCTCCACTTTAATGCCATCAGCATTGACAAAGTACCATCGATCAATTTCAAAAGATAGCTTTACTTGGACTAGTTTACATCCTGTGATGATACCTTTAACATTATATAACATCTGCCTATCCCGGGTTCTTTGGAAGGACTTAAAAGGTCCACAAAACGCCAAATCTAGTCTAAACATCTGACTGACAGTGCAATCAACCAACCAATGGAACAGCTTGCCTTCAGAAGTTGTGGGAGCTTCATCACTGAAAGCTTTCAAGAAGAGACTGGACTGCCATCTGTCAGAAATGGTGTAGGGTCTGCTTGGATGGGGGGTTGGACTAGATGACCTACAAGGTCCCTTCCAACTCTGTATCTGTGTATGTGTATAATACTGACTTCTGCAACTATGGGCAGTTAGAGTGTTCTCTGGAGAGCTGTGTCTGAAGTAGGATAATTTGAGTCTGGTTATCTGTGCCTTGAAGGAGAACTTTGGATTGATTTGTTCAATGACCCATTTGTTAGTTTTCTTGGCTGTCCACGGTATTCTCAGGAGTCTTCTCCAGCATCAAAGTTCAAAGGCATGAATATTCTTCTTATCCTGCTTGAAGAATCCGACTTTCACTTCCCTGGAGTGTTACAGTGAATACTATGGCTTGCATGATTCTGATTTTTATAGAATAGAGTAGAATAGAGTAGTACAGGACAGGACAGGATAGGACAGAATAGAATAAAAGAGTTGGAAGGGACCTTCTAGTCCAACGCATTTGAATATCTTTGCTAGCTGTCTGACTAATGCACCCAAAACAATCAAACACTCTCGGGATCTTTGAATTTCCAAAAGTAAAACTTTATTGGAGAAGCTATTTTGGTACTGAAGAATCAAAAGCAGCTCTTGTTTTCCTGCGCAAATGCTTGCCTAGTTAAAGAATAGCTTCCCTTTCTTCCCCCCAGCCTTGGGTGATCACATTATCCAATTATGAGACGTCCTTTTGTTATGGGAACAGTCCGCCTCCTTCTCAAGCACCTGCAGACTTTTGGAGTAGATGGGAACCCACCAAAATACATGAACAATACTTCTGCTGTATGGAAATTTTGTGAAACATTGGCAGGCTTACCAGACAGGGGCTGCAAAAATCCAGATGACCACTAGCTGGCATCAAATAAAGCTTTCTGTACTTTACTGCCATCTATTACTATGTTTACCCATGTTTAAGGGACACAGTGGCTCAGAGGCTAAGGTGCTGAGCTTGTCCATCGAAAGGTCGGCAGTTCAGCGGTTCGAATCCCTAGTGCTGTGTAACGGGGGTGAGCTCCCGTTACTTGTCCCAGCTTCTGCCAACCTAGCAGTTTGAAAGCATATAAAAAATGCAAGTAGAAAAATAGGGACCACCTTTGGTGGGAAGGTAACAGCGTTCCATGTGCATTTGGCATTTAGTCATGTTGGCCACATGACCATGGAGACGTCTTCAGACAGCGCCAGCTCTTCAGCTTTGAAACAGAGATGAGCGCCGTCCCCTAGAGTCGGGAACAACTAGCACATATGCGCAAGGGGAACCTTTACTTTTACCTATTCTTCATCTCATGGAAGAATCTCAGATGAGCTTTTGACAAGCAATTTAAAAACCATTGCTCTAACACAGCAATGAGGAATTCTTGGACTCTGTAAAGCTGGCTGGGTTTTTAATTCTAAGCTTTGCCCAGCTTTGTCAGCCGGTTCTATCGGTAGTGGCTGCTGCTGGAGGCTCCGCCCACCCACCCGGACGTCATCACGTCCCGTTTTTGATGCTCTGCACATGCCCCGAAGGTCCTGCATTTGCAAACCTGAAGTGAAGGTAATGTTATGACCCAGGCCCAAGTAGGTAGTATTAGACGCAACAGTTCAAAAACAGATTTTATTAGAACAGCTGAGAATTAAATTCATTCTCAGCGTTGTCCAAACTAAATCAAAACAAATTCTTCATAACACAATTCTTCAGTCTTATCGCCAACCTTGGTTTAATTAGGTAAACTGCCAAAGGCTTTTCTTGGCAAAAGTTCAAAAGCAGAAGATGCTGACAAGAAATAAATGCAGCAAGACAAGGAGCAATTCTATCAACGTTGTTTTCCGGCAAAGAGCTCAAATGCCGTTGCTGGTCTTTTAAGCCTTATGGGAGGGGCCAATCATCTCTTGGCCCTACTCCCGAGTCATCCTCTTTGCTTGAGCTGCTCTTGCCTTCTGGCAGCTCTTCTCATGCGTGCATTAGGAACAGGCTCCTCCTGTTCCTCTGCCTCACTACTATCAGGCTTTGGAGGCTCTGGAGTCCACACCTCACTCCCCGATGGCCCTGGCCTCATCTCTGCCTCTGACACAGAGCCCTCATCCAGCTCTTCCCCAGCCTCCAGGACTGGCCCATGTTCTTCCTCAGCCTCATCTCTGTCCGAATCCACTGCCAGCTCTGCAGGCTGCTGGCGGACCACAACAGGTAAGTGAATACCACCCCTGGCTTTGTCCCAGTATGTGGTCTTGGCTGATGAAATCTATAGTCCAGCAACTTTCAAAGAAGTTAAAAAATGGCATTTAACAATAGACATATTTCAGATCTTAGTAAGATTTACTATTCCCTTGACACCAGAAGATATAAGCTGGATCACCATTAGGATTCACTTAGTCTAAATAAACATGAATTACGGAAGACTGGTTTATTATCTGGTGGAAACACAGTCAACTCTCCGATGCTGCTATATTCAAGATCTGAAAGGCTTTGACTGAGAAGATATATGGTTCTTCATTGGCTTCAAAACAGCTGATCAATTATTAATTTGCTTCCAATTCAGAATTGCATACTAAATTCATCCCCCATGGCTTCATTCCAGGCAGTAAACTTTGGATTAATTTATATTTAACTTTCTGGAATGAAAAATAACAGCATAACTGAGTTCATGCCATGAAACAAAAATGTAAGAAATCAGGAATTCCTTCATCCAGCAGGTACGATTGATTTTCATTTCTTAGGTGCATCAGAACTTTTGGTCCCCGGATTAATTGCTGAATGGCAGTTCCCAATTCAGTCAAGGAATTCTAGGAATAGTAAATAATATTACTGACTACTAGTAACTGAACATATGGAGGCCACTACTTCCACATTCCTGTCTAGGCCTTTCCTTTGGCCTAACCATCAGTGGTGGGTTGCTTCCGGTTCTGTCCGGTTCTTGAGAACCTGTAGTAAGAGCCTCGGGAGGTTGCGCCCACCTGCCCTGACATCATATTTGGCGATCTGCACATGCGCACGTGTGCTCCCGTTGCAAAAGAGTAGTAAAGGTAAGTAGAACCTACCCCTGCTAACCAATGCACGAATGTATCGGCGAACATCTCCTTTTTTGTCATCCTTCAGACATCTCGTTCCCAATCCTGAAGCAGCTTAACATTGTCCTTATTTAATATTTTGATCTATCCACTCTTTTATCCCAAAACAATTGTATTTGGGAATACAATGTGACATGCTTCGTTGACAAACCATTCTGTTGTTGGCAGAGTTAGGGAGTCCAAGAGGGCTCAGCCCATATCAGCTTTACCAGGTGGATCGGACAGGAAACATGAGCAGATAAACTAACCTGACTTATTATAAGGCTATGTAAGAAGTTAGCACCCACCCTTCTCCTAGAAGAATGTAATATTCTAGGAAATATTAAAAAGGCAGAATATTATATTTCCCTGGATGAGAAATAGAGAAACATGTTTTTTTGGCAGGAAGCAGATTCACTCTTAATAGCCGCCACCCTCTTCAATAGCCCATAGCAGATGTCAGCATTTAAGAGATAAAGAGATAGCTATGTCTATTCATAAGCAAATGCCCTTAACCAAGATCCAACAAAGATAGGATTAGCCCTCTACCCATCTAGCAACAGAATTTACCACATGGCACCTGGAGAGATTGCATCACCCAGCAAGGTTCAACCAAGCCTGGGACTCAAAAAGACAATCTACATAGTTACCCCTGCATGGCCCCATGGCAGTCTGACAACCAATCAGAACACAAGCTCAAATTCAAAAGCCCAGAGAGGGTATAAAACTCAGGCACTTTCATCATCTCTGCCCTTTTTTCTCCTTCACCCAACATCATCAAGGCATGTGATCCTGTCCACCATTAAAAAACCATGTTTCCAGTGTCTTTTTCCCCACTTGGAACCGAACCCAGACGGACACTTCTTTCAACAATCTTTAAGGAAAAACAAAGTCCAGTTGCCTTTTGAAAAAGGACCTTTGGGCGTCTCCTCCCTCTCCTTGACTGCTAATAAATTAAGAGAGCCTCTCTACTGAGCCTCTTGTTTTGCCCTACCCATTATAAAGCTGGGGAATATGCTGTTTCTTATCTACCCATTCCCTAGGCAGCATCTCTTTATTTATTTATTTATTTATTTTTCAGATTTATATACCGCCCTATCTCCCTAGGGACTCAGGGCGGTTCACAGGCAATTAAAAGCAAACATATAAATACAATTTAAAATAACACATAAAAAACTTATTCAATAGCCAAATTATTAAAACAATATAAATACTAAAAACCCCATTAAAACCAATAAATTTAAAAACTAACCCAGCCCCGCGCAAATAAATAGGTGTGTTTTGAGCTCGCGACGAAAGGTTCGGAGGTCCGGAAGTTGACGAAGTCCTGGAGGGAGTTCGTTCCAGAGGGTGGGAGCCCCCACAGAGAAGGCCCTTCCCCTGGGCGTCGCCAGACGGCACTGCCTAGCCGACGGCACCCTGAGGAGTCCCTCTCTGTGAGAGCGGACGGGTCGGTGAGAGGTATTCGGTAGCAGCAGGCGGTCCCGTAAGTAACCCGGCCCTATGCCATGGAGCGCTTTAAAGATTGTCACCAAAACCTTTGTCCCATCTCCCAAGGTCTTTCCCACATACCATTGCAGCCCAGCAATTAGCTGTTTTAGCTGGCATGAGCCTGCCCTTTGCCTTCTGGCCCTGGGCACCTGTGCAGCAGGAGGGTCTGGTTCCTTAAAAGCAGCCTCCCTCCCTCTCTCTTTTCCATCTGCCAAGTCTCCAAGCTGATCCCAGATTCAGAGCCTGGATCAACATGAATGACAGATAACCCGTGGTGGCAGGGAACTGCACAGTGAATAAGTTGGTGTAGGGGGTTTTTTTGGGTCTCTTTATGGCACAACACTTCCTGACTCCTTCAGCCTTTGTTTGATCTCCTTTTGACCTAGGTTTTAGTGCACTTTCAGAAAAGTCTTAAACCCCTGCTTTAAAATGACATAAAAAACCCCCAACAACAATTGAGAAACGTGAGTCAGCAGTTGCAAGGTGAATTAGAAGTTGGCTGTTCCATTGCGTCAAGCAACCATGTCACCTTTGACAGGTGTTAGGACAGTCTTCAGCATATGCTCAACCCTTTTTTTTAATTTATTTACATTTATATCCCGCCCTTCTCCGAAGACTCCGGGCAGCTTACAGTATTTATTATTATTATTTATTTATTATTTATTTAGATTTTTATACCGCCCTTCTCCCGAAGGACTCAGGGCGGTGTACAGCCAAAGTATAAAAACAACACAATGTACAATTAAAACAAAAACTTAAACATAATCCATAAATGGCCGAAATTAAAACAATCAAATTTAAAAACCCTTAAAATTTATAAATAATAACCCCGATTAAAATTGTTTAGAATTAAAAGTTTAGAATTAAAAATTTACAGTGTGTAAGACAATAGTCTCATCCTATTTACAAAGTCAACTTACTGTCCCCCCAACAATCTGGGTCCTCATTTTACCTACCTTATAAAGGATGGAAGGCTGAGTCAACCTTGGGCCTGGTGGGATTCGAGCCTGCAGTAATTGCAGGCTGCTGTGTTTTAATAACAGGCTATCTTACAGCCTGAGCCACCACGGCCCTTGTCTAAAAGAGCAATAGACCCTCGTTCAGAAGCAGGCTGGATGCAAATTTAGCGGTCTTTCAGAAGAAACATAAACCCATCCCCCAAGTAGCCCATAAAAGACCAAGACAGGAGCTAGGAGACCATGTGAAATAAAATTTCTCCTGTTTTAACATAGACGCCTCCTCACACCTGTCAGCTGCTTTCAGGGGTGGCTAACAGGTCCCGGTAGCTCAGTTTCATGCTTACTATCCCTCCTAGCAGTGCAATAAGTTGCCAGGGCTGGGAGGGGCAGCTGAAGTCCAGAGAGATGGATATCTACCTGCCAGGACTCCAGTGCTATGACTTTGATGTAAAGATTCAGCCAAGATCTCCAATTCTCAAGCAGAGAAAAAAATGATCCAAAGTCTAAAATGAAGGGGGGAAAAATAATTCCAAAGCTTAAATTCCAAAGAATTTAAACTCTAAAACAGATAGGTAGAGATGGGAATATGTGGCTTGATTGTTTTTTTTTAATAGGATCTCCTGAGTATTATTATTTTCTGTTCACAACAATGTGAATTAATAGCTACCAGTTATTTAGCTGGTCTCCTCCTCCTCTCCTTCTCCTTCTTCTTCTTCTCCTCCTCCTCCTCCTCTTCTTCTTCATCCTCACCTTCTTCCTCCTCTTCTTCCTCCTTCTTTTGTTTCCCCAAAAATTGGACCCTGTCTCATATTTTTTTGAACCCTGAAATAAGCACTTGGCCTTATTGCCATGTGCTCAAAAGCCCGATTGGGCTTTTTATCAGAGGATGTCTTATTTTAGGGGAAAAGGGTATTTTACCCCAACAACCCTGTTGGGCCAAACGAGAGTGACTTGCCCAAAGTCACCCAGCTGGCTTTCATGCCTCTGGCTTCTTTTTCTGCAATAAAGCAACTTATCTGGCTTTGCCACATCCTTGAAACCTCCGCTGTAGGTAAGTTTCTAACTATTGAGTTCAGTATTTGGGGTGTCAAAAGTTATTGCCACACCTAGGTAAGAAGTGGAGCAATTACTACCACCCCCTAGTCATGGGACTGCATAGTCAAGCAGGAGAATTGCTGGGTTCTTGGTACCTACCTAAAACCAAAAACAATTCCTTTTCCAAGATAACCCTTACATATCCCTCTATGGCAAGATTTTTTAAGAATGGTGCAGGTATAAGAATTCCGGTAACTCAACTGAATTTCCTGTCTGCATCAACATTTGTCCAATATAGATTACAAGTTGTTCTCAACTTAAAACCATTCATGTAGTAACTGTTCGAAGTAACAGCTGCAATGGGGGTGGGAATGGCTTATGACTGGTCTTCACACACAGAACTGACATGGCATCCCCACATCACATGATCAAAAATTTGGGGACTTGGAAACGTGCAGTTATCTATGACTGCTGCAGGATCCTGGAGTCATGTGATCGCCATTTGTGACCTTCCCAGCTGGCCTCCACCAAGCAAAGTCAATGAGGAAAGCTGGATTCACTTAATGACAGTGTGATTCACTTACCAACTGCAGTGATTTGCTTAACCACCATGGCAAAAAAAAATATGTAAAATTGGATGCTAGTCACTTGACAACTGTCTTGCTTAGTAACATCTGGCCTTAATTATAGTTGTCAGTCAAGGATTACCTGTATGGCAAAATCTTTCTTGTTTTGTTTCTTGAATTTCTATTCAAGAGTAGACTAGACTAGACTAGACTAGACTAGACTAGACTAGACTACAATACAATACAATACAATACAATACAATACAATACAATACAATACAGTACAATTCTTTATTGACCAAGTGTGATTGGACATACAAGGAATTTGTCTTTGGTGCATAGGCTCTCAGTGTACATAAAAGAAAAGATACATTCATCAAGAATCATAAAGTATAGTACTTAAAGATAGTCATAGGGTACAAATAAGCAATCATACTAGGAAACAATATAAATCATAAGGATACAGCAATAAATTACAGTCATACAGTCATAAGTGGGAGGAGATGGGTGATAGGAACGAAGAGAAGATTAATAGTAATAGTAATGCAGACTTAGTGAATAATTTGACAGTGTTGAGGGAATTAGTTGTTTAGCAGAGTGATGGTGTTCAGGAAAAAACTGTCCTTGTGTCTAGTTGTTCTGGTGTGCAGTGCTCTATAGCGTTGTTTTGAGAGTAGGAGTTGAAACAATTTATGTCCAGGATGTGAGGGGGCCCTCTTTTTGATTTGTGCAGTATACAGGTTCTCACTGGAAGGCAGATTGGTAGCCATTGTTTTTTTTTCTGCAGTTCTAACTATCCTCTGAAGTCTGTGTCTGTCTTGTTGGGTTGCAGAACCAAACCAGACAGTTATAGAGATGCAGATGACAAACTCAATAATTCCTCTGTAGAACTGGATCAGCAGCTCTTTGGGCCGTTTGAGCTTTATGAGTTGGTGCAGAATGAACATTCTTTGTTGTGCTTTTTGGATAACATTTTTGATGTTAAGTGTCCATTTTAGGTCTTGAGATGTGGTAGAACCTAGAAATTTGAAGGTCTCTACTGTTGACTCAGCTGGGACTCAGGAGGTAGAGAATAGATGGGGGCAGGGCCAGTCAGAATTTTTACTACCGGTTCTCCGAACTACTCAAAATTTCCACTACCGGTTCTTCAGAACTGGTCAGAACCTGCTGAAACCCACCTCTGCTTCTCTCCTTCCCCTTCCTTTCCCCCACTCCTCCCTTCTTCCTCCCTTTCTAACCTTCTCTCCTACTCTTATTTCCCTCCCTTTCTTCCTCTCCTTTTCCCTTTCTTCTGTTCCTCTCTCTCCTTCCTCTTTTCTCCCCTCCTGTCTATCCCTCTGCTCCTCTTTCCATTCTCTTTCCATTGTTGAATTCATTTTCAATTCAATATTTTCCAAAGTGGTATCATTTATATACGCTTTATAATATAATATAATATAATATAATATAATATAATATAATATAATATAATATAATATAATATAATATAATATAATATAATATAATATAATATAATATAATATAATATAATATAATATAATATAATATAATATAATATAATATAATATAATATAATATAATATAATATAATATAATATAATATAATATAATATAACAACAGAGTTGGAAGGGACCTTGGAGGCCTTCTAGTCCAACCCCCTGCCCAGGCAGGAAACCCTTTCTTTTCAATTTCTTTTCTATTTTACCGATTTCACACATATCATCATAAATGTACATTTGCCTTGGTACCAGTTTTGACATATGGCTAAACCCACCAGCTTTCTGTTAAAATGTGCTTCCTTTCACAAGGTTAGCCTATGGGAAACAGGCACATGGAATACTGTAGTTCTGATAAAAGAGAATATCTGTAGCTCAGATTGAACTAGGGTCCTTTATGCTCCCTGCGTGGGGTTGTTTGCTTCCAGACATCTCATTACCCATCTAAGCAAGCAAACAACTAAGCTCAGAGAGCACCAAGGACTCCAAAGGGAATAATTGTCTGTTTTTCATAATCCTTTAAAGAAGAAAGCCCCTCATTGATCTGCAGATAGCATTACAATCTATTTTAATTATTCCTCCATTGGGAAAAGGAGAATCACTCCATTGGTTTTTATTAAGAAAGAGGCACTAAAGCCCACTGATCCAATCCATAAAAATCCATAAAAATCAATAGTACACGCTTCTAAATCCCTTAACTGAAGGCATAAAGTAAAAGATTGTGCTCATCAAATTTGGGGGCTAAGCAGTGATGAAATCCAAATTTTTTTACTACTAATTCTGTGGGCGTGGCTTGGTGGGCATGGCAGGGGAAGGATACTGCAAAATCTCCATCCTCTCCCCACTCCAGGGGAAGGATACTGCAAAATCCCCATTCCCAATCCACTCTGGGGCCAGCCAGAGGTGATATTTGCCGGTTCTCCAAACTACTCAAAATTTCCGCTACCAGTTCTTCAGAACCTGTCAGAACCTGCTGGGTTTCACCCCTGGGGCTGTATCATATATCTCAATCACAGATTCCCAAATTATAGGTCTGTGGTTATTTAATCAACTGTCAAAAAAAAAGCAGTTTCAATATTCTCAGATACGTTATCATTTCCACTTGTCATATATATATAAAAAATAAGCATTGTCGTAAATGTAACCGATCTAAGTTCCTTCTCCAGGATATGAGGAAATGAATTTTGATAATGACCTGCATGGAGAGCCCTCTACCAGGAGAACTCTATCTGGCTTTCAAAGCAACAGGGACATATGGAAATGAAGGTGTCGCATGTCGTTTGATACCAGTTTAATTTAGTTCAGTGCTGACAGTGTCCCGCTGCTGCAACCACATTCAAAACTGCCTGCATTCTTTGTAAGAAACACCATGCAAAGCACATTTGAGCTTTTAAGTCTATTCCTTCTCCAGTTAATGGACAAGATCTCTAATATATAGGCAGGCAGAGATCATCAGCACGTTGCATGAATAATGCATTCAGTTTATGGACTCCGACCGGGGACTTTAGTAAGCATACAGGTGCTTATGCACAGATATCAAAGTTTTTGAGAAGTCAACGTTCTTAGCTCTTTTCAATCAATAAACAATGCCATCTCCATGCTATGATTAGAGTCACAGAAGGACTGAAGAGCATTAGCACAATCGACTAATGTCAACCATGACGTTATGCTCATTCACCTACACTAAACCCCATTCTTCATTGAATAATTGGCTAGGTTCTTGCGCCACACGAAGCCATAAAGTAAGAAGCAGCCATGCTTTTGTACTTAATGTTGGGGGACAGGATCGGGCAAGGGTAAGAGTCAATATTGTAGGGTTTTTTCCTCTTTTGTAGGAGACATGTTACTTCAAAGTGTGGGTGGTGCGGTGGCCTAGAAGTGGAGCTCTCGCCTCACAATCAGGAGGCTGTGAGTTCGATCCTAGGTAGAGACAGATATTTCTCTCTCCAGGGCACACTGTGAATATATCTGCTGAATAAAACTCCGCATTGGTGACAGGAAGGGCATCTGGCCAGTAAACACTCATTGTTGAACTGCGTCCGCCACTCAATACACCAGCCGCAAAAGAATGACAGAATACATGAAGAAGGGGATTTGGGAGGGCGGCAAACAGACCTGATACAGAGCTTGGTGAGGGTACATGGGTGATAATGATAGTAGCAGCAGAGCTCAGGTGGAGTCTGGGTGGCAGAGAGCTGGTTCCACAGAGACAGCGGATCGGAACAATGCTGGAAGATGACACTGGAGGGAATAATGAGTGGCTCGTTTGATCAATCCCTCTGCACAGCTGAGACAGCCGGCAGAGAGAGCCTTAGAGCTTGGGGACGTGGCGTTGCACTGAAAACAGGCGCTGAGAGGCAGAAGCTCTCAGCGCCGACTTTAAACTTGCAGGACTCCCATTTGTCTTGCAGCTGGCTTGTAGCTGTAATAAACCAGCCTTTGACATGAATCCAGCACATTTGAGGCTTTTGTGGCAACTCAGAACAAGCGTGGCCAAGCGGGTTGAGACTCAGCTCCATTCAGTTGCCCAGGCTCCACCCCCACAAGAGATTATGAAGAATTAAAAGAGAATGATGATGATATTACTTCAAAGTGTGTTACATTTATTTTGGGGTTTTCCATTTCAGAATAAAATACTTTTGGGCCAGAAAATACCATAAATGATTTATGCTGACCAATTGTAAGATAGAATAGCAGCTTTATGAGTCATGAAAATGGGGGTCGTCAAGGACCCCACACATTCACCCATCCCACCAAACCATAATCAAATTATTAGGCTCACGTATTACATTAAGTCATGATATGGTTTGGCTTTGATTTAGTGGGATGTGTGAATTCTATTATGTTTTATTAAGCACTCTAGAGTGATGTATTAATCAAAGGCATTGAAGTATTAATCAAAGGCATTGAATATTACAATTAGTTATACCTTTGAGGTGGTGTATCTTATAACAAAGCTAATACGGGCCTTCTTTTTCTCTTGGTTTCATACACACCGTCATATATACATCTCCTCTAATCATCCAACACCAAATTTGTTCGGTCACAGTCCCCACAACTTTTTGATTATATATTATTAACCAATCCCAACACTTCAACCCCAAGGTTACAGAAGACAGCTTTGCCCTTCCTAAGAAATCTGTATGAATGCAGAACTCTGCCCCATCTTTTAAAATACAAACATGATGTGTAAGTACATATTGGCCAACAATTCTTGGTGTGGAATGGAGTTGTGGTTTGAAAATGTGAAGATTTTTTTTAAAAAAAAAGGAAAGCTGTTACTTCTACTTGAGGGAAGACAAGGACTAGTATAGAAAACATTAAAAATTCAAAGGGCTGACAAATCACATCAATCAATGAAGTCTTGCGAGTGCAAAAAAAAAAAAAAGCACATTTGACCCTTAAAACATAGTAGTAGCACTTACATTTATATACCGCTTCATAGTGTTTTCCAGCCCACTCTAAGCAGTTTACAGAGCCAGCCTATTCCCCCCAAAAATCGTCCTCATTTTACCAACTTCGGAAGGATGGAAGGCTGAGTCAACTTTGAGCCTGGTGACATTCGAACTGCTGAACTGCTGGCAATCGGCAGTCAGCAGAAATAGCCTGCAGTAGGGCACTGTGCCACCATGGCTCATATAAACTATTACCTACTTTTAAATCCTAAATTTCTCTATTCCAATAAAACCTGTTAAGATTTTGGTGATTATCCCATTACAGCAGGGGTGTCAAACTCAAGGCCCAGGAGCTGGATGTGGCCCACGGGTTACTTAGCTCTATCCCACAGGGCCGCTCTAGAAACAGCAAAGGACTGCCCTGAGGTGCCTCTGCCAACGAAAATGGAGCTCACGAGGGTCACACACGGCCCTCAGAGGCTCCATTTTCAGCCATGACGGCCTCCTGCTGCCCTCTACCAGCCTTCTGCCAAAATGGCGCTCCATTTTTGCTGGCAGAGGGCGGCAGGAGGCCATCGCGGCTGAAAATGGAGCTTGGGAGTCTGTTTTCACTGGCAGAGCACTCGGGCCACCAGAAACCCCCAATAAAAGTGATGTCAAGTTGGCCACGCCCACCCTGACCACACATACACAACACACACACACACACACACACACACACACAAGATCAAATAGAACCCTGATGAAATCGAGTTTGACACCCCTGCATTACAGTATGAGGACAGCCTGCACAAAATTCCATTACACCCGAATAAAAATAAATTCCTGTTGGCAAATCTGATGTCACACTGCATTATAATCAATTAGCTTCTATTTGTATTATCTTTATCATTCTTCATTAGCCGAACACCCTTTTGTGTCCTCCAGGTAGATTTTTTTTTTTATCAACATCCTTCTTTGTTAACAATGCTCTCTTTGTGCAAGTATCAGCTAATCCAAGTATTTTTGCAATGAGCCAGAACTGTTTAGATGAGGTAATACGGTGAATTGCAACAACTTGAAAAGATCTGAGAAAAGAATAAAAGTCTTTATTCAGGGAGAAAAGGTTGGTAACAATAGTTGCTGAACTGCTAATTATAGGAGTCACCATTTTGAACCGGCTTTAAGTTGTAATTAACAAGGAGAAGGCAGATGTACAATTCCTAAGAAACACTCTTCTAATTAACATCCATCTCTAATTTTGATATCTGGGTTATGTGAAGAGTAATAAGCAAGTTTTGAAACATCATAGTTCAACCGCACTACCTATCTTAGGGCAATAGGCTAAATCGGGGGTTTCCAACCTTGGCAACTTTAAGCCCGGAGGACTTCAACTCCCAGAATTCCCCAGCCAGCTTTGCTTTTGGGCTGCGGAATTTCGCATTTTGTGCAAAAGATTTTTTTTTTCAACCACACCGCCACAACCATGCACAACCCAATTCTAAAAAACGACCGCTTCGAAAGCTTAGAGCCAGCCTGCTCGAAAATATTGAAACAAATGGAGCAAACAGCAGTTGCACTCATACATGCCACCAGCACTGCTGGCTTCGTTACAGGGGACACTTTCTAGAGTTTGGAGCCCCTTTGAGAAGACAATAAGGATGGGGCTATTCTAATCTGCCACAGGAAGGTCTTTCTGAGAAGTAGGGTCATAACGGAAAAGGTTCTGCTTCTTCTGGGTTTCCAAATACCGTGTTTCCTCCAAAATAAGACCGGGTCTTAAGATTAATATTTGCTCCAAAAGATGCATTATGGCTTATTTTCTGGTTAGGCCTTAGTTTGGGGGAAATATAGTACTAAAGCCTCTGTTTGGTTGACAATCTTAACTGGGGCTTATTTTTGGGGTAGGGCTTATAATACGAGCATCCTGAAAAATCATGCTAGGCAGGGGTGAAATCCAGCAGGTTCTGACAAGTTCTGGAGAACCGGTAGCAGAAATTTTGAGTAGTTTGGAGAACCGGCAAATACCACCTCTGGCTGGCCCCAGCCCCCATCTATTCTATACCTCCTGAGTCTCAGCTGATTGGGAAAAAATAGGGATTTTGCAGTAACCTTGCTCTGGATTGGGGTGGGAATGGGGATTTTGCAGTATCCTTCCCCTGCTGCTCCCACCAAACCACACCATGCCCACCAAGCCATGCCCACAGAACCAGTAGTAAAAAAAACTGGATTTCACCACTGATGCTAGGCTTATATTCCGGTTGGGTCTTATTTTCAGGGAAACAGGGTAGGGTGGAATTTAAAAGAAGGCTCCTCTTGCTGATCAAACTAGCCAGCCAGAAGGGAATAAGACATGACCAATCCTTACAAACACTCAAGCTTTCAATAATAATTTCATCAATTCCATTTAGATTGTAGGCTGAAATGAAGGATGAGGGAGCCTAACCCAGCGTCCAAAAGGAACATTGATAACTGAACCGAAGCTGAACATGAGTCAAATGTAGAGTACAGCTTCTAAAAGAGGAAGACGTTCTTAACTATCTTAGCAGAAGCATTGTGTCAAAAAAACTAGAGAATCTAAATTTTCATTATAGTCTCCTGTTGACAGGCTGTGGCTGATTGATGTACAGTTGTTGGCTCTAAATGTTAAAGATGGCTAAAAGCAGGACTTTCGTTCCAGGAAAAGGCCAGGATAGTGGGTCGGATGGAGGCATAAATCTAAATTATGTAATGAATACTGGAAAGAGCTGGATGTGTTTCATCTGGAAGATAAAAGGAGTTAATAATAATAATCTTAAACTAGCTGAACGGCTCTTACCCAGATAATTAAAACAGGATACGTTTCTTAGTGGCCCAGGAACTGGAACCAAGCAGAACACGTTTGGAGAAACTTCTTAAGGATCCAAATTGCTGAACCATGAAACAAACAGATTTTTTTTTTGCTGGAATTAAATCAAATATGCTTCTCTGGGTGTGTACAGTCTTGGAATTCTGGAGTTTCAGTGGAAAAACAGCCCAGAAAAGTAGCTTTACATCCAGTGTTAAAAATTATCCATTCAATAGGAGGCTGGAAGATGAAGCACCCAAAACTCCAACTACATTTTTTTTCATCCATTTTACAGTTCAGGAAGAAGATTCAGGAGATTTATGATTCAGGCAGTCCTTGACTCACAACCATTTGTTTATAGATCCTTGAAGTTACAACAGCACTGTAAAAAATGACTTACGACAGGTCATCACACTTATGTCGCAGCTTCTCCAGGCTCACATGATCAAAAATCGGGGCGCTTGGCAGCTGCAGCATCCTAGCAGGTTATGTGATCTCCATTTCCAACCTTTCCAGCCAGTTTCCAACACCCAAAAGTGAATTGGATCAGCTGGATTTCCTTAATAATTTCACTTAAAAGTGGCTCACTTAACAACTGCAGTTGATTTGCTTAACAAGCATGGCAAAAAAAAGGTCACAAAATTGGGCAATTAACTACCACCCTACTTAGCAACTGACATTTTCATCTCAATTGTGGTGTTAAGTCGAGGGCTACCTTTAATCAGGGAATTTATTTTCATGCTACTTTCAGAGAAAATCTCCAGGGCTTCCACACTGTTTGCTATGCTATTTCACTTAACCAGGGGCAAATTATGACCCACTTACAATATCCTATGAATACCAAAGTGCTATAAATCCTAAGTTTTTTTTTTCTTCACCCGTGTTTATTTGGAAAGGAGCCTTTTCAAAGTCTTTTCATACCCAGTGTTGCCGATGCAAAACTTTCGTTTGTTTCAGCCTGGGGTTTGGAGCTTTTTTTTTTCTTCTGGGAAACATGAATTTCCAATAAAATGTAAAATGCCTTATTCCATTTTAAATTGAACAGAGAACACATCTAGCCAGTGTCATCTGCAGAGGAAGCAAAACAGGGAATATGGGAATCGCTGTGTCACAATTGAAACTCGGCTCCTTTATACGCAAATATAAATTGGGCCACATAGAAAAAGGATAAAACTTTTGACAATGTTGCTTGTTTTGACGTCCCCACTGCAGTTGCTGCTAAAGACAGCAACCAGGAAACATTGGAGATTATTCAAATGGGCCTCACACGAGCCTGCCACTAAATTTGGGGAAAATATTCAAATTCTTTGTTTTTTTGAAAAACTTTGGCCCTTCTCAATCATGGAAGGTGGAGTGAGAGGAAAGGGGTTAATTTCACATTATTTTTGGTAAGAAAGGAGTTATTTTCTTCCATTCCCATGGAAGAAACCCCTTTCTTTCCATTTTTACTTTGGGCTTCCAGAGCAGGGGTCTCCAACCTTGGCAATTTTAGGACTTGTGGACTTCAGCTCCCAGAATTCCTCAGCCAGCAAAGTTGGCTGAGGAATTCTGGGAGCTGAAGTCCACAAGTCTTAAAGTTGCCGAAGTTGGAGACCCTTGTTCCAGAAGGTGCAGAGATGACTCTTCTTGGTTCCATGTTGGGCCAAGAACCCAACAAGATAGCAAATACGAGGCTTAGAATGAGCAGGATGCAGCATTAGTTTTGCTCAAACACCTTGCAGGCTACATATGTTGGGTTGCCCCATCACAGGGCCTCCAAGGATCCAGGTTAAGAGTGGAGGTCTAATCTTGAGTGGCAACCTCTCTCTTTTTCCCCTCTCAATTTCTACGAATGAGCCTTGTGTCAATACATTGGAGCTGCTCTCCCCATCAGTAGCTCCTTCCAACTGGGTCTCTGGACTGATCCATTTCCGCCATCCTCTTCATGTAAGCTAGTAGAGAGTCCATGTTCTATTTCTGCCCCAGGCTTATTCTGTTACTTCTTCTTCAGTACTTGTCCCTTCCTTGTTGCCTCAATGCTCCCTAAATGATTACTCAGTTTATAGAGGATAACTCTCTATTTGAAGGCATCCCTTCTAGCTAAAGGATTGTCTTGTCCAAATTTAGTGTAATGTTAATAGTCTTTTACAATGATCAACTATAAACTAGCTTTTTTGCATCCTAATCTTGAAAGCTAGAAGAAACCTGGTTGAGGAAGGTTGGTTTAAATTTTAAGTAATTATTTTAATTCGTGTTTATAAATTACAAAACATGTTTAATATAAATATGCATCTTTCCTTGCTGACAGGGAAGTGTCCAGATTTTATGAGTTCAGATTTGTGCTACCTTGTAGATCAGCAGAAAATGGTTTGTGCCCAAAGAATCAAGAAGAGGGCCGTGAAAATATTTACAGACCCCTCGCATCCTGGACATAAACTGTTTCAACTCCTACCCTCAAAACGACGCTATAGAGCACTGCACACCAGAACAACTAGACACAAGAACAGTTTTTTCCCGAAGGCCATTACTCTGCTAAACAAATAATTCCATCAACACTGTCAAATTATTTACTGAATCTGCACTACTATTAATCGTCTCATAGTTCCCATCACCAATCTCTTTCCACTTATGACTGTATGACTATAACTTGTTGCTGGCAATCCTTATGATTTATATTGATATATTGACCATCAATTGTGTTGTAAATGTTGTACCTTGATGAACGTATCTTTTCTTTTATGTACACTGAGAGCATATGCACCAAGACAAATTCCTTGTGTGTCCAATCACACTTGGCCAATAAAATTCTATTCTATTCTATTCTAAAAAAATTCCAAACTCCTATATGATTTATCTGAATTATTACCAAAGACAACTGAAGAACTAGACCAGGAAAAATGCTTCACTTGAGCAATTGGAAAGCAACATGCTTTGAAGATCCATCAAACTTTGTGTTTTACACAAGATTTGTTTTTCCCTTATTGCAAAAGCCATCACAAGGAAACTAACAAAAAAGCAACACTTTCAACTCACTTGTGGAAAATAGGATATTACTGCATGTACATTCAGTTTATTTCTAATCTCCTGGGAAATATGCTGTATAGTATTATTCAATGACCTACATTATGGTGGGTATCCAACTCTTATTCATTGAGTGAATAGTCTTAGGGTGTGTGTGAAATCTTGAATATTCACTATTAAATATATATGGGGCTTAGCACAAGAGACCAGTTCTCTATCTCAGCAACAGTCATGAAACCTCTAAGATTAGATCATTATTAGTGAGACTCACAAGGTCATTCACACAGCCCACTCACCTGCAAAATACATGTCTGAGCAGGCATTTCAACTTGCAGTCTCAGCTCTCAAAAGTCTAGCAACTAGCCACCAATTAACAACATTTCAGTTTATCGCAAATGGACTAAAATTTAGTCAGCTGGCTTATTTCCAATGTTTAAAAATATTTTGACATGATTGAAGTATCACTAATTAACTACGTAGAGCTTTTAATAAAAAAAAAACCTATGAAATAACTTCAAGTATTCCACAAGAGGACTATATGAGTCCTAATAATTAATGCTGTAAATATGACTATATGCAGATGAGAAATCTTCTTTGCGCTTACTCTGTGGTGGTCATAGGCATAACCTTTGCTTTAGCACTACAATTAGAGCTGCACAAAACTAACCATTAGAGCTGTTTTGGATAATAAAAAGATTTTCTATAGGAAAGCAAAGGGTGGTGTATTTCCCGAAAACTTATTGAAATCATTTATAGTCCCACCAAAGTTTCAGTTTGTATAATTGGAGACAGTGGACAAGTTTAGATACTCAGAATTACACATTTAGTCCTTTGCTCACCAAAAAATGCTTTTCTAGGAGAGCATGTAATTAATTCCTCTTGGCCTCAGGAAAGCAAATATTGCTAACCATTCTCAAACCCTTCCTATTGGAATTGTTGCAAATGATGGTTTCTTATTCTAGGTGACTTTAGCAAAACCTTTTTTTTTATTTTAGTCCAACACCAATTTAACCTATATGACATTCACTGGAATTGATTATGGGGATTGTAATTCCAATTTTTATATTCATAGTTGTGACATCACCAACCATTGCTATCCATGAGGGCTATTATCTGCATTGGGCTTAGTTAAGTTACTCTTGTCCTTCTTGGACTAACTTTCCCGAAAAGTGATGAAGAAGTTCTGAGCCACTTTTGTAACTTCATTTTCACCAGCTAGAAAACATTTTGCAAAGCTAATTATCAAATGCACACGTTATTCATTCAGTTTACAAAAAACTCAAACCTGTGATATATATAATTATGTCTCAAACTGTAGAACAAATAAAAACATTTCACAGCTTTGGATTCTAATCCATCTTTTTTAGATTCTAGGAATTTAATCCTATAACACAGTCTATAACTGTAGCTTCTTGTACCATATTTGTGGAAGAAACAAACATCATCTTCTGGTTCAATTAAAGAATCACTCCAGAAAACTTAAGATTACTTCTTACTGCTAACAGAAAATTTCAGATCATAAAAATGTTTCTATTTATCATCAGTTTGGATAGTTAGAAGAAACTGATCTAATCAGAGACAAGTTTCATCGTTGAAAGATGAAAAGCTGATGCATCCATTCTTCGTTTGCAAGAAATCCCCAGACCCTAAAGAATTACAGTAGTTTCCAACACTATGTAGGACAGATTACTGTATAATTAGAATTAAGAACACAAAATACAAAATTATATGCTTGCTCTGTTTCAGGCACTTTCAAGATCATAGGTTTATTTACCATAGGTAAAAAGCTAGTATACAGTTTGGGAATTCCCTTTACTTTCAACTACAGTTATATGCGTCATTTAGTACTCTCTGTTTTCAGTGTTAAAAGAAAAATCTCTAGATACCAGCCCCACTATTAATGTGTTCTGTTATTTGAACCAAAAAGGGGGGGGAAAGCCAGTTTTTAATTTGTTCAACGCATAATATTTACATTGTGAAGCAAGGACAAGCAACAGTAAAGAGGTAATAAACTTTAAAAAGCCAGTTTATATATTTTACAATAATGTGCTAATCAGCATAATTGTATATAAAAATTAAAACATAGTAGAGTGTCCTACTACAGAACTCTTAATTGGTTTAACTGTAGTATTCACCTGCTAACAATTTACATGCAATACTTGCTAAGATTGACAGCTGATTTTTTTTGAAGTGTTAAGTCGATTAATGACATGAGACATAGTACAGCATTAGGTTGTGAATAAACTAAAACTGAAAACTGCACAAAGAATTTTACTGGTCACAAGCCTCTTCTGAAAATAAGATTTAAAAAAAATCATAATAACGTAGTTTTATCATACTACAAATACTATCAAGGCAATGCATAGGCAGATTGTACCTGGATGGCACAAAGCCCAGGCAGGTTCAGAAAAGAATCACACATGTTCACTCACTCCTTTATAGGAGGCCCAGCTTCCCGACACAGGGGGGGTAGGGGAAGAGAAGGGAAGGCAGTAGCTGAAAAAAAGCAAATAATGGAATGCCGAGTGTACCATCCATTGACATTTGGAATTTTAACTAAAATCATTTAATGTGCTCGTATGTTAATATACAATTCTTACTATGTACAGGCTACATTGGAATGTATCCCATCATAAAAGCTTTTTGTGAAACTACTGGGCCTTTCTGTACTAATCTGAGATTTCAAGAGTGTTGTTTTGCAGGGGCGGAAAAAAACCCCCAAAGCATAAAGTTAATATAGTTTTTCATGGGCAGCAACATGCAAACGTTACTGAGCCCATCTTGGGATATTCCAGGTTTTAAAATGATTTGAACACATCCAAACTTCAATAAAGAAAGAAAATATATTTCTCCAAGTATTGCTTTGATGCTTATCTCAGATTCATTCAGCTAAGCTGGTTCTACGAGTTTCCCACAACAAGTGTTCATGGTTTAACAGTGCCTGCAAAAATCACTTTCTCCAGATTTCAATGTAGCTAAACTTTGGGATGCCAAAATCCTTCTACGATTTTAGTCCATAATGCTCTGCTGCTGCGGCACATTATAGAGCTAAATCCGCTGGAAACCAGGTTCTTGCTTCTCTCCTGGGAAGTGGTTTCTCTTTGTACAACAGCATTCCGGAGGAAGAAAAGGAAGTACACAATAGAAATCTAAAGTAACTTAAATTGGATATAAAAGAATGACAATATGACAGCCCACCAGTTTTAGAACAGGAAGTAGCTTTCTTGCACCAGCAGAATCCTGTAGTAGACACACATTGGGGGGCAGCCGGGGGGCAAGTGTATGGGGACCCAGAACACATTACCTACCATTCTTATGAACAGGAGCCGATTTTCATCACAAAAGGGGAGGTACAGATGACAGAAAATATGACTCATCGAGAGATTAACCGATTTACATGAAATGAAAGTGGGGGGGGGAAGTGTTTGAGCAGTTGATTGTACTTATTTCGTGAAGGCTGCTACAACAGCCCACAGGACCTCGTTTGTGTTGGCCTTCATACATTCGACTTCAGGGTCTAAATCCAGGAGCTGCCGCACTCTTTTTGTGGCAAGGTCATACTGCTCATCCAGAAGGGGGGCAAAAGCGTTCTCCAGGACGTCCGACGCGTGGGCTAAGTAAATGAGAGCCAGCAAGCGCTTGTCCATGCGGTGGGGGTCATTCACCCATCGGTCAAGCACAGCTTCTTGAACTTTCTTGATGAGGCGCTGCTTAATGTTGTTGTTGGTGAGGGGGTGCGTGGTCATGTCAAAGAGGAGAAAGTTCTGTTTCTCCGTAGTCAAAACCCCCTTTTCAACTAGGTTTTTGGCTAATCGTTCGCGGACGTTTCTCAACTGGTAATGCAATTTTAATGGATTCCATGTCTCACCTGGAAAGAAAAACAGAAAAAAAAGGCTCCTAAGCATTTAGCAGATATTTTGGTAAACATCATCACCCCAAAAATATAACAATGTTTTTTCCCTGCATCTGAATACTTAATGATCCACTTCATAATGATATACTCAGCACCTCTGGATCACATAATGAACCACTTCATAGTAATATACTCAGTACCTCTGGATCACACAAACACCCTCTAGAAGCACAATCTCCCTCTCTGAACCTCTTTCCAAGTGAACCTCAAAAATATTCTACTGGATTAGACCACATGCATTTTTTGGGGGGTGTGGTATAAAAATATGAAACTTTCTACAAGAAGATAAATCAAATAACTGAGTAAGCCTTGTAAAAAATCTTGAATAGTTAACCCTTACCCTAAAGAAAGTACAGGTGGTCCTCAACCTATGATCACAATTAAGCCCAACATTTTTGTTGCTAAATGAAACATTTCTTAAGTGAATTTTGTCCCATTTTACAACCCTTCTTGCCACAGTTGTTGAGTGAATCACTGCAGATGTTAAGTTAGTAACACCATTGTTAAATGACTCTGCTTCCCCATTGACTTTGTTTGTCAGAAGGTTGCAAAAGGGGATCACATGACCCAGGAATGCTGCAACTGTCATAAATATGAGTCAGTTGCCAAGCATCAGAATTTTGATCCTGTAACCATGGAGATGCTGCAACAATCGTAAGTGTGAAAAAAAGTCATATGTCACTTTTTTCAGTGCTGTTGTAACTCTGAACGGTCACTAAATGAACTGTTGTAAGTCATGGACTAGCTGTAAAGGCAACTGACATTTAAAATTGGGTAAGAGAAAAAGAGAAAGTGATGCCTTTCTCTCTTCAATTATTTTGAAGATAACTGCATTTACTGGATTCTCTTTAAAAGGTTGGATCTTGAATAACTTGAGCATTAGTTAAAACTATATATTGATACCCTGTCTAGTTCATTACTGTTCTCCGGCATTGCCTGTATCTGCTTAAAAGTGTACTGTAGGCAAAGTCTACTGCCTATCTTATTAATAAAATATTTACAAGACCCTCAAAATATGCTGAAAATACATAGATTTCATTCTTAAAGTCTTATCGAACAAGTATGAAAGAGGGGGGGGGGAACCCTTCTTTTGTGTGACCATTTAATTACATTATTTTTCTTGGTATATTGGTGACACCTTGTGACCAAACCCTCAAACTACAAGGAATTCTGAAGAAGTTAAGTTACTTCTAAGTTGACAATTATTTTACCATGTGTTCCTATATCAAAGCCCTTTGCGGACATGAATATTTTGCAACTTTCCTTATGAATGAGTTCACAATGCAATCAAAGTAATCTGAAGCTCTTTTGTATCTTAGAATGTGAAGGAGATTTTAATGCATATTTCTTTTCAAAACTATAAATGAAATGCAGTACTTCAGATTAGTAGCAGGGCCTCCTCCTCACATGACTGAACATACTGAATACCAATAATTTAAAACAAATTATTGCCCCAAACTAGAAGGATCCAAGGAGGAGGCTAGGCTAGAACTCATTCAACGGTGATACAGAGATGTAAATCTATCACCTTGGAGGAAGTAGTATTGCATTCTATCCAAAGAATGTACTTTACATGCTATGGCTGGGAGTTCATTACATACAAAGAAATAGAAATACAGTTGCTCAGTGCCATTCAGAGTTACAATGGCGCCATCTGAAAAGACTTACAATAGATCTGTGACACTGTGGCTGTTGCCGTGTCCTATGGTCACGTGATCATCATTTGTGACCATCATTGTCAGCTTCTGTCAATGGGGAAGCTAGCTAGCAAAGTCAATGGGGAAGCTAGCAGGAAGTTGCAAGTGGCACTTAATGATATGATGTTGCACAGATTTCGCTTAACACTACAACCAGAAATGCCACAATTGCTGATATAAGTTGCACAGTCATCTTAATGTCACACTTCATGACTGCATCACTTAGCAACAGAATTGCCAGTTCTAATTACATTGTTAAGCAAAGACTACCTGCAAGTTACAGATACTTGTGGAAATATTGTACAAGTTGCGGAACTTTGGAAGTGCAAGTTTTTAAACAATGTGCTTAAGGGGAAAAATATAACAATGTATAAAATAATTTTCCCCAATCTGTCTCCCCTCTCCATTTGTGCTGCAAACCATGCTGACTTGGGGATTCTGGGAGTTGTAATTTTAACACAAATAGTAGACAGGTTGGAAAGCCAGTGGAGTAGTAGAAATCATCTGTGTTAGAAACCATCATAAAACTACCATATTTTTCGGAGTATAGGAGACACTTTCCCTTCCCCTAAAAGTGGGTGAAAATTTTGGTGCATCATGTAGACTGAATATGGGCTTGTTTTTTGGCCTCCCGAACCCTCTGTGCATTCTGTTTTCACCCTCTCCGGCCCCCAGAAGCACTCTGTAGGCCAAAAACAGGTGCATTTTTGGCGAAAGCAGGATGTGCAGAGGGTTTGGGAGGCCAAAAATGGGCCTGTCTTTGGCCTGCAAAGTGCTTCTGGGGGCCAGGAAGGGCAAAAACAGGATGCAGTGAGGCAAAAAACCATCTTTTGTCTTGTTTTCCTCCTCTAAACCTAGGTGCATCTTATAGTCTGAAAAATACGGTATACATGATGGCAACAGTCACAGCTGGAGCGTTACAATCTAAGGCAACTTCCTGCTTCTTTTCCAAATTGGTTTTCTTGGCCAACAACCGCTGCACAAATAAGAGTGATATGTTATTTTTTCTGCTTTCATTTACCTAACCAAAATTACATCTATATGCATATAAATAGCATTTTAATATGCTTTCCTTTAAGCATTTAATATACCTAATGAATATTAACAGAGTAATCAAAATTAGCCAATTTGCAGCTTCGAGGACTGAAAAGAAAGACACCTGACTCAACAGGTATTTCAGTTAGAAGCAGTTTTCTAAGGCTTATTTTGCTTTCTGAATACTTATGCAAACCATTTTTCTGGAAACTGAAAACATTGTTTATATACTAGCAAGAAAAGCGCTGCATTTGTCTCATGTTCAACACTAGTTTTTCCTTCCTGTTAGCGCACAGCAAGGATAAGAGGAAATAATGCAGACACTTAATGTTATTAAGATTTAAGTCTACTATTTACAAGGGATTAACTCCCCTGATTTCACTGGAACTATGAGTAAACATTATGCTGCTTGTGAAAGATACTTAAGGTGGAGAAAGTTAATAAGCAGACTGAAAGAAAAACAAAACTGGAAGCCATGTTGCACTGAACTATGAAGCAGAAGTAGATTAAAATGTTCTATTATAGTGTAGTGTATGACTAAACTACATATTTGGAACTCATTTTTTTTGTTCAGAAATAGCAAGATATTATTACTTTATAGAGGAAAAACATATTAGCACCAAGCATAATAAAGTTTTCATTTTCAAGAGGCAAAGAAAACTATAATTTAAAAATTCAATAATGGAAACCCTTTCTTTTTATTAGAAATACACATTACCAGGAATCCTGCGTGAATGCAATAGCCTGAACAGGTATTAAATTAAAAGAGAGGGTTGTCTTTGGAAGTAATTTAGTTTGACCCTGTTGCTCCCAAGGAAGTGGACAGGATCCTAGGAAGTATGCACGCAAGCACCTGTGGTTTAGAATCCATGTCCCTCCTGGCTTGTGAAAACTTCCCAGGAGGTGACAGGCGGATGGACTCTGGCAGTGATTAATGCTTCCCCTCTTGGGCAGTGCCGAAGCACTTTAAGGAAGCTTAAGAAGAACCCATTGCTGGACTCCACCTGGTTGGATAATTTCTGCCCCGTCTCCAATCTTCCCTTTTTTTGGGAAGGCTTTTGAGAAGGTGGTCGCGTGGCAACTCCAGAGGTTTCTGGATGAAACAGATTATCTTGACCCCTACCAATCAGGATTCAGGCCTGGATCTGGGACAGAAATGGCATTGGTCACACTTTTGGATGATCTCTGTTGGGAGCGGGATGGGGGTATTGCATCCATCCTTGCTCTACTTAACCTCTCGGCATCTTTCGATACCATCGACCATGGTATTCTCCTGGGGCGGCTTCGAGGGATGGGAGTGTGCTATCCTGGTTCACTTACTTCCTCTGCAGTGTTGATAGGAGAGGAGAGATCCAGCCCTTGCCCACTGCTTTATGGGGTTCTGCAGGGCTCGTACTCTCTCCACTCCTGCTCAAAATTTACCATATTTTTCGGAGTATAAGATGCTTCAGACTATAAGACACACCCATCATTTTTGGGGAGGAAAACAAGAAAAAAATCTGCCTCGGCCTCCCAGTATCCATTCAGTAGTCATCTGGCCCATTCGCCACGACGCATTCACCACCACAGCCCATTTGCTGCCACCACCCATTCATCACTACGGCCCGTTTGCCATGGCCTGTTCACAGCCACCCATTCGCTGCCGTGGCCCATTCACTACCATTGCCTGTTCGCTGCCGCAGCCCATTCACTGCCATCCATTTGCTGACACAGTCTATTCGCCGCTGTCCCAGCCCGTTTGCTACCACTGCAGTCTGTTCACTGCAACCCATTTGCCACGGCCCTTTCAGCACGGCTGCCGCAGCCCATTTAGAACAGCTGATCAGTGCCGCACCAACCCACTCCCCCTGCCATAACATCTGCTGTAAAAGACGCACCAAAATTTTCAGCCACTTTTTTGGGGGGGGGGGGAATGGTCGTGGCCAGGAGGGCCTGTGCGCAACTGCGAGTTGTGCGCCAGTTACGTCCTTTCCTGGACCAACAGTCCCTACTCAGTCACCCATGCCCTAGTCACTTCCTGCCTTGACTATTGCAACACGCTCTACATGGGGCTGCCCTTGAAGAGCATCCAGAAGCTCCAGTTGGTGCAAAATTCAGCAGCCCGCATGGTTTGTGCAGACCTCAGTATGCACATGTATCACCTCTCCTGCGGGAGCTTCATTGGTTGCTGATTTGCTTCTGGTTGCAATTCAAGGTGCTGGTTATCAACTTTAAAGCATTTCATAGCTTGGGACCAGATTATCTGAGGGACCATCTCTTGCCAGTCACATCTACCCGACCCATCAGAGCAGGGAGACAGTGAATGTAGCGGGTACCATCCCCAAGGGAGATACACCTGGTGGGACCCAAAAGGGTCTTCTCCGTGGTGGCCCCCTCTCTCTGGAACATCATTCCCCCAGAGATTAGAATGGCCCCCACTCTAATATTCTTCCGGAAGGCGCTGAAGACCTGGTTCTGCCAGTGGGCCTGGGGAACCCAGAGTGGGATGGAGCTGCTGTTACCAGGGCGGGGGGAGGTGATTTTGTTATATTGTACCATATTAATTTATTTATTCTTTTTGTTAATTTTTGTTGTTTTAAATGTGGTTTTATATTATGTAAGCCACCTTGAGTTGCCATTAGTGAATAGGCTGCAACAGAAATTCAATAAATAAACAAATAAATTTAGAAGAGAATTCTGGCCTGTATAATGACTGATGCATCTCTGATTTGGATTTCTAACCTGATGTCTCTCATTTACTAGGAATTAATTGAGCATATACCAATATAACTGGAATAGAGCATGTCCCAGGTTAAGTATGCTTTGATTTAAGGATGACCCATAGTTAAGAACATGGCTTATCTTAGTAAAATTCGAGTTAAATAACAATGGTTCAGGTTCATTACATAGTTCTATTTATACAGCATGTATTATAAATTCGACTTAAAGGACAACCTTGGGAACAAAACTTGTTCTTAAACTTGGGACTACCTCTATATATTTTTATTTCTACTTGTTCTTTTTCCTTAGTAATAAATTTATATGCATAATAGAACTTCCTGTCCCACTAAAGCAATACATACTTTTTACTTGATTATCATGTTGTGGGGAATTTTAAATTCACAAATCCTAGAAGACTAACACTAATGCTTTAACACTGAAAATTAGTTAACATAGTATGGTCAGATGACAGACACATACCAAGATCACAACTTGAAAACTTGTGCCTTAAACACTAGTATGTAATTAATGGCAACCCAAAGAAATTTGAAAGCATTCAGAGAGGTTAATTTTTCACAGAAATTTCTTACCACTAAGCAGTTCTATCCAGTTCTGCACTGTTTCTGGAGGCTGAGTTTCTTTAATGTGCTTCAAAGCTTCGTCAAGTAGAACATCTCCTGTAGGAGCATCTGATTTGCAGATCACCTGATTGGAAATACAACTGATAAAATGAGCACCTCAAATTTTACTTTCTTAACATCAAATACAGAGAACATGGCTAGACATCATATGACGTTTTACAATTAAAAGGGTTAAACACAGCAGGCTGTGACAAGGGACTTTTCACTTTTCACAATCAAAACTCCGTATCTTTTGTGAGCTGTGAAATTCATGACACAATTCTGTAGATCACATGAAGAATTTAAATGAAGAATAATTATTCCAGATTACTAGCATGTGGTAATCACAGTGAAACAGAAATCCATGTCAGTGCAGAGACATTGAAAAGAAGAATGGCTAGGATAATTAAACTCAGTATGATTCTTCCTGATATATCCCTATATTGATCAGATAAAAAAGGTGTCAGGAAGTAAAGCAATTAAAACCACTGCTATCTACTCAGCACAGATTTTTAAAAAGCAGAGCGCATTAGTAATAAATGCAAAAAAAGCAACTGTATGGCTCTTAAAGGGACTGTGTAAATAATTGGAAAGAGAATGAAAAACAACTATGGATAATGGTTGTTCCTTAATCTGTTCAATGCCAAACCCACTCTCCTTTTGCTATTAGACCAGATGTCACCCTTCAAGATAGTCCATAAAAGAAGCAGCAACCATGATTACCAACACTACCTTTATTAAAAGATTACAGTAACAGAATCTTGCGCGTCTGAAAGCTCTTCTCCCCTCCTTTACTTTTAATTTCCAAAAAATTGGGGGGGAGAGTCTCTTCTAAGATGCTTCCCCACCACTTCTGTAGAGTCCAACACCTTTTGCATAATGGTTGTCCTATCTATTCTATAGCTTTTCCTCCTGTCTTCTAAGGCAGGGGTCTCCAACCTTGGTCCCTTTAAGACTTGTGGACTTCAATTCCCAGAGTTCCTCAGCTAGCTTTGCTGGCTGAGGGACTCTGAGAGTTGAAGCCCACAAGTCTTAAAGGGACCAAGGTTGGAGACCCCTGTTCTAAGGTAATTTTCATTCTTATAATTCTCATTCTCATACTATTACACCAAATATGGAGGATGTGCAGTTCCAACAGGATGAATAGGATCCAAGAGATCTCAAAAGAATTCATAAACATTCTTGCTAGGGCCAATCTTTCTTCCTAAATAAAGAAACTATCTTGTATCTCAGTCTCTGTCAAACTTGAGGACAGTGGGCCGGATGCATCACACGCTGGCCACACCCATGCCCGGTTTAGCGAAGGGGGAAAAAGTCGCAATATGTCATGTGAGGCCGCCATGACGCTACAAGTTTGACACCACTGTTGTATCTGATGAGTTGCTGATTTCACATTCTATAATCACACTTCAAAGTACTTCTAAAAGTCTAGCTAAACTTCTAAAAAGTAGAAAGTGACGTAGGCAGAGTATTTCTCAGGATGGCAAATACTGGAGAAGGATGAATTTATCTTCCCCCTCAGTACAAGAAAGTGTACCCTCACTACAAACAGAGGGGTGGTGGTGGTGTTTTTTGATGCAAAAAAAAATGGATACAAGCAGAGAAATTTAAAAAGCAAACTGCAACATCAGCTGGAGCTATTGAGGGATTATTAAACTGAAGGCATGAATGGAATGCATGGATATATGAGAAAGTACACACCAAACAAAACATTTTGCTTCAAACACAAAACTAAAGCAATAATACCTGAAGATTTTTGAAACTGCATTCCAGCTAAATAAAATTCAAAATATTTTAAGTATTCCAGCTATAGGAAAAAAACAGAGAATTCAAAACAAGTATTTTGTCCTTTATTCCAGAGCCACCAAGGTAAGTGAGCTCACAATCTGGGTTGCTATTTAGCAAGTTGCACTAAACAACTTGCTCCAAATTAAATGAGGGGATTATTTTAGAATACATTAAACATACATCAGGATTAAAGCAGACACTGAAGTTCGATTAGAAAAAAAACGATTATATTTTTAAATTAGTATTTTTTTAAAAAAAGCTTCAACACAAAAGTTTAATTGCAATCCTCAAGATGAAACACTTGAAATGATCCAACTTTGTTCTGAGGTTGGAACAAAACAGAATTACAGCATCTCAGAGACCTGCTTCAAGGTTGGTATATTTCACACACTTTTAGAGACTAGAGCTCTATGAAAATGCATGGCATTTAGAATAGAATAACAGAGTTGGAAGGGATCTTGGAGGTCTTCTAGTCCAACCCCCTGCTTAGGCAGGAAACCCTACATCACTTCAAACAAAACTTATCCAACATCTTCTTAAAAACTTCCAGTGTTGAAGCATTCACAACTTCTGGAGGCAAATTTTTCCACTGATTAATTGTTCTAACTGTCAGGAAATTTCTCCTTAATTCTAAGTTGCTTCTCTCCTTGATTAGTTTCCACCCATTGCTTCTTGCTCTATCCTCAGATGCTTTGGAGAATAGTTTGATTTAGTTTAATTAAAAATATTGCTGACTATTGAGGTCTCTCAACAATTTATAATTAAAACAATTACTGTTCACTACATAGTCACTTTTCCTCCTAGGGTTACCAGAACAGATTCAGGTCATACTAAATGAACCCAGATATGAATAGGATATTGTAAAGGCTCACAAGGAAAGTGGAAATAAAAGATGTGAGACTCAATATAAAAGATGTAGGTTAAAGCCATTACATTGCAACCAAAGGCAAGTCTACATGAACAGATAAATGATTATAGCTGTAAATGATAATCAAGTAGGAGGCAGATCCACTGAGGATCCCAGAACAACAGGTTGTTGTGGAGAAGGGTGGAGTAACTGTTTAAGATGGAACGTTGAGCTATCAGACCAAACGCAGTCAACACTGCAGGCACTTAAAACAGCACTGGGTGTTAAAAAGAAAGAAGGAATGGGGACAGTAACTGAATTTGAACATTTTAAACACTACAATAATTCTTATCAGCTCAACATCAAAGTTGGGTGCCCATTTTAAAGCTAATGTACAGATAATGGAAAACCCCTGTAATACAGCTGTTCATTGTTTGATTATAATGTGTAAAGCCCCCTCTTTATACTTTGCAACTTTCAGGAAATGGTTAATTTTAAATAATCTCTAACTGCAATTAAAAGTTCATGTAACAAACACTAGGCTGAAGCCCATAAATACTTAATGACTGTAAAGACCTAATCTTTTAGAAACCAAAGTATTACTAAAGTACAATTGTCAACAGGTCCAACTAGCACAGCCAATAATTAGGCATCTACAGAGGTGTAATTTAAAAGTATTTGTAGGCCACGGGTTTCTACTCTACTGTGTCTGAACCAAGTTACTTGCTCATATTGTCTAAACATCAAATCTTCCTAGGATGTAGTATCAAAATAAAAAAAAGAAAATGATATCTAAAGTATTACTATACAGCTGTTGAATTTCAAGGAACATTCCTGCATTTTTGGCAAATCTAGCTCTGTGTTCTGTAAAGGAGAAAGGAAATACATTTAAAATTAATCACAACTAAGCACAGCTGTACATAAGTAGTATGTCTTTGCTGTGCAAAGCTTAATTCTGAACAGTGGAACAGTGTGGAAATTTTTCAAACTTGCTTTTCACATAGGCGACTCAAATGTTATATTGACAGAACAGTTTGTCCATGCAACCAGATTTGCGGTAGAGAATGAAGCGGGTGTTATTCACAAAATCTCTCCAGGAAGAAGTGGAGAAAACTGCCTTTATATAATGCCAATAAAATCAAACTGAAAGAGCAACACTGAGTGATTCATTCCCAACTAGGCCTTGTATTTAACAAATTTCATATGCTAAGTACTTTTATAAGATTGCTCAAATTTTTGAGCTATGCAAAATAAAGTACCAAACTTGCTGATTAGCCATTAGCCTTCTTGCAGTGTCTTTAGAAACGCTGATATAAATATGTAGATTTATAATTATTACCCTATGTAAAAAGGTAAGGGAAAAAGATTTTAGAAAAGTACAGAGGTTTATTACTTTGCTGCACTTACCTTTCTAGTTAGCAAACTTTTACGTCTCATTCCAAATGCTTCAAGCTGAAGACGCCCCCTCAGTGCCAATTCAATTAACATGCAACCACGGAGCCCAGATGAAATGCAATCGTTCCAAAATGATGTATAACCCTAAAGGGGGAAAAACGTATAACTGATTTTTTTTGTAAATGCATTACAAGAATAAGTACAGATATACAACCCCGAGATAAAAAATTCTGTTGTTTTCTGAAACAACAAAATAGTTGCAAAAAATAAATTAAATACTAATGAAGAAGTATTTTCTTCCATTTTTCTTTCCATTTTTTTTTAATTTGGAGAGTTGAGAATTTTACAGGAATGTTCTTAAGTTGGGTCTGTGATACATACAAAGTCCTCTCTTCCTGCAATTACATGTATATTGAGGTTTCCATGCATTAGCTAAACAGATTATTAAGCAGTAAAAAGGCTAATCTCATCAATAATTTCTAGATAATTTTCTTACTCCCTTATATAACAAATCGTTTCCACTTTTTTCCTTATTTCCTAGCTTGTTCTATATTTATATTAGAGGAATACTGCTGAAAAAGCTTTTTCTTTTCTCTAATTTGGAACTGAAAATGCAGTTTTTATATCTCCATTCATAATTATTCATAACTATTAAGTAAGCTTTATAAATATTTATATTTGTGTAAAACATATGTCTAATCATATTTAGCCTGTAACTGCTAAAAGAAGAGACAAGATAATTGCCATAGATTCACCTTTACCAATTTCTCTGCTTCTGAAAAGTTACTCCAACTTGTAGTGAATATAAAAAAATCGCAGGCTCTTCCACAAATGGAGGAAGCCCTTTCTTCTATATAAGGGCAAACCCAGACAAAAGGAATTTAAAAAAAATAAAATTAGGACACCAATCTTTACTCACCAAATAAAATTATAATTAATTTTAATTAAGAACATGCAAAGCTATTTTGGTTCTGAGGCATTAAAAAGAAATGGAATGGAAAATATTAAATACAGTATTGTCTTTCTTTGAGCACTATAGAATAACTCTGGAAAACTATGAACTTTACTACTTGCTCATATATTTTCAAAAGAATGCTTCAATAATAAAAATATGTAATATGTAATAAACATATGCCTCTTCTATTAATTGAATTATATTGCATATCACATTTAAAAATCACCAACGTCCCTCATAGAATGACTCTGGGTAGTGTACAAGAGATAAAAACATAAAAAGTTATATATAAATTTTATATTAGTAGGCAATTAAAGCAAGATTAGAATAATGAAAATTAAACATTAAAAAGGCAGGGGAGAGCCTTCAAGGCCTAATCAGTCTCATGTCTGTGTGCTCTTCTGTGTTTATTCCACCTCCCCCTGAACAGGGTCTTCAGAAAGCACCCCTGTTGCGCAGGTCCAGATTCCGAGCTCAGCAAGAGTCACTGGGTAACTGAGTCCCAGGAAAGCAGGCCAGGAAGCACAGCATGAGCAGACAAGGCACAGAACTGGGCACATTGCTCCAGCAACATTCAAGTCCTCTGGGCAGGGTTAAGGAGGCAAGCTCTTCAAGAGGTGAGGTGGCCTCCTTGTGAGTAGTCTAGCTCAAGGGTCTCCAACCTTGGCAACTTTAAGCCTGGTGGACTTCAACTCCCAGAACTCCCCAGCCAGCTTTGCTGGCTGGGGGATTCTGGGAGTTGAAGTCCATCAGGCTTAAAGTTGCCAAGGTTGGAGACCCCTGGTCTAGTTGACCGGCATTGCGCTCGTCTCCTCTACTTGTCCTTGGATCAGGAGGAGGAGGTGTGGACTCCACCTCCTCCTCCTTACTAACGGGTGGCAGCTGCACTTGGTCCTTGTCTGAAGACTTGGCCAACCCCACTCAGCTGTCGCTCCTCCAATTGACTCAGTTGAGGCTGCTCCATCAGGCTAGCATTCTTTGAGTCCCGATCCTGACCAATACTCAGCTCCAAACGTTCTTCTGCAGACGCAAACTCACCCTCCTCCTCTGAACTCACATCTGGAGGAGGGTCCAGGGGCAGATCCACGATGGTGGGTAATGTTACATAGAGTGGGGGCATCTACAGAGAAGGCTTCTTTCTAGATCCCACCAGGAAAATTCTTTAACGGGGGTGGGGTGTAATACGTTTCCTTCCTCACCGAATGGGACAGGCCAATGTAATGGGGCAAAGATGGTAGCGCTTTAATATACGTAGCCAACACAGCCAATATACATAGCTGAACTGGGGCCAGAAGCAAATGCAGCTCGTGCAGCAGAGATGTTGTATACACCAGTGGTCCCCAACCTTTTGGACCTCAAGGACCACAAAATTCATAATTTTAAATCCTACAGACCACTAATATGATCTGCTTAATGACCAGCTGGGTGGGTGTGGCTAAGTGGTCATGTGACTGGGTGGGCATGACCAACTTGATGTCACTCACATCAAGGGGCACCTCACTGGCCTCTACTTATCCCTCCCTTCCTACCCACTCCTCCCCTGCCTGCCCAGGCTCCTTAGGGCCCCAACAGAAAGCAGTTGTTGGAGCTAAGCAGCCATCATGAGAAACAGTTGGCTCAGTTCAAATTGGATCTGACCGAGAAGGAAGCTCAGCAGAAGCACCTCACCAAAGACTAGGAACATAGGCTTCCCAAGCAGAGGGAAGACTTGCAGGAGTGCGAGGCCAGGTACCGGTGCCTGGAGGCTCAGCGAGCTGAGATGGACAATCAGTTCCAGGCCATGATGCAGTTCCACTGGAATAAGGTCCTCCGGCTCTTCGCCACCAGCAGCACTTCCCTCCAGCCTTCGCCCAAAACCTTACACCAGGAGGCTGAAGCAGACCCCAACCCACACAAAAAGACTCTGAAGGGGGAGACTCTCTGCAGCAACACAAGCATTCATTGCACATATCCGGTCTAGGGGCCATAGTTTGAGGACCCCTGATTTAGTGCAATATAAAAAATGCAAATAATTTTTCTGGGGACCACCAAAATTTTCTCACGACCACCAGTGGTCCACGGACCACCAGTTGGTGACTGCCAGTATACACTGTCCTTGGGATGCCCAAGATTGCTTGTGTGTCCGTATTCTGTACCAGCTGAAGCTTCTGGATATTTTTTCAAGGGTAGCCCCATGAAGAGCGCATTAAAATAGTCTAGATCAGGAGTGTCAAACTTGCATCATCACGGCATCAACACGTGACGTATTGTGACTTTTTCACCCTTCGCTAAATCATGTATGGGCATGTAGCACATGACACATCTGGCTGCCAGGCCACAAGTTTGACAGCCCTGGTCTAGATCAGGGGTCGGCAACCTTAAACACTCAAAAGAGTCACAAATTCAATTCTGGAGCCGACCGGAAGTCCGGTTCCTCCAGCATAGTCTCCTCCTAGTGCAGTGTCCTTTTTCCTCTATCTATCCTAACCAAAAGTCTTATCAATTGTGGAGCCGACTGGAAAACCCGCCCCTTGCCATAAAGTCTCCTACTGGCACGCTATGGTTTCCCCCCAACCGGAAGCTCCTCTCAAAATTGTGGTGCTGACCAGCGACAGGGAGCCGCAGCTGAGGGATGAAAGAGCCACATGCGGCTGCAGAGGTTGCTGACCTCTGGTCTAGATGGAAGGTGACCAGGGAGTGAATGGGTGAGCAAAGAGCTATCCAAAAAAAGGGTTAAGGTGGCAAGCAACATAAAGTTGAGCAAAGGCCCAATTACAATTTGAATGAAGTTATAAATCACCTAATTTGCTTACAAATCACAATAAAATTGTAATACAATACAAAAAAGTATTTAAAAAATCTAAATGTCTAAAAGATATAAAGCTAGAAGTCAGTAACTGTAGATGATTTGCTGTTAAATGTTTCATACTACGGTACATTTTAAGATCTAATATTTGAACATAAAGTAGGGACAACTGAGAGGGAGATATACATATTCTGAAGATAAATAATAAAGAGACCCAGGAATTCCACTTAATTTGTCTCTCCCTATGGTCCGTGATTTACAGTGCTTTCCTGTACATGTAATATGGAAATAAGTCCAATCAGGTAGCTTCCTCTCAGATAATTGGACAAAGAATTAACACAGCAAGCGATAAACTCTTTCATAAAACAAGTGTACCTATTAATTCATATCACTTGTACAGAAATGAAAGAAACCTAAGTCTTTAATATTTATTAAGCATGTTTACACTGCAGAACAGTAGCCATCTGGATTGATGACCAGATTTTTTTTCTCAGAAACAACAAAGGCATTGGAATAAACAAAAAAGGACCTGACTCAATAATAGCACAAGTATTTTCATAAGTTCTAAGACTAATTTTAAGCAAACTTAGAATTCTACAACACACAGGAAACACATGACAAAATAATTGCATAATCAAGGGTTTTTTTTTTGCCATGGTCCTGAAAACAAACACACTACAGGCAGTCCTCGGGTTACAACCACTTGTTCAGCAATCATCCAAAGTTACAACTGCACTGAACAAGTAGTACTTATGACCAATCCTCGAATTTCCATCTGCTGCATTACCCCATGGCTCTGTGCTCATGATTTGGGTGCCTGGCAATTGGTCTTCGTTTATGACAGGTTTCAGTATCTGTCAGTCACCTGATCACCATTTGCAATTTTCCCTGCCATTTTTCCACATGCAACATCAATAGGGAAGCCAGCAGGTTGCAAGTTGATTTTGTCACTTTTTCTCCTGAGGAGACCCACTACAATATATAAGATCCCAGGGAGCTTGTACTCTGTAACAACTCCTGCTGATCTGCATTTGCTAGTGTTCATCTGTACCCCTTAGTGTGTGCCTGCCTTCAGTGCCCCTTGCCAGTCTATGCTGCCTAGCACTCATCTGAGGCTCCACCCAGTCCACCTGTACCTCCTAGCATCTGCTCACAGCATCCCTTGAGTTCCATAGTGTCTGCCTGAAAGACTCTCCTGCAACACCCACATTTATCTCCTCACTCCTCTCCTGGGACTCTCACCTCTTCCCATTTAGCAACCTGCACAATTTGAGGATTACAATGGCGGCCACGAGTGCAAGGATTGCTCTTGATAAGCACATAGACTTTACGACTATCAAACTTTACAACCATTATGACATCACTTAGCTTAAGAAATTCCCGCCCCAAGTGCTGTTGTAACCCGAGAGCTACCTGTACTTTTTAATATGTTACAAAGTTTCATCTTCTAATTTTAGTCCTACTTCCTGCTGTGAACTGACAAGACATTAGAAGCTTCATTTTGATGTAACACGTACATACAAATATTAAGTCCTCAATTTGCGAACAAGCATTTCAACTTTTCACATACTGATATGACAGTAACAGCCAGTAATATAAAACTATCTTAAATAAAAGTGTTCATTTATATTTTGAACTCAAAACAAGGCTTTAATGCACAAAAGAACAGAATTTTTTTGTATTGGAAATAGCACATTACTACTGAAATAATATTAATAAACTGAATCTGAAGATACCTAAGATGTCTAAAGGCAAGTTTTAATCTGATGCTAAAAACATACCAAGAAAGATGCTTTTATTTTAAGTAGATATAATCATAACCGATTGGGGAGGGGTGGAAAAACTCCTTTACATAAATCATTCACCACTAAAATAAAGTATATTTACTCTTTCATTTTTCTCCACAAATGTTATAATATAAAGCAGGAGTGTCAAACTTAGATTTGGTCCATGAGACCACCCTGGAAAGAGCGAAGGACCGGCCAGCGGTCCCTTGGTCCATCCCAGGCTGACCGGGCACTGATCTACAACCTGGTGGCAGCTGGCAGCGTGCTGTAGGAAGCTGTGGCAGGCAAAAATGGAGCTCAGGAGGGCTGCGCACGACCCTCCCAAGCTCTGTTTTCATTGGCAGAGTGCTGGAGGAGGCCATGGCAGCCGAAAATGGCAGCCGAAAATGGATCCCCTCAGCCCCACCCAGCCCACCACAGGCACCACCCAACATGAGTGACATTGAGCTGGCCATGCCCACCCTGGCCACACCCCCAGCCCCTCAAAATCAAATGCGGCCCTCAATGAAATCGAGTTTGAAACCCCTGATATAAAGCTACATGAGAAACATTTTCTTGCATATGTAAAAAAGAAACAAGCCAAAATAATAAAATGTAACAGATGTCATTGCATAATTTTATATCTATATCCCACCTGAATGATTTTGTCTGGGTTTGAGAGTTAAGGAGGTTGTTAGTACCTCTATGGGAGACCACCAGGGAATAGCGAAGCTGCACAGTTAACTTGAGTGTTAAAAGTCTACTAGAAGGCAGCCATAATTAAATTTTGTATTGTTTCTATGAAAACTAAATGTGTGAGCGAGCTTGAAGATTTCCCTTTCCACTGAAACTCCATCTTACAACTTTGCAAAACAAACTTTTAAATCCTTCTCCTCTCATGTCAATCTACACAGAGCACATAAACTTATATGTGATACGGTATTACACCCCAAAAACGTTGAAATGGTGTATCTTGCATGGAAAATATGACAATTCAGCAATTATATATTATTACAAAAACATGATAGTACCATAAACTTATTTATGAACAATCAGTCTAAAAGTTTCAAAGTACTCCACTTCAAATGACACCACCTATGAAATTACTGCAGAACCTGACTGATCTGCAAGGAAAGGCTTGATTAGGATTTGGCTGGAAAACACCATAGAATTCCAGGGCTTTAGACTACACTGGGAAACTGAAGAAATATCCAATAAAAAGCAATGGAAAATCATGAATGTACTGTTAACAGGAAAATTTCATGGCTGCACCCATGTAGTGTAGTCACTAGACTTAAAAGGACATCTTTAGATTATTGCTCTTGAAAAGGAATTGCAAACTACAATTTGTCCAAAATATAGTAATCCAGCTACTTACACAAAGGGATAGATTTAATAGAATTGCACCTGTTCTTCAGTCATTGCAGAGCTGCTAACTGGCATCCCACTTTAATTTAAATTGCTAGCAATCGCCGATAAAACTCTCTATGGCTGGGCGCCCTTTTACTTATTTGACAGACTTTCTCTCACCCATCTTTTGGACATACATCCCAACAGTTCATCAAAGGTTTTTCAAAGTTCAACTAGGTACTGTTTATGGCAGGGGTCCCTAAACTTGGCAGCTTTAAGACTTGTGGACTTCAATTCCCAGAATTCTCCAGCCAGCAATGTTGCCTGGAGAATTCTGGGAGTTGAAGTCCACAAGTCTTAAAGCTGCCAAGTTTGAAGACCTCTGGTTTATGGGTTTATCCTAGTCTACATACTCATTGACTCCCTCAAAAAAGTTTAGAATTTGTGAAACAAGGCTTACTTTTGCAAAAATGTTGTTAATTCTCTTTCAGTAAGGCTTGTCTCTTTGTATGTTATGACTATTTTCTCTTTAATAATATTTTCTACCATACTATCTAAAAAGATGTTAAGCTAACTGAACTATAATTTCCCATTACCTTCCTTGATTTTTAAACCAAAATCGTACCAGCTCTTTTTCACTTCTCAGGAATGAATCCAGATCTTAAAAGACAAGTTGCATATTTCCAATTTCACATTTTAATTCTTTTAAGAATCCTTGAATAGATATTTTATAGGGCTGGAGATTGAATTATTTTTCATTTTATAACTTAATTCTTTTCCTTACCATTTGTCTCAGTTGATTTGACTCCCTTGCTTGGAAACTGTCCTACGCTATCACTGAGCCTTTAGCCAATACATTGGCAAGAAGAGCTTACATCCCTATAGCTCAGGGGTGACAAAGTCACATTGTCATGTGACATATTGGGACTTTTCCCCCTTTGCTAAACTGGGGATGGGTGTGGCCAGTGCGTGATACATCTGGCCTGTGGGGCGGAGTTTGACAGCCCTGCTATAGCTGTTGGCTAATTTTTGTTTCATACTCAGATTTTCCCCCAAGCAAACCTTCATACTACTTTTTCACTGTCCATATCCTAGGAAATTATCAGGGTCTAGAAACAAGGAAGGTAGCAGAATGCCTGAAACTCTAGGGTTGGGCATCTCAAACCTCCTCTCCCAGAAGCCCTCTGGGTTCTGAACTCCATTTAGGTGATAAGAAATGGGTATACTGAACTATTGCATCTTCATACTAATAATTTATGTGATAGTCAGGAAGCATATCATACAATACTGGGCTAGAATAAATAATTAGAACCAAAATTACATCAGTAAGTACAAAAGTCACCGTGTTGCTTAATGTTAACAAAACTAAGATAATATCAACAGGAAGTGTCAACATAATGTAAATCGGCAGAGAAGAAGTTGAATTTATCTTTTATCTTCCTAAGCTACAGATTCACAAGGGATCTTCAATACGGGAGATTCTTCTATGTGGGAGAAAGGCTATGAGAGATCTAGACAAAATATTTAGTGCAGAGAAATAACATTAACAGGTGTATTGATAGCTTTTTAGTAATGATGGAGAAAATTGAGAATATTTCATACTTCAAGAAGAACAAATAATTTAATTTTATATGAAATATAATAAAAGCATGGTCCATAATTTGTTGTGATTGACAGAATCAAAACCCTATCCTTACGATTTATATTGATATTGTTTCCTGATTGCTTACTTATACCCTAGGACTATCATCATTGTATCTTATGATTCTTGATGAAGGTATCTTTTCTTTAGGTACACTGAGAGCATATGCACCAAGACAAATTCCTGGTGTGTCCAATCACAAATTCCTGGTGTGTCCAATCAATAAAAAATTATATTCTATTCTACATATAAACAATAAAGGATTAACTTTCTATGCTGTTCTTTTTTGTAACCGGAATATACATCTATATTTTCCAACTGTTTTCCATACATGCTCGAAAACATCAAGTACGAGCTGCATCATACTGTAGGAGAGTGATGGCTAACCTTTTTGCCCTCGTGTGCCAAGAGTGGGGGAGCGCAGGGGGGTCATGCACGTGTGTGCCCACACCCATAATTCAATGCACCCTGTCCCCGTGCATGCGCACGTGACACACACACACACACCGTGCTCTCCCCACTTTTGGCATGTGATGGCCCGGTGGGCCCGGTAGGCCTGTTTTTCACCCTCCCCAGGCTCCAGACATTTTCTTGGGGGCCAGGGAGGGTGAAAACAGCCTTCCCCACCCACACGGAGGCCCTCTAAAGGCTGGTAACAGCCTGTTTCCTGACTTCCGGTGGTCCCGGAAGGCCCGAAAATCAGTTGGCCAGCGCGCACATGTGCACTGGGGCAGAGGTCGCCCTCGAGGGGCCTCACTTGTGGGTACCCCAGGGTCGATTCTCTCGCCTACCCTGTTCAACATCTACATGAAGCCGCTGGGTGAGGTCATCAGTGGGTTCGGGTGAGTTATCATCTGTACGCTGATGACACTCAGCTGTACTTTTCCACCCCGGACCACCCCAACGAAGCGGTCAAGTGCTGTCCCGGTGCCTGGAAGCCGACGGGTCTGGATGGGGAGAAACAGACTCAAGCTCAATCCTCCAAGACGGAGTGGCTGTGGATTCCGGCACCCGGTACAGTCAGCTGCATCCGCAGCTGACTGTTGGGGCGAGTTAGTGGCCCCAAAGGAGGTGGTTCGCAACTTGGCGTCCTCCTGGATGGCCGGCTGTCCTTTGAGGAACATCTGGCAGCCGTCACCAGGAGGGCTTTTACCAAGTTCGCTTGGTTCGCCAGTTGCGCCCTTCCTTGACCGGGATGCCTTATGCACGGTCACCACGCCTGGTTACGCCTCGGCTGGATTATTGCAATGCTCTCTACATGGGGCTGCCCTTGAGGTGCACCCGGAGGCTGCAGTTAGTCCAGAATGCAGCTGCGCGAGTGGTAATGGGAGCCGCCGAGGCTCCCACGTAACACCTCTGCTCCGTAGTTTGCACTGGCTTCCTGTGGTCTTCGGTGCGCTTCAAGATCCTGGTTACCACCTTTAAAGCGCCCATGGCTTAGGACCCGGTACTTACGAGACCGCCTGCTGTTACCGTATGCCTCCCATCGACCCGTACGCTCTCACAGAGAGGGCCTTCTCAGGGTGCCGTCCGCCAAACAATGTCGGCTGGCGGCTCCCAGGGGTAGGGCCTTCTCTGTGGGGGCACCGGCGCTCTGGAACGAACTCCCCCCTGGCTTACGTCAAGTTCCTGATCTTCGGACCTTCCGTCGTGAGCTAAAAACATACTTATTTATTCAAGCAGGACTGGCATAAATAGTGATTTTAAATTGGGGTTTTAGAGATTTTAAACATTTGTAAATTTTTTAATTTTTAAATTATCGGCCATTTATTAATAGTTTCTTTTAATTTCTTTTAATTGTATATACTCTGTATTTTATTTCGGCTGTACACCGCCCTGAGTCCTTCGGGAGAAGGGCGGTATAAAAATCTAATAAAACTAAACTAAAACTAAAAGTCACCGTGTTGCTTAATGTTAACAAAACTAAGATAATATCAACAGGAAGTGTCAACATAATGTAAATAGGCAGAGAAGAAGTTGAATTTATTCTAGGCTTTTATCTTCCTAAGCTACAGATTCACAAGGGATCTTCAACATGGGAGATTCTTCTATGTGGGAGAAAGGCTATGAGAGATCTAGACAAAATATTTAGTGCAGAGAAATAACATTAATAGGTGTATTGATAGCTTTTTAGTAATGATGGAGAAAATTGAGAATATTTCATACTTCAAGAAGAACAAATAATTTAATTTTATATGAAATATAATAAAAGCATGGTCCATAATTTGTTGTGATTGACAGAATCAAAACCCTATCCTTACGATTTATATTGATATTGTTTCCTGATTGCTTACTTATACCCTAGGACTATCATTATTGTATCTTATGATTCTTGATGAAGGTATCTTTTCTTTAGGTACACTGAGAGCATATGCACCAAGACAAATTCCTGGTGTGTCCAATCACACTTGGCCAATAAAAAATTATATTCTATTCTACATATAAACAATAAAGGATTAACTTTCTATGCTGTTCTTTTTTGTAACCGGAATATACATCTATATTTTCCAACTGTTTTCCATACATGCTCGAAAACATCAAGTACGAGCTGCATCATATTGTAGGACAGTGATGGCTAACCTTTTTGCCATAGTGTGCCAAGAGTGGGGGAGCGCAGGGGGGTCATGCACGTGTGTGCCCACACCCATAATTCAATGCACCCTGTCCCCGTGCATGCGCACATGACACACACACACACACACACCGTGCTCTCCCCACTTTTGGCATGTGATGGCCCGGTGGGCCCGGTAGGCCTGTTTTTCACCCTCCCCAGGCTCCAGACATTTTCTTGGGGGCCAGGGAGAGTGAAAACAGCCTTCCCCACCCACACGGAGGCCCTCTAAAGGCTGGTAACAGCCTGTTTCCTGACTTCCGGTGGTCCCGGAAGGCCCGAAAATCAGTTGGCCAGCACGCACATGTGCACTGGAGCTGAGCTAGGGTAACGCTTTCATGCCCACAGATATGGCTCTGCATGCCACCTGTGGCACGCGTGCCATAGGTTCGCCATCACGGCTATAGGATTTTAAATAAATATTGTGGTATTTCATCAATTCTTGTTTTGATGTTAGTAATATTTTCTAATTACAATCAATGTTTGGTTTTAGTCAGTATATAAAACTTTACATTTATTTAATTCTCCCATATATTAATATCATCTATTCTTTTATACCATTTCCAGTAGATTTTTGCTTTCTTTCATTTCTGTAGTCTTTTTTAAAAGTTCTTGTTCTTCCTCTTTGATTGCTATTTTTATTACTGTACATTACATATTTAAATGTAACATCTTCTCGTGTTGCTTTTCTTTGAAACTCAGTTGTTACACAAATTTTATTGTCTTTTGCAGTAGTTTTCAACAGGCTACCAGACAGCAATTTCCACTCCTCCTCCCCCACCTTTGGGATATTGTTTGTTTGCTTCATTTTTAATTATGCTTTAATTTGCAGTCTAGAGTTGTTCAAGTATTTAATGTGTCATATCTAATCCATTAAATCTATTCTTTACCTTCAATCGATAATTTGCTGAAGTTGTATCTTCTTAGTTTTTTTGTTTAGCTGTAATTTTGTAAGAAGAATTTCATAATCTGAGAGATAGTCTTTCTGCTGACTAAATAGAGCCTCTCTATCTTTGCTTGCAGAGTAAATAATCAATCTGATTTCAGTATTGTTCATCTGGTAAAATATATGTGTAGAGTCACAGCAGAGTTTCTGAAAAAAGGCATTTGCTGTAATACTGACTTTTTTTTTTTTGGCAAATTCTATTGGTTTTGTACAGAGGCTAAATGTTCCTCTTAGTCCAGATGCTATTCTACTTCCAAGGTAGCATTTCCATTTTACATAACATCTTTTTTGACTGCTGTGTTAGCAAAATGTTTCAAGTCATCTCCGAGCTATTTGGTTTTTACTTTTCCAGCATCTGTGATTGAACTATCAGTGTAATACTGATTGATTTGCCTTAGATGCAAATTAAGATTATTCTATTGTTTTCTGGATTATATGCAAGCACTGACTTTCAAATATTTTGTTACTTCACATACCTATTAACAGACAATGATTCTGAGGATGTATAGCTGACTTGCCAAAGCCTGAAACTGAAAATTCTTCAGTTGCAGCATGATCTTCAGGATAAAAAAAAATAAGTCTTTAAACTAAATGATACTTATTTTTCATTTCAGTAGTCCTTATGATCAGCTGTTCATTAAATGTTCAAACCTTGATTCTAAGTTTTACAACCTGCCCGTCCGCCGTCCGCCCCCCTCGCGCCAGGTATATGATTGTATTTTTGGTACTCAGCAACCAACCCATATTTATGGCTGTTTGCAAGTGTCCTGCAGTCACACGACTGGCATTTACTTCCAGTTTCCAGAGAAAAAATGCACATTGCGGACAATGGATCTGCAGACATGTTACTGGCTTAATTGCAGCATTTGCTTAACAACTCCTACAAAGTCATAGAAGTGGAAATAGTCACAAGGTAACTTCTTAACAACTGGAACAATATACAACTATAATTTTGGGATCAATTACAGTCTTGAGTCAACGACTACCTGCATTACTATTAGCCATTTCAGAATTACTCTAAATTATGGAAGTTAGAATTTCTATAGCAACTTCAAACAATAATAGAATCTATATCCCAAGGGAGCTTAGTGAGACTAGCTGTATTTAAAAATATACCTATTGAAAATTTTCATTAACAAATGCTTTTAAAATTCTCATTTAATGTTATGTAATTCAATATTAAATGCTTGCAAAGCAATTCATTTTGAGGAAAAGTGTACTAACAACAACTTTATATATATATGATGCAGAAGGTTAAACACTATCCTGCCTGCACAAAAGTTGACAAAAAAAACAAAAATTGTTCTCTATTCCACAAGCTGTATATCAGTACATCAATATATATACTATATCAGAAGTTTTAACCAAATAGCATCATATTCTGATTCCATATTCAGAATTACTGCTAAACTCATCATAAGTACGGAAGACTAAGGCCAGGAATCCTTCTATCACACCTGGATAAAAACTCTGAAGCCAAGATTGCCTTTGTGAATCTTTGTTATTAATGGCACTGCTGCTAGCCCTGCAAATCAACAGATCAGAGAACTGTAAAAAGAGTACAGCTTTATTGCACATTAATTTGTTATAAATTCTGATGAGTATCAATGGTTTATAGTGGGTATCGGCAACCCACGGCTCCGGAGCTACATACGGCTCTTTGGGCCCTCTGCTGTGGCTCCCTGTCAGGTGATCCCACCACTGGCTGGCCTAGCCCCTCACCCTCCCCTCTCAGTCACTCCTCGCCTGAGAAGGTAAGGGCAACGGCAGCGGATGGAGCCTGGTTAGACCAGTGTCTCAGGGAGGAAAGTTGCGCGTCTCCCTGAGTGACCGAGGTGTGCGCAGCACCAACAAGGGCCAGAAGAAGAGGCAAGTACAGGGCCACTTCGCTTCTGCTCTGGAATATGGAGCAAGTCTCTATCTGCCACCATCACCCTTACCTTCTCAGGCAAGGAGTGACTGGGAGAAGAGGACAAGGGGCAGGGCCAGCCTACAGTGGGTACAGCCGGCAGGAAGCCACAGCAGGGGGACGAAAGAGCTTCATTTATCCGGGATCCTGAAATGATTCTTGATTTAAATCATATGGTAAAAAGCACCCAAAGAAAGAAAGAATAACATCACTGGGGAAAAAACAACAATTGCCTGTTTTTGGAAATGGTTCAAGAGGGAACATACACACACATACGAGAGGGGGAGGAGGGGAGGAGAAAAAGAGAGAAAGAGAGAGAGATGAGAAAGAGCTGAGAAAGAGATGAGAGAGAGGAGACAGAGCGGGAAAAAGAGAGAGATGAGAGAGATATGAGAAACAGAGAGGGAGAGGAGAGAAAGAGAGAGAGAGAGAGAGAGACAGAGAGGGAGAAAGGGGTGGAGGAGGGAGAGAGATACCTGTTTCCGAGAGAAAAGAAAATACCGGGAGCCACAAAACCTGGGTAGATGTGGCTAGGGGTTGTTATGTGACTGGGTAGGAGTGAGTGACATCAAGTTGGCCACTCCCAACCAGGTTTTGTTGCTCCCGGTGTTTTCTTTTCTGTGGGAAATGGGTCCAAATGGCTTTTTGAGTGTTTAAGGTTGCAGACCCTGGTTTATAGTTACCTATCTTTTGAGAATATCTGTAAGAGGCAACAATTATTGAGTCAGTCATCTTTTAAACAAGACAGTAGCAGCTCTTTGAAGATAATGCTTTTTGTATTTACTTCAATTTGTACCTTATCTAAGAAACTTGAATGCCTTTTTCCAGGAGGACTATCATTTGGTAGCTATAGAACATGAATCCATTGTTAAAGAAGTAACTCAGAGGAGACAATTAAGTTTCCCAAATTTGGAAAAGATTTGGAAATACCATCTTCAAGTCAACGTGTCATGGCAAGACATACTGTTTGCCTTTATTTAAGTGGAATTGAATTTCCTAACAAGTGATATCACAGCATAAAACTGCAGCCTACACCCTACCTCATCACAAGAAGTTGATTCTTATCCATAAAGCTTAAACCATTAAAAATCTATTATAAAGATACCACAAGACATTATTATCACGTTGGGCTTAATGCAACAGGTTCCAGATTTGTTTTCTCAAAGATAATTTTAATAATTTGTAAATATACTTAATAAATTTTTTCTTTCTAGGAAAAAACGTGTTTATATGAGGTTTGTGGCATTTTCTACATAATATAGCCATGTTTAATGGATACGTTTGTTCATGTAATTTCCAATTCTTCTGTTCTTTTTCTTAGACACACTAATTACATTAGTGTAACAAATAAAGTGTCAACTTCTAGCACACAGTTCTAAGGGAGCTATACAAGTAAAAGAGGGTGTAGGAAAGGAATACAGAAATAGTGAATTTATGCTCTCAGTGTTATGGCTTGCACTAGCATGTCAGAGCAAAAACTGGTATGTTAATTTTGCAAAGGGTACGACAACTCAAATAAGGAACAAAATAATCATCTCCCCACCCGTCACATACACAAGCAAACACTTTTCTGAAGATATTTGCGGCTAAATTAATTTCTAATTACAGGCCTTGTTGAATTTTCCTGTTATATTATATAGTATATTTTCAAAGCTTAAAGCCAGGATCCCATTCCCCAATGTAATGGTAAACACATATTTATTCCCATTGTAAATATGTTTCTAAATTGCTGGCTGTCTCAATTCCAGCCAATTAGTTGCTTGGAAAAAAAAGCTTGAGCAAGAATGTGCATTTTCCTGCTTGCTCATCTTCAATCAACTCCTCCGTTCTACACATACACACACTCATTATAATTATTCTTCATTTCTTTAAACCTGTGAGTCATCTCTTGAATGATTTCTGCTGTAATGAGCAATAAAGGGGGAAGGCTTTGCAAGGATAATGGCACTCAAGTCAGCTGGGGTCCCACAACTCAGTGGCTAAAATGTGGCCAGTTTGTGGCACAGCATGAACTCCACCAATCTAAGGCCCAATGAAGTGTAAAACAGGAAACAACTTGGTCAGTTCAATGACCTGTGTTGTGTAAACTGAAACAACATGAACCCACGGACTTCTAAATCCTGAGGCTTTACCCTGAAAAAACAAGTAGCACCTTTTTAAAAAAAATAATTAAAAGAGATATGCTTTTGTGAGTTGACTTCCTTAGAGGCTGTTCAGACTTCTGGAGCATCAGAGGAAGGCAGCTGCATCTCTCCCTCCCTCCCCCCAAAAGTAAAAAAAAAAATCTGGAAAGATGCTACCAGATTCCAGATGACTTGCTAGAGTAGACTAACCCAGTAATCCACGTATAATGGTTTCTCTTCACTACCCTAAGGTGGCTCAGTGGCTAAGACACTGAGCTCGTCGATCAGAATGGTCGGAATCCCGAGTACAAGTCTCCTGTGTGAGCAGGGGGGTTGGACTAGATGACCTCCAAGGTCCCTTCCAACTGTTACTGTTACCCCAATAACCGGGCGAGGATTCCTCTTCCTCCTGCAATATCAGTCTTGCCTCTTCAATAGCTCCCTCAAGATTCCCCTCTCCCTCACCCATTTAAGGCTCCAGGAGACTCCAAAACCCAATCTTCCCAACTAGGCTGGCTGCGGAAGATAGGCTTTAGTCCAAACACGTCGGTATGCCGGGAATGTCCACCCCACGGCCTCTTCAAACCCCCCCCCCACTCCACCTCGCCCCTTGTTCCCTCATAATCCGCTCGCCGTCCCTCACCTCCCGGTCCTTGAGGCCCAGCAGCAACACCTCCTCCATGAGCGTGAGCCGCGTTTCCTTGGAGTCCCCCTTCTCCTCTTCCCCCTGCTCGTCTCGCCGGCCTTCCTCCTCCGGCCCACCGCCGCCGCCTCCCCCGCCGCTGCCGCCGCCGGCCCCCCGGTCTTTGTCGGCCGCGCTGCGCGAAGCCTCCGTGCGGCGTTGCACCAGGCCCGAGCTGCGCTGGGTCAGCGAAGTCATGACGCGGCGGCGGCGGCGGCGGCAAGAGAACGGAGCCTGCGACCCCGGAGGGCCCCGCTCGGCGGGAGGAAAGCGGCAGGAGCCCCGGGAGGCCGCGGCCTTCTCCCTCCGCTCCCGCAGGCAGGGCGCAGGCCCGGCCGTCTCCGGCAGGCCAGGGACGGAATGGGCGGGCCGGTTCCGCCTGTTGCGGCACTCAAAGCGGAGGCGGCGGGGGCGACTTCGGCGGCGTCTCCTCCAATATGGCGGCGCGGACTCCCTCGGCTGACGCCAGCAGCGACGGAGGCGGAGGATGTGGCATAAGAGGCGGAGGGAGAAGGGAAGGAAGGGAGGCAGGCTGACTTCTTCAGAGCCCGCCCGCTCGCCGGCCTTGCGCGGTCGACGTGGCCGGGTCGCTCCGCCCTTCCTCGGCGGGAGAGGGGCTGCTGAGGGGCTCTGGAAAACGTGGGGCTCCCGGGATATGTGTGTGTCTTATTTATTAATTATTTATTAGAATTTGTCAAACAAAAACGAGAGCAAGAATAAGAGAATAAAAATGCGACGATACGCACGCCCCCTCTACGGACGACTTAAGTATGAAGTGAGGTGCCACGGAACTCCATTTGTGACTGAAATTGTGAAACAACCGGTAGAGCATTCCAGACTTGGACAACTCTATTACAGAAATCCTTTTTTTTTTCCAGTCAAGTTTAAAACGATTTACACTGAGTTTAAAGCGGTTGTTGGCGCGCATATTATTGCGATTGAAACAAAAAAAACCCAGTCATTTACAGATAAAACGTTACTATAATTTTGTATGCAATACCTAGGTATGACCGCTAGCGGCGCAGTTCTTATCCAACCCGAGAATTTAGAGCCTAAATTCTGTTGGGTACCGAAGAGTGCAAAACTTTTCTCTTAAAATACTTACCAACACACTCAGATTGTACTGATCAGTGGTGGGTTTCAAAATTTTTACTACCGGTTCTGTGGGTGTGGCTTGGTGGGCGTGGCAGGGGAAGGATACTGTAAAATCTCCATTCCCACCCCACTCCAGGGGAAGGTTACTGCAAAATCCCCATTTCCTCCTGATAAGCTGGGACTTGGGAGGCAGAAAATAGATGGGGGTGAGCTGCCAGTCAGAATTTTTACTACTGGTTCTGCAAACTACTCAAAATTTCCGCTACCGGTTCTCCAGAACTGGTCAGAACCTGCTGAAGCCCACCTCTGTACTGATGTTTTGTCAGATATATGGTGTGGATTCCAAACAGTTGAACAATACTCTTAAGATTGGTCTAGTGTAAGTTTTATAAGCTCTAATTAGCAACACAATATTTCCAGGAAAAAAAAACTTGCAAAATTAAATTGACAACTCTTAATGCTTTTTAAAACAACACTGGTACAGTGAACTTTAGAGCATAGATCGTCAGAGATAAATTGTTGATCCAGGTTCCCATTTTCTTCTGGGAGAGAACATCCTGCGAAGCGCAAGAAAGCAGCCCGAGCCGAGTGAGCAAAAGTGTGAGCAAGGGAAAAAGATGCCCGTAGAGTCAGTGAGTCTGGGTGAGCAAAATGCAAAATATTGGCCGGCGATAATTCTTGGGGTTCCTTTTTAATACCTGTACTTGTTTAGTGACCGTTCCACATTACAACAGCACTGAAAACTGACTTTGGACCAGTGGTGAAATCCAAAATTTTTTACTACCAGTTCTGTGTGGCTCGGTGGGCATGGCAGGGGAAGGATACTGCAAAATCATTCCCACCCCACTCCAGGGCAAGGATACTGCAAAAATCCCCATTCCCACCCCACTCTGGGGCCAGCCAGAGGTGGTATTTTCTAGTTCTCCGAACTACTCAAAAGTTCCACTACCAGTTCTCCAGAACCTGTCAGAATCTGCTGGATTTCACCCCTGCTTTGGACCATTTTTTACACTTTTGACCGTTGCAGCATCCCCATGGCCACGTGATTTACATTTGGATGCTTGACAACGGACTCGTATTTATGACGATCACAGTGTCCTGGAGTCCTATGATCCCCCTTGTGCAACCTTCTGACAAGCAAAGTCAATGGGGAAACCAGATTTACTTAATAACCATGTTACTAATTTAACAACTGAAGTACTTCACTTAACAACTGTGGCAAGAAAAGTGGTAAAATGGGGCAGAACTCGCTTAACAAGTTTCTCACTTAGCATCATACATTTTGGGCTCAATTGTGGTCATAAATAGTCTTGTTTAGGTATCAGCAAAAGGTAAAGAAGTCTTTGTCATCCAATTGAGATCCTCCTGACTTCCTGTTATTTTTACCAACCTGAAACTAACTTCAAAGGAAAGATCCTGAGGCCGTCCCTGGTTTGGCTTCTTTCCGATTCTGGCTTGGTGCAGATTTTGCAATTTTACAGAGCATCCACATGAAACCACATTACAAAACAGAATTGGCAATAGAGTTTGGTCTAGTGGTTAAGGCACCAGGGTAGAAATCAGAAAACTATGAATTCTAGTCATACCTTAGCTATGAAAGCTGGCTGCGTGACCTTGGGCAAGTCACTTACTCTCAGGCCAACCCACTTCATAGGGTTGTTGTGAGGGGGAAAGGAGCAGGGAGGAGTGTGTTCGCTGCCTTGAGTTACCTATCAAGTAAAAGTATGACCTATCAGCCGTAATAGCTCAGGCTGTTAGAAGCCTGTTATTAGAACACAACAGCCTGCAATCCTTTATAAGGTAGGTAAAATGAGGACCCAGATTGTTGGGGGGGCAATAAGTTGACTTTGTAAATATACAAATAGAATGAGACTATTGCCTTATACACTGTAAGCCGCCCTGAGTCTTCGGAGAAGGGCGGGATATAAATGTAAATTTAAAAAAAAGGGAAGGGAAGGGAAAATTATTCTCAGGCTGAAGCCAAGGGACAAACGAATAGAACAATTGTCAATTGTCTGACTTCTTTATTCCTTAAATTCTGTACTTCTGTTCTAGAAGAACTTTACAACTAGCTATTGGTGTCACAACTGATTTTCCCCTGTTCCTGAACACACTCAGAAAATTAAATTGATTATAATTTTTTATCTTTCAACCCCTTTTCATATAAAGAGTTTGTGGTTCATTTTGAATACTTCTATGTGTATAAAAAAAGGGGCGCAATGGTTCAGTAGTTAAGACACTTGAGTTTATCAACTGGAAAGCTGACAGCCCAGTATGAGACCCCAACATCGCACAATGGGGTGAGTTCCCATTCCTGCCCCAGTTCCTGCCCATGTAGCAGTTAATAAAAATGTGAATAGCAAATACGTATAATTCTGCTGGTCACATGACCATGGAAGCATTTTTGAACAACACTGGCTCCCTCGGCTAAGAAACTGAAATGACACCCCCTAAAGCAGGGGTCTCCAACCTTGGCAACTTTAAGACTTGTGGACTTCAACTTCCAGAGTTCCTCAGCCAGCAAAGCAAAGCTGGCTGAGGGAACTCTGGGAGTTGAAGTCCACAAGCCTTAAAGTTGCCAAGGTTGGAGACCCCTGCCCTAGAGTCAGACATGACTGGACAGGAGATACGTTTACCTACATATGTAAAATAACGTCATATAGCCACTAATAAGTCATTCAGTGTATAAACAAAATTATAACCCTTCCTGCATATGTGCATACATATATATGCTTATATTCTCAAGAATACACAGACACTCATGGAACTAAAGTTGATTTGTACACAAGCTCCACCATTGTGGGTTCCAGTGATATAAATAGGTGGCAGGTTACCTCACAGAAAAGAATGACTTAAGTGAAGATTATGATACTGTCCAAAACGTGCAAAGAAAAATTTCAGAGCCCTTGTTACAAAAATAGCATTCATGCTTCTGAGTTTACCATGATGTTTTCTGGAAAGAGGATAAAGCATTTCCAGTTAATTACAGTCTAAAGATGGAGCTTGAGTTCATTGTAGACAGATTGGGTTCATCAATTGAGTGCACAGTCACTCATGCCCTCGTCACTTCCCATCTGGATTACTGCAATGCTCTCTACATGGGGCTCCCCTTGAAGAGCACCCAGAGGCTCCAACTGGTGCAGAATGCGGCTGCACATGGGGGATTGAGGGAGCACCTCGTAGCTCCCATGTAACACCTCTCCTGCACAGGCTGCACTGGTTGCCGGTGGTCTTCCGGGTGTGCTTTAAGGTGTTGGTTATCACCTTTAAAGCGCTCCATGGCATGGGACCGGGATATTTACGGGACCGCCTGCTGCCGCCAGTTACCTCCCATCGCCCGGTGCGTCCAGTGCGCTCTCACAGGGAGGGCCTCCTTAGGTTGCCATCGGCCAACCAATGTCGGCTGGCTGCCCCCAGGGGAAGAGCGTTCTCTGTGGGGGCCCCGGCCCTGTGGAACAAGTTACCGGTGGGACTCTGTCTTCTCCCTGATCTTCGGACCTTTAAACGCGAGCTCAAGACCTTCTTTTTTCACCAAGCGGCTGATTGATTTTAATATTGTGGGTTTTAGTGGGCTTTTAATAGGGCTTTTAATCTTTTCTTGTAATTTTCTTATTCAATATTTTTAATATACAGCATTTGAATTTAGATTTTTAAACTGGGTATTGTATTTTAAAAAATTTTGGATTATTGTTGTTTTATCTGCTGTACACCGCCCTGAGTCTTCGGAGAAGGGCGGTATAAAAATTTGAAAAATAAATAAATAAATAAATAAATCTCGTGTGGCATTTAATTCCATCTATCACCTTTGTCCCAGCAGCTTTGAAAAATATGGTACTTACCAACTTTTGAAAAGATGTTCAATTGAATTACTATAGTAATAGGATAATAATTACTCCAAAATTAGGATTTATATACAAGTTTTCTACCAGTTGAAAAACAGGAAAAATTGAATTCAGGTGCTATAAAAATAAAGATCAACATGTACTTATTGATAAACTCAACTGAAACATCTGAGAATTGTGTTTGGCCATGCATAAGATTTGCATATGGGTGTACTTTTATTTAGGTATTTATTTAGGTTATTAGATTGATTTATTTGATTTATATCCTACATTTCATGCAGATGTTCATGCACTTGGGAAATAAGTAATAATAATACACCACTGGCATTGACAAAATCACCATCAATCAATTGCAAAAAGCAGCTTTGCTTTAGAACATCTTACATCCTTTGACACTATCTTTAACACCACAAAACAACATCTGCCTATCCCATGTCATTGAGAAGAAGTCTATAAGTGGATAAAAATGCCAAACATTTAGACAAAAATGTCTAAACATCTGGCTAAGTGACAAACCATAATAATTATGATTGCATTATACGTTATATATAAAGTACTATTTATGAGCACTGTGAAAACATTGAACCTTATGGGAACAGCCTGATGGAAGAGGGGCTGCTTAAGTGAATAGCTGAGAAAGGCTGTGCTAGCATTTCTTCCAAATGATTTCTGAAGCATGGATAACTCTGCTGTCTACATCTGCACACCTACAATACATAAATGATTGCAAGGTCAGTGTCAAGAATGTGGAATATTACTGCAGGTCCATCAAACAAGTGATCTTTATTAGCCATTGATGGCTTCTCTCAGAAACAGTGACTCTCCAAACCTTTCAATATGTTTATACATTGTAAGCTTCAGAGCTGTTGTTCTGTGAACTGCATTTGCTAATGTTTCTAGAAGTTTGTTGCAACAAAAACGCAAGCTGGTTCTTCTGGTATTTAACACATTGTGATATATAGTCTAACTTCAAGATGTCAGAAGCAAAGCATATTCCAAAATAACCCAAGAAATGGTAGGCTAACTTATTGAGATTTATTGCTAGGGAGCAAAGATCCTTACAATTTATTAGCTTGCTGAAGGATTTTATTATCAAGATACATTCTTATTGCCTTATTTGACACCACAATATATAAAAGCTAAAATGCTTAGTGTCAGCACTTTCAGAGGAAAAAAATGAATATATTATCAGTATATTCCTTTCCTCTGTCGGAGACAAGAAGATATGTTTTATTTAGTTAGTCAGGAATGATTCCAAATCTGGAATATACGCTTGTGCAAGTTTTAATCTCTGTTTCAGCCAAAAATGATCAGTTTCAACTAGCAATTATATTTACCAGTGCAATTTCTGGTAATGAAACCTTTCTAAAAGTAGATTGTTTCCTTTGCAGACATTGGTCTAAAGGAAAATCTAGCTTCTTTCTCAACAAGGGATATTTCTAATACATCAGGACAATATACTCACAATATAACCAATATTCTCCTTCACTGATTTTCCCTGGTGGGAAAAAATCTAAAGTAATTGTGATAAAAGCTAGAAAATTTACAAAGAGCCCTGAGACTTTTAGGACTCTTAGTTGAAATAAAACTGAAGTATTTTATCATTTCTCCACTTATCCTTGTTCCTCCCCATAATTGGCAATTTGCTAAGAGAGCAAACATTTTACATTTTTTCTTGTCCTATATATTTTCTTTCAGATTCTTTGTAAAAGTATCACTTCCTTTGTATACATGACAAAATTCTTACACATATGCAAAATTAGGCTGTTCCCAGGAAAGGAATTGTATTCTGCTCCATTCCTGAATAGTGTCAACACACTGCCATGATTATGTATCTTGCCTGTCTACACTTATACAACCATCTGATCAGGAGAGAGATAAATATAAATTGTACAATACATTTCCTTTGTAACTCCAGGTCTTCGTGGAAACTTTCTGGGAGACTGCATTGTTAGAAGGAATATGCTTTCCTCACCAGGAAGTTTAAGTCTGCTGCAACTGAGTGATGGTTTTTTGATGCCTGCCATCTTCTCACAAACCAAAGTGCTTGCTCTTCATCTGATACACCTTCCAGCATCTTAGCAGCGTGCACACATATGCGGGAGTTCATTCCTTGTCTGCTTATTGTTCTGACCTAGGCTTCCCCAGCAATACAAAGCCAAGTCCTCTTCCCGATAAACCCCTTTTATTTAATTTACAGTGAATTCCTCTCCAACAAAGTCTTTCGTCTCCCACAGTCTTTCAAGATAGTTCACAATTACCGACCTTTATCAGGCTTGGAGAGTGGCCAGACTGATACCTTTCAGACTCCACACTGTAACCGATAATACTTGGCAAGAATGCAGAAACAGCTCTTCACCCAAATGAACTAATTGTCTCCTGCAAACTCCTCTCCCTTTTGCTCCACTTTATTCCCTATGGGAGGGGCCATTCACCATCCACCTGTGGCTTTACTCCCGAGTTGACTCTTGTTCCTTACTTGGGAACAAGATTCTCACTGATGTCAGACTCCAAAGGCAGCTGACAACTTGTCAAGACGGCTCTGGCCCCATCCCTGCCTCTGATGCATAGCCCTCGTCAGAGCTTTCCCCAGACTCCAGGACTGGCCCATGTTCCTCCCAAACCTCTCCAAATCTGTCCAAATCTGCTGCCAGATCCGCTGTCCACTGGTGGGCCACACCACCTATAAAACTAGCTACTTCAGCTCACCAGATGCAATACATTGTTCCTCCTGATTTGCTGCTACCTAAAATAATTTATTTATCTGATTCACAAGAAAGTCAGGCCTGAGTAGAGAAGCCCAGGGGTTTATAAGGATTCTGGAAATAATGTTAATCAATCCTTGGTAGCAAGAAAAATGAATTATTTTTCAGCAGTCATACCACCTGGAGTTGGCAGGTAGAATGTAATAATAGGAGCTTTTCCAATCAATAATCTCAAATGGCTGCTCGGTTGTTCCGGCAAGACAGGTGAGCCAAATGCTAATGAAGCATTGGGCAGAAATATCAGGGGGTATCTTTACCCCCATCCTAATCTAAAGCAGAAAATAAGAATTACTTCATTGCATTGCAAGTGGACAATAAGATGCCACCTTATTTATTTACAATTATGACATAGTCCAAAAACAAAATTCTTTAGAAGAATTGTAGGTAATTCTACGCACTTCCACCTTAGTCTCTATGCCTTCAAAATATATCTTTTGTAACTCCAACAACAGGAGTTGTTGACAAGTTCAAAGATTCCAACATGTAAATCAATCTGGACAGATTCATGGATTATTATTTAAAAGCTTTCCATTACCCAAAACATTCACTTCGAAAAACTCAGTAGAACCAATTTCTAGTGATACGTCACATTAGTATAATTATCAGCAGTTCCTGAACAAATAGAATGCACATATATTTTAGTCATTTACTTATCTACATACTGCATACTCTAAGCAGTTCAACATTGAACAAAAATTATTTTTTAAAGTGTGCCAGTGAACTAAAGATAAGTATAAATGGATATAATAGACTGAAGTAACTAGCTTGTTCCTGTTTGGGTGGCACTTAATAATGTTAAGCAGGATTGAATTGAAGTCCTGTTTAGACTGGGAGGTAAAAAAAAATATCCCCAAAGACATTATACAACTATTTCCCTTTTGTTGCATGGCTGTGTCCTTGTCGTTCCCAAAAATTCAAGGAAGCCTGTACCCTCAATTTATTTAATTGCATGTTGTCCGTTTTCTCCCTTATTGTATCAGCACTATATCACATTTAAAGATCATGCTTCAACTCTCACATCCAGCAAGAGAAAACATGTTCTTATATTTATCACATACATTTATCTGACAGCTTTCTCCAACCAGGAGAACTTCTAATTACCACATTCTCAGTGTGACTTCTGATAAACCTGCAGTGACATAGCGAAACTATGTTGACACTAAGCTAAGGAGGTATGTCTGAAAAGCCCAGCAAATTCTAAGCCAACAGACCCTGCATTCAACCAGAGTAAGATCTTTTTCCTCCGGTTCCTTTGAGTTAGTGGTCATTTCTGGCGGCTGGTTGGACAAGTTTCCTGCTGTTTTCTTGGCAAGGTTTTATAAGTGGCTTACCATTGCCCGCATTCTAGGGCTGAGGGAGAGACTGGCTCCAAGTCACCCAGCTGGCTTCTTGCCTAAGGCAGGAGTAACTGTACTTAAAATACTATCTGCTTTCTTTAAAGAACAACTCTGCAGAAGTTGTAACACAGTGTCCCATACATTTTTTAAAATTGAGCTTTAATGTACTATATTACATTACTAAAAACTGAAAATACACTTGTTTTAAAAGTGACGTCACGGCAACTGGACTTTTCTTGTTGGTTGAAAACCCCTCATATTTGTCCTCCAGGGAGTTTTCTCCTGTACTGGGCCATCTTGTGTAAAGGCTGCTTGGTTTTTCCAATGTAGAGCTTTGAACACTCTTCACAGCACTGGACTGCATATACATTACTCTTATGTTTTAGTGCCTGATCTTTAGGATGGATAAGCCTCTGTCTCAATGTGTTGGTGGGTTTCAAGAACACAGGCATGTGGTGTTTGCCGAATATTTGGGAAATGTGGTCCACAATGTTCACATTTTGGACAGGGAAGATAACTGGTTTGAAAGGGGAGTGAAGGAATCCATCTGTGCCTAAATGCAAAATCTTTCCCTCAGTAGAGGTGGATGCTTCAGACACAATACCAATAGCACTTAGACTTATATATTATTCCATAATGCTTTATAGCATTTTCCAAGTGGTTTACAAATGTCCGCATATTTGCCCCCAACAATCTGGGGCCTTATTTACCTCATAGCAGAAAGTAAAGCAAATTCGGAATTCTCTGTGGAAAGCAGCTATGTATGCTCCCTATAGGCCCATTATTCATATTGCATTCATACAAAAGTAACTCAAAACGGACTCCATGTGAGAACAAAGAACACAACTATGATTCAAAGAGTTTTTAAATTATTAGTAAAAGTACATTTTATTAACAAATACAAGTATCCAAACAGACTACAGTGAATTACAGGAAGATTTATCCTTAAGTACTGTTAAAGCTAAGCTTGTATTCAGTGTAAAAACTGAGAGGTAATAACGCAATACCTGAAAAAAATACATTTAAATAATTTTCATTCATACAGTGCTGTGTTCTGATCAAGACTAGAATGGAGCAATTCCATAAACTATTATAAAAATTCTTCTATATATTTTTCTATAAACATTTGACAGCTTAAATATAAATACGTTTCCACGATCAATATATTACAATCGTACTGTCAAAAATATTTAAGCTTAATGTTAGTGTTTTTAAAAAAGTATTCAAATTACAATTCAACCAGCTATAAATTCGAGTATCTATAGGAGTTGCAGCAAATATTGCAGACATTACAAAGAAAAATATGAAATGTTAGCTTTTGGAAGGCTCACATACAAATAAGTTTTTACTGTGTTTCAAAATTCTGAAAACTCAAGGAGTTCATAATAAGATGCATAAGGCAACATGGACTTTAGTACTTTGGCTTTTATCCTCACCAATGTGTACACATATTCCAATAAAACACTCATTATCTTTTATTCCAACAAAATTAAAAGAACAAGCAGACTGTTTGTTACAGTGAACATAATCCAAAGCAAAAAATGCACTTAGGAAATTCAGAAATCAGACATTATTACCAGTAAGTTTTTTTCTCTTTCTACAGCTGACTGGATTAAGCAACTGTTCTCCCAGACTCTTAATCAGCATAATCAGGAAGTAGAAGTGTTAATGAAAGTTGTATTATCTTTATCAATTTATCATTCATTCTCCCAAAAATACTGTTTATGAATCAGTTCTATCCTGTGCATTACTTCTAATTTTGGATTATGTTAGTTTTTTATGACAGTTGTTGAAGTTATTTTGACAAGTCCATCTTTAAAAATAAGCAGACCAGGTTTAATGAGCATTTCTGTATGGCTTTTGTAACTGCAGTAATATTATAGCAACATTCATTTTCCACCCTGCAGACTCTTTACATTCATTATTACCTTTAATGCCATGCTTTAAGAAAGCCAAATACTGGATGACAAGTCCAGTTTCATTTCTTTAAATGCCTTCCTAACAGAAGGACAAGCAGTTCAGTGCAAACTACTAGTAATGGTGAGAAAGAACCCTATAAAAATTTTTGACAAACACAATTCTAGTTTATTCATACCTTATAAATTCCTCTGCTTCTTGTACTGGGCAATAAATTAACTGAAGTCACCACTGATCAGGAAACACACAACAAGCAGAGATCATCTACATAGTAAGGCTGAGATGAACTGAAGACCATTTGTTTTACGAAAATGTTAGACCCCTAAAGAGGATGGATGATCAGTAGGATTCGTGACCATCTTTACTCTTTATTTCTCAATTTAAAACAATTAACAAATTCAAACTACTTTAAAAAAAAAGATTCTCATTACAAAGATCAGTTTTATCAAGGATAAAATAAATAGATGACCTTCCCAGACTAAGCTGTTTTCCAATTGCTGATGAACATTTGACACCATCACTTATTAAAACTGAAGTAGGCAGGCTCCAATAGATCTTTCTTGATATTTTCAACAATTTAATTTTTCCCATGGCTGCTCAACAATCACTTTTTGGGGGTAGGGAGATAAAACTCTCATTTATTGAGGGGGTAAGAAATAGAACAGATTCTTGCTAGAGAAATATATATATATATATTTTACACGGGAATTTTACACGGGAGAAAACCCGAACAACCAAAGACCTATATACAAACACCCGTGAAAACCTCAGAAAACAAATATATATATATATATATATATATATATATATATATATATATATATATATATATATATATATATATATATATATATATATATATATATATATATATATATGTGTGTGTGTGTGTGCGTTTTTTGTTTAATCCTCCTGCTGTAGTACTATCCTGCATGCTGTCTCAGCAGGTTCTTAACACACTGATGATTAAAAAAAGTGATCTTCCTTCCTGTGGCAGAAGAACCTAATCAAGAATAAGGGGCTGTTGTAACCCTCCCTTTTCCCAATGTCTATGGAAAATACATCCATGTTCTCAAGCAAAGTTGGAGATCATTCTGTGTTAAAATTTCACTAATTATCTTTAGCCAGAATACAAAGGAAATTATGTGCCTCCCTGAAACCAATTTTATTCCGGTAATTGAGCAGAAATATGGTTCAATTCTATAATTGAAAAGAAGCATTACATTAATCGCCACCTCCTAGATCAACATACTCGTCATCTCTCCTGGCCAAATCTTCTTCACCTTCTAAGTCTTTCCAAATGCTGGTAGGCAAAACTGGTTTAAGGGAATGTCTTTGAAGCAAAGCAAAGGGAAATAACGATGACAAACGAGCAGGATTTCTCATAAAGGGAGAAGCTTCAGTATCTTCACAAGACTCAGCCTGACGATGTCTTTCATCTATTTTCTTCTGCAAACCCTGTACATCTTCCATTACATTTAAGACTTTTGTGGCAGTGGCAACTGCACCTCCACCAGGGAGCTGAGCTTCAGGAATCCATCGTAAATATCTCTGCGCCCATACTTTGATTTCTGGTCCTTCTAGACATGGCAGGAGGAGTCCGTGAAGGTCAACAGGTTTACTGTGCCAACTGTCATAGAATTCTCTGGAACTATTCTGAAGTTCATCAGAAGAAGTTATCAACCTGCTGATTCTTTTGCCCAAGATGTTTTTAATTAATTGATCTGTCTCTTCCTTAAAAAATCCCCTTCTTGGAGGAGGTTTTGCTTGTGTGAGGGGCAAAGAGAGTTGCCTCTGATGCTGTAAAAGAAATTTAGAAGACAAAATCAGAATTACCTGAACTCAATTCCAGCTTAATTTCTGGGCAAAGTAGACAAAAGTAGTAAATGTGAACTATAAAGACATCCAAGTTAAAACAAAATGCATAAAAGTTTGAATCATTCTTTTTACTTCTTGTAAGGAGTCCTTGTGAAAATGTTTTTATATGCTCAAAATTCACTGTTTATTGTTATTTTAATGCACATACTCCAGCTTAATTGAACAATGTTATCATATTGAATTAGTAGCCCAATCTCTATCATTCGTCCAGTTATTACAGTGGAAATATTCAAATATCTTACCTTGAATCGTGAAGCTTTTTTTGGAGTTTTATCTAGTTTTGGCTTTTCTGCATAAAGAGGGTTGTTAAGCAAAGCTTGAGCCTCGTGTTCAAACTGCACAGACCAATCCCAAACTGAAAGAAAATTAAGTTTGCTGCCTTCTGTATCAAGACTTCCTCCGTACTGTTTTTTAAAAAAAACATAAGTCTGGAATTAATTTAGAAATGCATTTTTCCCAATCAACAGTGCTTCAATTTGAAATACTTCAATTTTTAATAGAATGGAATGTCTTAGTTTAAAGTCGTTAAACTCTTTGACCATCAGAGTTAACTTAAACCATTAAACAAAATAAGCCATCAGCCAGCCAGTTTGGTATAATAGTTAAGATGCTGACCTACATAACAAGAAATGATGAGTTCTAGTCCTGCCTTAGGCATGAAAGTGACCTGGGTGATGCTGGGTCAGGTTCCAAAACCCTGGGATGCTGCAACTGGATCATATGTGAGAGCTGACTGCCAAGCACCCAAATTTTGATCATGTTAACATATTTGTGTCTTTGACTCCCTTTTCATCTATTTGTTCTTGGACAGGAATAGTTATAGTAGTCACTATTATATTGGGCATAACGGTGCCTTCATTCAAACTTTGGACTCTATGAGAAAGTATAGCATATTGTTTAAAGGATTTCTGTAATTAGAGACTCCAGCTCAGGGTAGATATTTGAGCTAGAATTTGCATTACCAGCATGTCATTTCCATATTAGGTAACATCATCAGTGCAGGAAATGAGGGTGAGGGAGGTATGTGAGTGGTTGCTAATTTGTATATAAAGGAAGGCTAAAGCTTGGCAAGCAATAATACCTGCATATTCTAAGGCTTAATTTAGTCATTTTGGGGTTACTACCATTACCTTGAAGGGCCAGTTATACACCACAGGGGTAGTTAAGGATCACTAATACATTATACTAATATAATATCATCTGAGTTTCTTTACTTCTAGAGTTAGAGAAGATGAAGAATGCTGTCAGACCACACCCAGGGGATAAGGAGTTTCTGAATTAGTGGAGTAAGAATTCATTGCCTCAAGTTACAGAGGTCCTCCTTTGCAAAATATTCTTTTGCACATTCTTAAAATGTGGGTGGGCAGTTTCCAAAGCCCAATATAATGTCTCATAAACAATTTTAGAGGCAGATTTAATAAAACCACAAAGTTATAATAAACTACTATAAAGCTTATCTGCAGGTGGCACAAGTAAAATTGAATCTGCTGAGCATATTTTTTTATTTTATTCTGATTCAATACAAATGCTACTTATGCCTTTGTTTAAGAACTTCCATGGCCATTCTGATAGTAAGAATTTATTAAACCTGTAAGCTGCCACACTGTCAGTGACTCAAGATGACAACTCCCAACAAAGAAATTACAATAAAACAAAAAGAAAAAATGGCAAGTGGGATGAAGTGAGGGATCTCCTTTACCAAAGCCCTCAGTGAAGAGCCTGGTATTCAGTGGTGGGTTGCTACCAGTTCTCCCTGGTTTGGGAGACCCGGTAGCGGAGATGTTGAAGTGACAGCGAACCGGTTTGCTCCAACTGTCATTTGGGCCCTCCCGCCAGCCCCTGCGCTATACCTACCTTTATTCCTCCGTTTTTAGCCCATCTGAAAGCCGTGGCAGAGTGGATTGCACTGCCTTAGCTGTTTAGAAAATCAATGCGCTTGCACGAAGCACAAGTTTGGTGTGTGCGTGCAAGCGAAGTGAGCACCAGTCGCACGAGAAGCAAACCGGTGGTAACACCGGTTAGAACCCACCGCTGCTGGTATTCAAGGTTCTTCTGAAAAACAGCAGAGCAGGGGCCACCCAGATTGGGGGTGTGTGTGGAATCTCACTGCAAAGGGCAGGTATTGAGTGCTTCTGAGGTCCTGAAAGATGACATGGTTTAATCAAAGGAACCCCAGAGCATGTCGACTCTCAAATCAGCCAGGCAAACGTTATGAGAAACAGGAACTCCCTCAAGTAACCAGGCCCTAAAGCAGACGGCTTTAAACAGGTAAGAGTTTGCTACTCATCTGGTAGCAAAATTTTGGTCAGTATTTGGAAGGATATGCCTGCTAAGATCACCACCAAGAGAGAGCGAGCTAATTAATGTTAATATACACATATTATATTTTAAGGCTATTTATCACTTCACATATTGATGTCTTGTTTAATTCTGGCCTAAAGCCAATACAGGTAGTCCTCGACTTACAACAGTTCATTTAAAGACCATTTGAAGTTATGACGACACTGAAAAAAGTGACTTATGACCGTTTTTCACACTTACAACTGTTGCAGCATCCCCATGGCTCATGTGATCAAAATTCAGATGCTTGGCAACCAACTCATATTTATGACGGTTGCAGTGTCCCAGGGTCACGGGATCACCTTTTGCGACCTTCTGAGGAGCAAAATCAATGGGGAAGCCAGATTCATCTAACAACCATGTTACTAACAACTGCAATGATTCACTTAACAACTATGGCAAGAAAGGTCATAAAATGGAGCAAAATTAATTTAACAAATATCTCACTTAGCAACAGAAATTCTGGGCTCAATTGTGGTCATAAGTCAAGTATTTTCTCTACTTGGTTGTAACAATCATTCAATGACATTCATTAATATGTTATTAGAATAGAATAGAATAGAATTTTATTGGCCAAGTGTGATTGGACACACAAGGAATTTGTCTTGGTGCATATGCTCTCAGTGTACATAAAAGAAAAGATACATTCATCAAGGTACAACATTTACAACACAATTGATGGTCAATATATCAATATAAATCATAAGAATTGCCAGCAACAAGTTATAGTCATACAGTCATAAGTGGAAAGAGATTGGTGATGGGAACTATGAGACGATTAATAGTAGTGCAGATTCAGTAAATAGTTTGACAGTGTTGATGGAATTATTTGTTTAGCAGAGTGATGGCCTTCGGGAAAAAACTGTTCTATAAGGCACAAATAAGCAATCAAATAATACTAGGAAACAATCGATATCAATATAAATCATAAGGATACAAGCAACAAAGTTACAGTCATGCAGTCATACGTGAGAGGAGATGGATGATAGGAATGATGAGAAGATGTAATAGTAATTGTAATGCAGACATAGTAAATAGTTTGACAGCATTGAGGGAATTATTTGTTTAGCCGAGTGATGGCGTTTGGGAAAAAACTGTTCTTGTGTCTAGTTGTTCTGGTATGCAGTGCTCTGTAGCGTCATTTTGAGGGAAGGAGTTGAAACAGTTTATGTCCAGAATGTGAGGGGTCTTAACTTATTAATATAATATTCCCATACAAATCTTGGGACATAGTCCTTTACCATTCTTTCATTTCAGTTTCATCCCAGATCATTGAATCATTTTTATTTTTAATTTAATTCCTTCGACTAGGCAGTCCTCATTTAGCCCTTTTTTAACCCACTTCCAAAACAATTTATTTCCATGAAAATACTGTTTCCATTTGCTGCATTTGGGTAATCAAGATTATTTCCCTCTTACCGTAGTGGTATCTCTTTGGTGTTGAGAATTGAAGAAGAAGGTGCTAAATATGGGGATGTAAAGGCTGTCAGACAGAACCGTAAGGTACGTTTCTGTAAATTCAAACGCTGGTTGATATTGCTGAACTAGTTGCCAAATACAGTCCAGGAAGAGCAAGAAAACTGGAGCCTAAAAAAAAAAAAAGTGAGGAAACTACAACAGTACAAGATACAGTAAAAGGAGCACCATAGTTGAAGTGCTGCATTCAACAAGATGACTTAATAAGGCTTCTATCAAGTCAGGATCTATCCCTCCATAAGAACTACTAAGGTCATTACTAAAAAAAAAGGGGAGGGAATCTCTTTCCACCAAATAAATTTCACCCCTCCCCTCTTCATTTCATGCTAGCCCTATAATAGTATTTTAAATAACAGTATTTGAAATAATATTTAACTGCATGCCAAGATAATAAATCTGACGTTTTATTTTTTAAATAAATATTTGGTTTTATGCCATTTTTAAGTATCTCACAGAAAAAAATGATCATAAATGTTATAATTGATCCACAGTTGCTTTTATTAAGTTTTAGTAAATTGCATTTTACTACATGGCATTCACAGGAAGGCAAGTCATGCAACTATCCTTATTTTTTTCTATTATCGCTTCTTGCCATTGAAGTCATTAAGGAGCTGCAGTTCTAGTCAGAGGCATAAGTTAAGGAAAGAGCTTTAATATTTTAAGGCCTATAGGCCTAGCTGGAATCTCAGAATGAAAATGTTACAAACAGTCAATTAGGCCATCCAATTTAATCCAATCCCTTGGTCAATATTATGAATGGAAATTAAAATTCTCCACCCAAGAGCTCTCTAGTCTTCATTTTAACCTCTTGCCTGAATAATTGGTGGAAGAATTTTGTTTAAAACAGTTCCCCAAATGTTTAATAGGAATTTTCCTTTCTGTAATTTATATTTATTATTCCATTCATGTGACATCATTTCAGGTATATGAAAAATACTATCATATATCTCTCTGGAGGAATATATTCTAAAGTCCCAGGCGGGAGTCAGCAGTGCTTGGAATCTCTGGTAGGCATGAAAAGGACTGAAACAGCCCCTCTCTAGCAATTCATAGTATATCTACAGTTATGCTGATAATTGCCTTAGTCTGGCAAGATTCTGTAAACAGGTGAACAACAATAAAGAAACTACAGGTAGTCCTCTACTTACAACCATTTGTTTAATGGCCGTACTTACAATGGCACTGAAAAAAGTTACTTACAAGTGTTTTTCATACTTTTAATCATTGCAGCATCCCCAAGGACACATGATCAAAATTTGGGAGCTTGGCAACTGGCGTGTATTTATGACAATTGCACTGTCCCAGGGTCATGTGATCACCATTTGCAATATTCCCAGCCAGCATCCAACAAAGAAAGTCAATGAGAGATGCCAGATTCACTTAACAACCCTATGATTCACTTAACAACTGCAGTGATCTGCTTAACAACAGTGACAAAAAAAGGTTGCAAAATGGGGCAAAACTCACTTAGCAACTGCCCTGCTTAACAATGGAATCTCTTCTTAGAAGTGACTTCATTTGTCATTCTTTGTTTTCTGGGCCTGACTATTCTTCACAACCTGCCCAGTAATCACTATAGAAGACTACAGCATTTAGAAGTCCTTTACTTAATTCCTATTTTCCTGATCATTCTTACTGTCTTTCCATATCTGTTAATTACTATGAATCTTTTATGTGTGACAGTAAAAACCAGACACACCAGTCATGATTGTGTCTGACCACTGACAAAGTAGAACTATTATTGCCCATTGGAATTGGAAATTACAATTCTAGTGATAGAACATAAAAACCACATTTTTTTGCATCACATTGATCACATTCAACTTTCAATCAAGAACTATTCCAATATTTCTTTTCACAAAGATTATTATCAAGAAACCTGATTCTTTACTTTTGCATCTGGTTTGTCTTCTAAGAGAAGAACGCTGTATTTGTTCACGTTAAATTTAATTCCAATTTTTTCCAACATATTTTCTAAACGATTACATTTTAAATGGTATTTCTAACTTTTAGGATATTAGCTGTCCCATCCAATTCTAAATCATTTGCCAATCTGATGAGATTTTCTTACCTCTTCATCCAAATTATCATAAAAGCATTTCAAAGTATAACATTCTGGCGTGAATCTTGTGGGATCCTACTCAATAACTATCTATTTTAATGGGAAACTATACATGAGCATCTTTGCATATGGCTAAACTGTCATGCTATGCAGTTTACACTTAATTAGCTTATCAATCAAACTGTCACGGCTATTTTGCTAAAATCAAGATATATTTCATCCACATGTTCTGATAAAGAAATTCCGGAATCAAATCTGACAGAAAGCAATCTAGCCGAACTTGTTATTGATAAATTCAAGCTGACTTCTGATAATTAATTCTGGACGGAGAGAGCAGTGAGCCATTTCAGGGAAGGGCAGATTAGAAATCTGGTTCCAATTTCTACTTCAGGTCCCCTTACCCTATTCATTAGCCAGTCATCTGAATTTGTCCAGCCAGATTTCACCTACTGCATTAGTTTCAACCCTAGGAAAGCCATGGGCTTGTCTCAGGTTCTCTCTGGCCCCACCCCTCAACCAACCACATATTAAATCTGGCCTGAGACATGATGTGATTCTGGGGACCTGTTCCATCAGTGATTTGTAATTGGTGGATCACTCCTTGTGACAACAGAGGTACAAGCTTCCATGGAGAAGCAGGGCTGATTAGATGCCCTAAGAATCTGATACAAAGGATATGGAAATTTTTCTTAAGATAGATCTAAAGGCTAGTTTCACTGGGTACTTTGTTAGATTCTGGGAAACAGAGAAAGCCAAGCACTGCAGAAGTTTGCTCCTGAGTGGCTGCTCCCTGCCTATTAATCCTACTTAGTTCTATGAATTGCTCTAGGAAATAAAGTAAGAAGACATGCCTGAAGCAATACTTGCAGAGGAGGAAAAGTAGGTATGATCAGATATGGGTATAAACTTGAAACTATGGTAATAATTATGGTAAAGCAGAGATTTTCATACAACACGTGCAAAATGTCACTCAGCTACACTATTTAGATGTCCTAGAGCAGAGGTCTGCAAACTTGGTTCTTTTAAGACTTGTGGACTTCAACTCCCAGAGTTCCTTAGCCAGCAAAGCTTCAACTCTGGGAGTTGAAGTCCACAAGTCTTAAAAGAGCCAAGTTTGCAGACCCCTGTCCTAGAGCCTTTTAGGGAAGGAGGGGCAGGAAGAACCCATCAGAGTACATAATGATTACCTGGCCAAATATCTACAGCTAATCGCTCACATTCTCTAAACTTGAAGACTGAGAAATCTGATGAGGTGATGTACCTGGGAGGTTTCTGAGCCTCTGGATCTTGAGGAAGTGGACAGAGTTCTCTGTGATCTAGCTCTGGCATTAAGATCTTGCTGCATCTGGCTGGTTAAAGCAACCAGAGAAAGAAACAGGAGTTGGAGCCACAGAATAGTTAATGCTTCTTGGAGGGAACGGGAGATTCCAGCAATTCAGAGTGAAGCACCAGTATGTTTACCCGTCACAGAGACAGCCCTGAATCCAGCGGTATTAGACAACTATTTCCCTAACTTCTGTTATTAAAAACAACTCTGAGCAGTGTGCCTGACATTTGATTTCATACTTATTTAAAGCCAAAACTGTGGACCTATTCATAGCTTTTGAAGTTTTTTTAAAAATAAAATTGAAATGTTACTAAATATTATATGAATAGATTAATTTATATCACTTGCTTGTATGGCTTGCCTGCTTGTGCTATACATCTCTTGGGCCCTGAAGGCCAAAAGCTTAATACAGGGGATTCAAACTCGATTTCATTGAAGGCCACATCAGGGTTGTGTTTGACCTCTGGTGGTTGGGGGAGCACGGTAAGGGTGGACATGGCCAGCTCGATGTCACTCATCGAGGCTCTGTTTTGGGCCGCAATGGCCTCCTGCAGTCCTCTGCCAGTGAAAACGGATCTCAGGAGGGCCATGTGTTTCATTTTCACTGGCAGAGGGTTGCAGAAGGCTGTCACGGCTCAAAATAGAGCCCGGGAGGGCCGCACACAGCTCTCCTGAGTTCTGTTTTCACTGGCGGAGACACCACAGGTGATCCTTCACTGGCAGAGGGTTGTTTTCAGGGCAGGTCCACGGGCCACATCTAAGCATCCTGTGGGCCAGATCCAGGCCCCGGGCCTTGAGTTTGACACCCTGGCTTAGTGTGATCAATATATTTTTGCTCCTGATCAAGAGCTCACTTGAGCCCCTGACTTATTTTTGGACAAACTATGTATTGAGGCAGAGGCTCCACCATTTCCAGTTTCATGATTCTCAGTTTCCCTCCCTAGACATATTTTTGCTCAGAACATCTTTGTAGAACTTTGAGTTATACCTCTTCTTTATCGCTTTGTCGCAGATGGTTACAGCGATCCAAGAAAGCATGTCCTCCCATGATCCATTCTTTCTGAATAAGGCTCTGAAATCCCAGCTTTGTTCTGCAGTATGAATCCATCATAATTTGAACCAAGCAGGAGATCACACAACAGAGGTCAGATGCATTCTCTTCTAAAAATAAAGAGACAAATAGAACTATTTCAGATGAGAGAAAAGTGTTTGTGGCCACCTTAAATGGACATGTTTGTGTTATTACAGTCCCTTTCAGGCAAACATTAATGGCTATTGAGTGGAATCTTAGCACTCGTAATGCATTTACTGAACATCCTAAATCTGTACTATTCAATTAAAATCAAATAAAAATCAAAATTAGTACAGAGCAGCAAATGATTAGATAACATAGCATTCCTTTCTCAGAAACACAGCAGTTATCAATTTATCTAATACTATATGTCATTCAACATTTCTCTGTCGATTATGGTCATATAAACCAAAGAAATATATTCCAAAGCAGCATGCATTGAAGCAATGTTTCGCAGTGTAAAGCAAAGACAATTGCTGGGCATTATATCAGAATGAGACAGCATGAACACAGTGGAAGAACCTATACAACAGATTAGTTAAGCATATGGTACAATATAATACAGGACCAAGTTTCAGGACTCCAGGAAAAGCAAGGTAATGTATTGTCCAAAAGCACACCTTTGTAAGTATCAAAGCCAGTAACTGGTTTCACTCATCACACTAGACATGGTTCATTTAATGATGACCTACACAGAAGCCAAGTCAACTGAGTTCACAAAGTAAGCCAGGATTAAACAAATCAAATTTCACAACTGTATTATGAATGAGCTTAGCAAGTTTGTTGTACCAGTTCTGATCCTGCTGAGTTACAAGACTGACATGCTAAACATCAACCCATCTAAACTAGCCCTCTGCAGGCTAGCCAACGTACTACTCACAGGTGGAGAAAAATGGGACAGCAGAAGACAGGGTCTTCACTGAAAGGAAAACAAGGAGATAAGACAGAGGACAGATGCAGGTGTTAAACCAGAATCCAAGAAACATGCTAGAAGGGTCATGTTTTAAAATATAAGAGAACTCTTTGGTGTATCTTAATCAGAAATTTATAGTCATGTACAAATGTATACAGACCCGAACACCTCAAGAGTGACTAAACCCATTTCTTTCCTAACTATTCTATTTCTATTACATTTAGGGGGAAAAGATTAATCAAATCAATAGGCTCAATCCTCTTTTAGTAATAGAATAAAAGATGTGATGCATTTTTTTTCAATGTTTGAATATAAATTTTCCTAAAAGAAATAGGACAGATACAAAAAGAATCACATTTAAAAGAATAGGGAGTATTATTGAAAAATCTTAAAATTTCATTAGAATAACAGCAACAAAAGTATTCTTTTGAGGGCATGCCAATCACTTTTCAAAGTGGTTTTCAATATTCAAACACTGATGCTGTTCTTAAAGCAAACGACTGACAGAAAGGTGTACATGATGTTGGCAGAAATGTAGACCTTGATGTAGAGAATTGTGCATTTAATGTAACTGTAAATGCATTCTGAAACTGAGAGAAAGAAAGGAATCTCATTAGGACTCCTGCATGCTAGTGCTTGACGTGCTCTGTAAAATTAATGCAAACTCTCTAACCCTCATTTATAATATATAGCTTAATAGAAAAAGTATGAGTTATTCGGAATCAAAAAGAATAATAGTGGAACATGCACTTGCAAGTAGTCATAATTCCACTGGGGGAAAAAACTAAGTTTGAAAGCAATTAAAATAAATAATTGTAATTAATTGCTTACTTTTCTTTGGTAAGCTGGTCAAGGGAGCAAGGGGTGGGCAGATGGTGATTGGACACACTTTGATAGAACAGGTTAAACTGATCTGTTCTATCAGGGTTCAGGCATATTTTTGGAATGGATTACACCCAATCACCCTATGGCTTATAACCAGAATGAATGTAACTACCAAGAGATTCTTCTAAATATGTTGGGTATAAGAAGTAGTTTAGTAGATATAATACTTCTATTTGGAAGATCATTTCCAGAAAGTGATATTCGGCATTATTGCTCAACTCCATTACAGTTGTATATTGGTCAAACATTTATGCTACTCCCAAAGGTGCTTTTTCAAGGGGCAACTGGACTTTCTGGTTTTTTTTCTTTGAAGACATTTCGCTTCTCATCCAAGAAGCTTCTTCAGCTCTCTTTCTTCAGCTTCTTGGATGAGAAGTGAAGCGTCTTCAAAGAAAAAACCCAGAAAGTCCAGTTGCCTTTTGAAAAAGCATCTTTGAGACAAACATGACCAGGATGACTGAGACTCGCCTTAGACATTTATGCTACTGTAACATGTAGCTGCCATGAAAGCTCTCCAGAGGTTTGATCTACACTGACATTAGAATCTTAAGAAGCTGAATACTGAAAAGGCAATTTTCTTTTATAGCTCTAGGTAGTCCTTGGTTACGACCACTCATTCAGTGACTGTTCAAACTTGTGATGGCACTGAACATGTGGTACTTATGTCTACTCCTCTGGTGCCCAGCTGGCAACGACATCAAAGCTTCTCATAGTCATCATTTATGGTCTTGTTTGCCAACTTCTGGCAAGCAAAGGCAGTGGGGAAGCTGGCAGGGAGGTTACAAATGGTGACCATGTGATGTCCCTGCTTAATGACACAGTGATTTGCTTAATGATGGCAACCAGTAGTGCCAGAACTGCCATTAAGTGACCTGTTCATATATCATCGTGCTTTATATCAAACCACTTAGCTATAGTAACTCCAGTTCCAACTACTGTCATTAATTGAGGGCTACCTGTATTTTATTTTTATTTATGTTAACTTGTACTTTGGATTCAGTAATGAACTGGTGGCAAATGAGATGCAACACAGACAACACAGATATCAACTTGGATGAACTGATCTAGATGAAGGAACAGCTTGAATTTTACGCTCCCTTTCTATAGTGCTTACGCATTATACAAATTACAGTAGTTTGTATTTGGAGCTAACCTTACAGCACATATTATTGTGTATTATTATTTTTTAATTGTCTGTCTAATCTACCTACCTACCTACCTACCCACCCACCCACCCACCATTCCATGCAGGAAAAATAGTTACATTATCCAATGAAACAAAATATGTGGGTGGATGTAGTTAATAATCTACAAGACAAGTAGTGACCCAATCAATTTTTAAGAAAAAAAGTTAGCTTATTAACAATTGTTACAAGCTTAATTCTTCATGCATCACTACAAGTTCACCATTCATCCACTTGTAAAAATGATTTGTGTATTTTTCAGTTAACACAATAAAATCCTGTTTCTTTTTAAAAAAAAATGAAATTACATCCCATGTGTTATTCCTTAGAAATTGAAGGGATTAACATTTATTCATATGGATTTATAGTCTGTTCAAACTGCAAACTGAGTGACTAACACCCCAAGAGGGCTGCTTTATAATTTAGACATTTCAGTCAAACATAGCAAATTATCTTCAAGTACCTCTGTAAGCATCCTGAAATAGTTCCATTTGGCTAATGTGAATATTGGTTTACCTCTGAATAATTTGGAGGAGGAAGGATATTTCAAGCTATACTTGAAGCACAATTAGATTGTGTTTCATGTATACAGCATGTGGAAATTACGTAATACAATTTGAAAAACTGATGTTCTGAATATTTTTAGGAATTAAGTGAACATTGACTCAGCAGTATGTTTTGAACTATTCTGCTTCTTCAAATAAATTTTCAGTTTGAGGTTATATGCATGCAAGGTCAAGTTTAAACTGTCAAGTTGTTTTAAACATATTTATATGGCAAGCAATTCATGAATAAAAGATTAAGGAACTGTATTTTATTTTATTTTATTTCATCTACTTATAATTGACTGGAAAGGGGGAAGTATGCTTTCTTGAACTTACCTTGAAGAAGAACATTTGTGCTCTGTACTTCAAGCAATTCAATAATATCTATTGTTTTTCTCAGACATCGCCTGGAAGAACATGGACAAATAAGAGCTTTAATATATCCCTGGAAAGTTGAAGTGGAAAGGCGTATTTCTGGTTTGGAATCAAGTGGGAACATGATAGCACTAGCACTTAGATTTATATACCGCTTCATAGTGCTTTACAGCCCTCTCTAAGCAGTTTACAGAGTTTACAGCCTATTGCCCCTGTCAATCTGGGTCCTCATTTTACCAATCTCGGAAGGATGGAACGATGAGTCAACCTTGAGCCTGGTGAGATTCGAACTGCCAAATTGCCAGCAGCCAGCAGAAGTAGCCTGCTGTTAGCTCAAGAATCTTGGATAAATGCCAGTATCTCAAAATGAAATTTGCTGAAGTTGTTATTAAAATCTGAGGATACATCATGTTGTCCTGTACTATCTCAAAGGCTAGATGGTTTGCTTAAGCTTTCCTAAGTATATCTAGATAACACAACTTAGGAAGTTAACTTACCTTATGATTTCTAGCCAATTTGTACTTTCTAACATTGAAAACCATTTTACATCAGTATCCCAGAATTCTGCACTGTTATCTGAAAAAAACACAAAATAATAATGTTAGCTATTTACATATGAAATATAGAATGTATTTATGGCAATGAAGCTCAAAGGTTCAGAGACATATTAATGATTGTGTTATAGTCTCAAATATATTTTTTGCATCAGCACAACCCAAGTAGTCAGCGTATAGGATTTATTGTTTTACTCTGCATTTAAATAATGTTTCAACAATACAATTCAAAAGAATGGTCAGCTATAGAAAGGCATACTATAACTGAATGTTTATACCAATCAATAGACTAAGAAAACCTTCTGATACAAAATTGAAGTAGAAACTCCTCAAAACAATAAAAAAAATCCTGAAAGACTGATTAGTATTAATACTTAATCAGTTCTTACTGCAAAATGCACCTACAAAGTAATTTACAAAAGCAGTAAAAAGCAGCCAACAAAATCCAGCTCTTTTGAAAAATGATCCATTAATTCCTGGTTTAAGATATAATATGCATCTGCAGCTTTAAAAACAAGCCTTTCAAGTATCAATAGTAAATAGCAGGTTTAGATTTCATGCCTTTTTCCCCCATTAGAGTTGTAAAATGTGATTTTCCTTGTGATTTCTACATACCTATTAAAAACAGCTGTTTAAATTTAGTATATGCAACTTGGATTTCTTGCAAAGATGGAAGGCTGCTTGAAAGGTCTTCAGTTTTCAGGGCTTCATACGGAGGCTTATCAATTGTTTTATACATTCTAAATAGAACAGATTAACAACATTCAGAACACAGTAGAATGCATTAAATGGAAACTTCTTTATTTGGCATCAAAAGGGCAGAACTAGTAACTTTTGGGACATTTTCAAATTTCACTAATTTTATACAATCCTGGGATAGGGCAACAATATTTCTGGGATTCTTTGCTAGCATACAAATTTACTGCACGTAACAAAGAATCTGTGGGTGCCAATCTTCCTGACCTCCTTCTCTGCATTGTTATAGAGAAAAAATATATCTTATTGTGAAGAAACTTAAACCTTCCTGAAGTATTAAACATATATGAATAGCAGAGAATTTGTAATAGAAAATATTTGCTATATAAACCATTGTTACAGTTCTGACATCTTTTTTGCAGCTGCCATTTATTGAACCGTGTTACTTCTTTTTGGAGTGTTGTATAAGTTTGATAAATGTATTAATAAAACTAAAGGACTGGTGTGTTAATACATGAATTTTTATACCTTTTGTCACCTGAGCCCCGATGTAACTTCAAGCCTGATTGTGATTTACTTATTTTTCTTAGCCAGATGAGTGAAAAAACTGTTCACTAATACCATGATCTAAATTATATTGATACTTACACATAAGATAGTGTTGAAAGCGCTGTATCTTTCCCTACTGCCCAAGAGTTTGTGATTTAAAGTAATGGGGAATTAAATATATATTATAGGGTTGTTCAAAATTTGCAGTTCCTGAAAGAGGAAATCCAAGAGAAATTTCTGTGACCAGATAGATCCAGTTATTCCACAAATAGTCTAGCAGTCTTCTGCAGCATCCAGAACACCCCACACGGCTTGTGTTCATATTTGCTCCAGAAAAGTGCCAGACTACCCAGAATAGTGATCCATAGAAAGGACAAATGTCTAGTATATTATCAATGGGAAAGAAAATGACAGCTTGCCATTAGGAATTAAGTATTCATAGAGTTAATGCAGCGGACAATGCAAATGTACTAATTTGAAACAGAACTATTATTTACCCATCCAAGAATAGTTTCTGCAGTTGGGAAGTATTGTCATCTTGTTCTTTGACAAAAGTTGACATCTTGAGGACAGCAGCGCCATTATGGCAAGACCAACACCAAATCTGCAGTAGATATTTACATGTGGTTTAGTTATGTATGAGAAACATTCATTTTGTTATGGAGTAGTAGAGGCGTCATACAGCACAAGTTAACAGTATTCCACTCACCATGCATGAAATTCAGTGCCCCAAAGAGCACTTAACATGAAGGTGGATGAAACAGTTTGGATAATCCTTCAAACAACAATTTGAATTATCTTAATATGATCCCATGCTCTTTCCCCATTAGATCTAGCCATGTACCCCATCTGGATTTCCTACTTGCATCAAAAATCAATATATAACTGTGTAACAGCAGCTAAGTTTTCTGTCATCCTTTTTGTTTTGAAAAAAGGGAATTTTAGAAGCATCGTTGAATAAATCTGGCATAAATCAAAATGTTTCGGGCAATCTCAGACGGTTTCAACAACGGGGTTTTTAAATATTAAAATTGGTAAGATACTTGTAACCTGTCTCAAATGTACCCTGCATTTGCATAATCAACCCACCTTCCCCTCCCTTTCCCCTTCATCTCACCCCAATTTAAATCTAGTATTCTATGCATCAGATGAAAGGAGCGCAATTCACAAAAATGTATGCCTTTTAATAAACTCTGTTGGTTGGAAAAGGGGCTTCCAGATTCTTCCCGATTTTTGCCATCATAGGCTAGCATGACTCTCCTACAATATCAGCCTTGATGAAGAGAAAAGTTTATATAGCATGTATGCTTTTCTTCAGCAATTCAAACTATTTTTAAAAATAAAAAACTGGTTTCTAAATGACAGATATCACTCATTCAAGACTTCCAGTTTTCTTCTAACACATGCAACACCACTAGAGTTTCTAAGTGTACCAACCCAAAAGAAAGCCCATTTAGCCAACAACTGGAGCATGGATTTTCTCAGCAATATCAGCCTGTAAGATTTCACTCCCTTTAAAAATTCTAATTATCTCCTCCTTAATCTGTTTAATATATTAAAGCATATATTCAAGTGTGATTTGAAGATGGCTGCCTGGGTTTTATGTCTTTTGGAGAGGAGTTTCTGCCCCTTATTTCTAATTACTTCTAAATGAAATAATTATTACATTTCAATGTTTTGGGAGGTTATTAGCAGGGTTTTTATTTATAGTATCTTTTATATGATACCGCTAGATACCATGGGATGGTTTCACTGGTTCATGGGAGATAAATATATCTATATAGATGAATGGTTGTTAGGAAAGCTAGTACTATGTAACAATTAACCTGTTAGGCTAGGGCCAGGAAAACTCAATTTCTAGTCCTCCTTAGGGACAGAAGCCAGCTGGGTGACCTGGATCAGTCCCTCTCTTTCAGTCCATATCAGTGCTAGGTTCTGCAACAAAGAGGCCTAACAGTAAAATTTCTTGTCACATTACACATTGGTAGCTTTGTTGAATGAATACAAAATAAATGCTAGAGGTAAGCAACACTCATGCTAGGAAGAACAAAATGAGGTAGAACTAGAATGGGCGTTGTTCTTACGTCCTTTCTCTGTATAGGAGGGAACAGTATATTCCCATCTCCCTACACAAAGCTGACTCTACATTTACTCTGTTTCCCCCAAAATAAGACATCCCCTGATAATAAGCCCAATCGGGCTTTTGAGCGCATGGCAATAAGGCCAAGTGCTTATTTCAGGATTGAAAAAAATGTAAGACAGGGTCTTATTTTTGGGGAAACACGGTATCAGAATACTAAAGCAGAGCTATAGTTTGCTACATTGGAACTGGAAACTCAATTTGAATCAGGTCACTGGTTCTGTTCTGAAAAAGGCTAATTTGCCTAAAAAAAGAAAGAAGGAAGGAAGTACAAAGTTCATTTCCACTCATCCAAATCAAAGGACTGTTTCAACTGATTAACTGTATTTATGCATCAGATGAAAGGAGCGCAATTCACAAAAATGTATGCCTTTTAATAAACTCTGTTGGTTGGAAAAGGGGCTTCCAGATTCTTCCCGATTTTTGCCATCATAGGCTAGCATGACTCTCCTACAATATCAGCCTTGATGAAGAGAAAAGTTTATATAGCATGTATGCTTTTCTTCAGCAATTCAAACTATTTTTAAAAATAAAAAACTGGTTTCTAAATGACAGATATCACTCATTCAAGACTTCCAGTTTTCTTCTAACACATGCAACACCACTAGAGTTTCTAAGTGTACCAACCCAAAAGAAAGCCCATTTAGCCAACAACTGGAGCATGGCTTTTCTCAGCAATATCAGCCTGTAAGATTTCACTCCCTTTAAAAATTCTAATTATCTCCTCCTTAATCTGTTTAATATATTAAAGCATATATTCAAGTGTGATTTGAAGATGGCTGCCTGGGTTTTATGCCTTTTGGAGAGGAGTTTCTGCCCCTTATTTCTAATTACTTGTAAATGAAATAATTATTACATTTCAATGTTTTGGGAGGTTATTAGCAGGGTTTTTATTTATAGTATCTTTTATATGATACTGCTAGATACCATGGGATGGTTTCACTGGTTCATGGGAGATAAATATATCTATATAGATGAATGGTTGTTAGGAAAGCTAGTACTATGTAACAGTTAACCTGTTAGGCTAGGGCCAGGAAAACTCAATTTCTAGTCCCCCTTAGGGACAGAAGCCAGCTGGGTGACCTGGATCAGTCCCTCTCTTTCAGTCCATATCAGTGCTAGATTCTGCAACAAAGAGGCCTAACAGTAAAACTTCTTGTCACATTACACATTGGTAACTTTGCTGCATGAATACAAAATAAATGCTAGAGGTAAGCAACACTCATGCTAGGAAGAACAAAATGAGGTAGAACTAGAATGGGCGTTGTTCTTACGTCCTTTCTCTGTATAGGAGGGAACAGTATATTCCCATCTCCCTACACAAAGCTGACTCTACATTTACTGTTTCCCCCAAAATAAGACATCCCCTGATAATAAGCCCAATCGGGCTTTTGAGCGCATGGCAATAAGGCCAAGTGCTTATTTCAGGATTGAAAAAAATGTAAGACCGGGTCTTATTTTGGGGGAAACACGGTATCAGAATACTAAAGCAGAGCTATAGTTTGCTACATTGGAACTGGAAACTCAATTTGAATCAGGTCACTGGTTCTGTTCTGAAAAGGGCTAATTTGCCTAAAAAAAGAAAGAAGGAAGGAAGTACAAAGTTCATTTCCACTCATCCAAATCAAAGGACTGTTTCAACTTGATCTATTAACTGTATTTATGCATTAATCCTATTTCCCAGAAGCAAACAATACATCGAGCTACATAAATATGTGAGACAGACAAAAGCCAGGAAAAGCTCCAGGTCCAGACAAGATAACTCCTTCTTGCTTAAAAGTCTGTGCTGACCAATTGGCCCCCATCTTCACCCATATTTTCAATAAATCACTAGAGATGTGCTATGTTCCTTCTTGCTTCAAACGCTCTACCATCATCCCAGTGCCGAAGAAGCCCACCATCAAGGAACTGAATGACTACAGACCAGTTGCTCTAACATCTGTAGTCATGAAAACCTTTGAAAGGCTAGTGCTTTCCTACCTGAAAACCATCACGAATCCGCTCTTAGACCCCTTGCAATTTGCATACCGAGCAAATAGATCAACAGATGATGCTGTTAATATGGCTCTGCACTACATCCTACAACATCTTGAGTCTCCAAAGACCTATGCAAGGGTCCTCTTTGTAGACTTTAGTTCAGCATTCAATACCATCATTCCAGACATTCTTCTAACTAAGCTAAACCAGCTACAGGTACCGGAACAGACTTGTAAGTGGATCACAAGCTTCCTAACAAACAGGAAGCAGCAGGTGAAGCTAAGCAAGATCACATCAAATACCTGTACAATTAGCACAGGGGCCCCCCAAGGCTGTGTGCCCTCCCCACTTCTCTTCTCTCTGTATACCAATGACTGCATCTCCAATGATCCATTTGTTAAGCTACTGAAGTTCGCAGATGACACAACAGTGATTGGTCTCATTCGAGACAATGACGAATCCGCATATAGACGAGAGGTCGAACGACTAGCCTTGTGGTGCAACCAAAACAATCTGGAACTGAACACACTCAAAACCGTAGAAATGGTGGTAGACTTTAGGAAAACCCTTCCATACTTCCACCTCTCACAATACTTGACAACACAGTATCAACAGTAGAAACCTTCAAATTTCTGGGTTCTATCATATCGCAAGATCTCAAATGGACAGCTAACATCAAAACATCATTAAAAAGGACAACAAAGAATGTTCTTTCTGCGCCAACTCAGTAAGCTCAAACTGCCCAAGGAGCTGCTGATCCAATTCTACAGAGGAATTATTGAGTCTGTCATTTGCACCTCTATAACTGTCTGGTTCGGTTCTGCAACCCAACAAGAAAACACAGACTTCAGAGGATAATTAGAACTGCAGGAAAAATAATTGCTACCAACCTGCCTTCCATTGAGGACCTGTATACTGCACGAATCAAGAAGAGGGCCGTGAAAATATTTGCAGATCCCTCGCATCCTGGACATAAACTGTTTCAACTCCTACCCTCAAAACGACGCTATAGAGCACTGCACACCAGAACAACTAGACACAAGAACAGTTTTTTCCGAAGGCCATCACTCTGCTAAACAAATAATTCCCTCAACACTGTCAGACTATTTACTGAATCTGCACTACTATTAATCGTTTCATAGTTCCCATCACCAATCTCTTTCCACTTATGACTGTATGACTATAACTTGTTGCTGGCAATCCTTATGATTTATATTGATATATTGATCATCAATTGTGTTGTAAATGTTGTACCTTGATGAACGTATCTTTTCTTTTATGTACACTGAGAGCATATGCACCAAGACAAATTCCTTGTGTGTCCAATCACACTTGGCCAATAAAATTCTATTCTATTCTATTCTATTCTATTCTATTCTATTCTATTCTATTCTATTCTATTCTATTCTATTCTATTCTATTCTATTCTATTCTATTCTAATGTTGTTTTGCTTATCTCTCTCTGTGCTAAGACTATATTATTAAATTGTATTCATTTGATGTTACCCAATCATTTAGTAGTAATAAAGAAAGTCATATATCTCTGTGTGTGTGTGTGTGTGTGCGCGCGTGCATATTTATATGCATATGTAATACAATATTCATGTGTCTATCTTTACTAAAACTTTGTTCAAACTTGTCAACAAATATACTCACTGGAATTCCTTTTCCTTTATACTGCAAAATGCTCTCTTCAGAAATAGCCATTGGAACAACAAAATAGGCGGGCAACCTGAGAAATATTAATTTAACAAATTAAAATCTGCAAGTTATTCAGGCTTATCTCTCAGTTGGGGCTTCTCAGTACAGTTCAGTTAGTTAGGAATTTTTATTGTACAGAAGGGCTGAAGTCATTTCAAACAGTTGATTGTCTTGTGGCAATGAAGACTGCAGCCCACATCTTATATTTTCTTGGGTTTAAACTTTCTATTAAGCAGACATCTAGCTTTATATTCTTCATTCTTGCTAGGGAGCCAGTGGCTATCATAAGTAGGGTACCTAACGGATTATCCTGTAATTATTATCCTAATGGATTATCCTGTAACAGAAGAAACCTTTGAACGTGGTGAAAAATGGGAGCAAAAGTTATCATGAATCTTGAACTAAAGAAAATGTATTTTATTTCTGTACAAGAGTCTAGGATCTATCATGTTCTTATTACAGTTAATTTCATGAACCTGTATCTACTTGCTCATATTTTAATTTATAACACAGGTTCTCCTTGAATTATGCCAGGCCTTCTTTCTGAGGCTGCTTGTGATGCTTCTGAGGCCTTCTGAAACCCCGTAAAGAAGGCTGTGCCAACTATTCACTATACTTACAATGCTTTGGAAAGCTTCCAGGGCCTTCTGAAGCATCATGAGAACAGCCCACGGAATTTAGATAATAGGTACAGCCTTCTTGTGGGGATTTAGAAGGCTTCAGAAGCCTTCTGAAGCATTGCGAGGAGGACAAGCTGCCTTGGAAAGAAGATAAGGTGCAGCCATATCTGGACACGCTTCGTCAGCAGCGGAAGGATGGTGAGGGGTTGGCAAGGTGAATGCAGAGCAGTGGAGCAGGGAAGACAAGAAATATAAAATGGAAACCAATTTGAGTTACAGATTGTTCAGTCAACAATGTTAATTTTTAAAAAGTGATGAGTTCTTACTTTTTAGAGACTTTGAAATCTTCATTAGCACTCACTGCTTTGTATTTTAGATTTCCTTTGGTCCGTTCCAATTCTTGACGCCAGTCTTTAATAGAATCAAACCATACTACTTGATTCTCTTTCTCTGTTAAAATATAATATTTTTTTTAGACTGGACAATTTTGAAATTTTCAAACGGATTTTGCATCTTAACCAAAAAGCCGACAAGATTTTGTGAAAGATACTTTTTAGTAGGATAAACACACTAGATTTTTTTTCCCAATTGTAATATAGGTTTTGATCTTAGAAGGAGCAATTACCATTCTGAGATGTTTCACACTCATCATAATTAATAGGGGATGCATATATTTTCATTTTTAACAGAAAGTGCCATTTTTAAATCAAATTCCTGCATACAGAATATTGATGAGTATTTTACAAGAATCTGTTGAAGCTCACCTCTTGATCATATATGAACAGCTATTATATAATCTATTTCTCATCAGTATTAAACAAGACAGGACAGATGACCAAGCCTGTTTTAAAGAAAGTTTGCCAAGACAATAGTTACACCTAGAATTAAAATAGCAAGGCAGATATATTGTGCATGCTTACCTAAATCATTTGGGGCAGCTGATGCATAAGAGAACAGAAACAAGCGTTTAAATAGCTTAGGGGTCTGTGTTTGATGAACTATGCCACTGACAATCTAAGAAAGGAACAAGAAATCATGATATTTATTTTGTAAGTCATTCATGTTAGAAGAACTGAGTACCTTCCAACATTCCTAGACTGAAGAATTTCCTAAAGTGACCATATATACCTAAATATCAATTATATTGAAATACTGTATATGGACTTCCCCTATTACCAATACCAATAGCACTTAGACTTATATACCGTTTCACAGTGCTTTACAGCCCTCTCTAAGCAGTTTACAAAGTCAGCATATTGCTCCTAACAATCTGGGTCCTCATTTTACCTGCCTCGGAAGGATGGAAGGCTGAGTCAACCTTGAGCCTGGTGAGATTCAAACTACCAAACTGCAGGCTGCTGGCAGTCAGCAGAAGTACTGCATTTTAACCACTGCGCCACCATGGCTCATTAGCATTAAAATATCTGATTAGGAGATGCTGTCTAGCATATTGTAGTACAAAGGATACAAATCTCATAAGTGGCCTGCACAGCTATTTGTCAGGAGGTAGAATTGTGTTGGAGTTAACAATTAAGTCAGGACAACAGCACATGGAAACATATGCAGAAAGTTCTAGAAGTCAGATTAAAGGAATGAATGAATGAGGAGGCTGAAGATTAGGACCCAAAATTGATTTCCTCTTTAATGCTATCTCTAGTTATAAGGGTAATAATTTTTATGAAAAGGAGGTTTGGAGAAGATTGAGAATGTTCATGATTTGGCCATACATTTCCTGCATCTTTGTTTATAGCCTCCCTCTTAATTTTTAACAAACATAACAACCAAAGCAGGTATAATTAGGTCAACATAACCTGCAAAACGTTTCCAACACTCAGATAAGAATTCAAAGCAAATCAAACACAAAGACCCAAGACTTATTAACAGTCACAGGACCTAAAAGCATAACATATTATATACATAGTTAAAATTCATCGTTTAAGAAAAAAATTAAGGAAGTCATGAAATCAGTGCCACACAATACCCTATTTTTCTTCACTGTATGTTAAATCAAATGACAAATATTCACATGGCGCAATTAATTTGTAAATGGAATCCAGCAATTAGGATATAGTCTATTCCTTAGACTGAAATGTATAGGTATTTTAGGCAAAAGTGGATTCACAAATGAAGGCGAATGAAGACGAAAAGTGGATTCAAATCTGTGCTAATCTATAATGGGTTTTGTTTGCCATTAATTTAGCATGCAAATTGTGAACCATTGGTTTATACTTGAGTATTTTGTGATTAACTGAAAACATGGCTAAGCCACAGCTAGATAAAGATGCTTCAACATGGCAGGACTTTCCTATTTAATTTTCGGACCTTCTTAAAAAAATGTAACTCAGTTATAACATGAGTGCTCTTCGTAGATACAGCATATTTAGAGCATATTTAGTCATATTCCAAAGGTTTTTGTTTTTTAAAAAGGAAATAGGTAAGGCCATAATTACCCTTTTAACTTCTTCTTCCTTGGTATATCTTAAACAGAAGTGAAACACTCTGAGATCTTTGCAGTAGATTATTATTGTTTCTGGATATTTTCTCAGTTGACCACTTAAAGGTTTCTTTTTCTCATCATAAACTGTAAGGAAAATATAGGTTAGTTTTAACATTTATTCAGGTACACAACTTACCACTATTTATCCAGCAAATCAGTAAACTTAGATCTTCTTGCCCCCCAAAATATTCCTAAATTTATAGCCATCATAATGAGAAGCTGGGAAACATTTTTTTCAATTTGCTTAAGAGACTAGAGAACCATTTAAACATTTAAAATGCTGATATATAGTTTCATAATGAGTGAAATACACCTGAAAGAACATATTACTTAAGAGAACCAGTGTGCACATCTGTGGCTTAGGGTGTTGCTAATGTAGTTATCTCTGCAACCTTACTTTGGTACTATTATCCTAATCACCTGCAATTTACCTTCTTTACCTTCTGCAATTCTTGTTGAAAATACAAACAATACCCAAACTTTAACCCTCAAATATTAGTATTTCTGAAGATTTAAATAATACTTGAATACGTGCTTCATGACAATTTACTGCTCAATTTAATTTTAACTAGAACAGAAAGTCTTTTGCTTTTGTTGACTCATGCATGCAGTGATAACCTCAAGGCTGAGTTAGTGTAGTACGGTCTTTGCAGAGGAGGCAATGACAATAATCTGAAAACCACCTGGCCAAAAATATATCAGGGCAGATAATGAGTTGTTCCTTTCCAAGTAAAGGAAATCCTTGACTTACCACAATTGAATCACAATGGACCCCAAAATTTCCACTGCTAAGCAAGATAGTTGTTAAATGACTTGTGCCCAATTTTGTGATATATTTTGCTACAGTTAAGCAAATCACTGCAGTTGTTAACTGAATTGTGTGGTTGTTCAGCAAATCTGGCTTTCCCTGTTGATTCTGTTTGTTGGAAGCCACCTGGGAAAGCTATAAATGGTGATCACATGAGTTGGGAACAATGCAACTGTCATAAATACATTCCAGCTGCCAAGATTTAGCCCACGGCTCGGCTGAAGATCTAGTTGCCGCCTGGGACAGGGCGGCTGGAGCTCTAGATCGTGTCGTGCCTTTGCGGCCTCTGACCCGGTGCCGATCTCAATTAGCCCCTTGGTATTCCAAGGAGCTGAGAGAGATGAAGCGCCGAAGAAGACGCCTAGAGAGTAACTGACCAGACACTAGTAAGGTCTCAAATTCAGACCTATCTAGTGGCGATGAGAGTGGCAAAACGGGAATATTTTTCCACTCTCATTGCATCGGCAGATAACCGCCCAGCCGCCCTGTTTAGGGTGACCCGCTCGCTCCTTCATCAGGGAGCAGTAGAGGATCCCTTACATGGGCGTGCTGAGGAGTTTGGACAATATCTGTTTGATAAAATCGCTCAGATTCGGGAAGGTTTGGACTCAGATTGGGTAGATCCGGGCGGAGTGGAAGAGGCAGGTCTTGGGGCTGCTTCCTGGGATGAGTTTGATACTGTGGCTCCTGAGGACATGGACAGGATACTGGGGAGACTGAATGCGACCACATGTTTACTGGCCACCCAGGAGGTTACACGAGGCTGGCTCCAGGGAATTGTCAACGCCTCCTTGGTGGAGGGTGTCTTCCCTACCGCCTTGAAAGAGGCGGTGGTGAGGCCCCTCCTCAAGAAGCCCTCCCTGAATCCAGCTGTTCTAGCAAATTACCGTCCTGTCTCCGCTTTGTGGCGAAGGTTGTTGAGAATGTGGTTGCACGACAGTTACCCCAGTACCTGGATGGAACTGTCTATCTGGACCTGTTCCAGTCCGGTTTCCGGCCTGGTTACAGCACAGAAACGGTCTTGGTCGCGTTGGTCGATGATCTCTGGAGGGCTCGGGACAGAGGCTGCTCCTCTGTCCTAGTCCTATTACATCTCTCAGCGGCTTTTGATACCATCGACCATGGTATCCTGCTGCGCCGGCTCAGGGGACTTGGAGTGGGGGGCACCATTTATCGGTGGTTCTCCTCCTATCTCTCGGACCGGTCGCAGACGGTGTTGACAGGAGGGCAGAGATCGGCCCCGAGGCGCCTCTTGTGTGGGGTGCCGCAAGGGTCAGATCTCTCACCTCTTCTGTTCAATATCTACATGAAGCCGCTGGGCGAGATCATCTGTGGTTTTGGGGTGAGTTGTCACCTATATGCTGATGATACTCAGCTGTACATTTCCACCCCTAACCACCCCAACGAGGCCGTCGAAGTGATGTCCCAGTGTCTGGAGGCCATACGGGTCTGGATGGGGAGAAACAGCTCAATCCGTCCAAGACTGAGTGGCTGTGGATGCCGGCAGCCCAGTACAGTCAGCTGATTCCATCGCTGACTGTTGGGGGCGAGTCGTTGGCCCCCACGGAGAGGGCTCGCAATCTGGGCTGTCTTTAGAAGAACATATGATGGCCGTCACCAGGGGAGCTTTTTATCAGGTTCGCCTGATATGCCAGTTTCTAGACCGGGTTTCCCTTTGCACGGTCACTCATGCTCTTGTTACATCCTGCCTGGACTACTGCAATGCTCTCTACATGGGGCTCCCCCTGAAGGGTACCCGGAAGCTCCAACTGGTCCAGAGTGCGGCTGCGCAGGTGATAGAGGGAGCACCTCGTGGCTCCCATGTGACACCCCTCCCACGCAGTCTGCACTGGCTTCCGGTGGTCTTCCGGGTCCAATTCAAGGTGCTGGTTACCACCTTTAAAGCGCTCCATGGTTTAGGACCGGGTTACCTATGGGACTGCCTACTGCCACCAGTAGCCTCCCACCGACCTGTGCGCTCCCACAGAGAAGACCTCCTCCGGGTACCGTCGGCCAAACAATATCGGCTGGCCACCCCCAGGGGAGGGCCTTCTCTGTGGGGGCTCCTGCCCTCTGGAATGAGCTACCTCCGGGGTTTCGTCAACTCCCCGACCTCCGGACCTTTCGCCGCGAGCTGAAGACGCTTTTGTTCCAGCGTGCAGGGCTAGCTTAAATGTAGTTTTTAATTGGGTTTTTAAATTGGGGTTTTTAAATGAGGTTTTTAATTGTATTCTAATTTTTAGGCCATACATTGAATTAGTTTCTTATACTGTTTTTAACTTGTGTTATATGTATCTTGGTATTTTATTGGCTGTGAACCGCCCTGAATCCTTCGGGAGAAGGGCGGTATACAAATTTAATAAATAAATAAATAAATAAATAAATAAATAAATAAATAAATAAATAACTTGAATTTTGATCCCTTGATCACGGGCACTCTGCAACAATCATAAGTGTGAAAACTGGTTGTCAGTCACTTTTTTTCAGTGCCATTGTAACTTCAAATGGTCACTAAACAAATGGTTGTAAGCTGAGGACTACCTGTACATCACAGTATATCATAGGTTGCTCTCCAAGGCAATTCAAGGATCTCACAATGCTGTTAAAACTCTGGGTGGTTCAGAACCAAATTATCTCTAGGAATCTCATCTCCCATGCAGTCCACAATGGAAAGAAGCAGGTTTTGTAAGAATAGAGAAGTGTAGAGAACGAAGTGCTGTACATTAGATTTAATTAGACTTTACTTTTATATCCAAATGTGATTTTGCTTATTATTTCTTACTCTTCTTCACTTTGCATGTGTTACATCACAAATATGCATCATTTTGTAATTAAAAACATAATTAAAATATTAACATTACGTTTAAAAAATATCTAAATCACCCATGTTTTACAAAACTGAACATGTATTTCTGATAACCAAGTGTAGTAATTAAGATAAAGCAATTATTGTTAATCTACCTCCATAAAGTTGATCTACACATTGAAGGGTTATGTCATTTTCTTCCAAGATTTTATTTTTGAACTGCGGTTCCTAGAAGAGGAAAATGCCTTAATGTTTGCTTAACAGAACACAATTTAGAATAGAATAGAATAGAATTTTATTGGCCAAGTGTGATTGGACACACAAGGAATTTGTCTTGGTGCATATGCTCTCAGTGTACATAAAAGAAAAGATACGTTCATCAAGGTACAACATTTACAACACAATTTAATAAGATTTCTCTTTTACAATCAATACATAGAACATACATTCAAAAAGTTTATTAGTTTTTTATTTTAGAGTATTAAACCTCTAAGAACTAATGAAATAGAATATCATCAACATTACCAAATACGGCTGAATCTTAACCACAGTTTTTTTTTTCCTTTAAGGATTATAATCTTTCCCAGAACTGTGCCAAAACCAACCCTGGTATTTTCCACAAGTAATATTCTAATTTGCCAGGGATTTAATATTTTCACTTTCTGCCAAAAAAATTATTAAACTCTTTAAATAGATTACACATTCAAAATTATAAGATGTAAAATTGTACTAAATTCATTATAGGGAGAGCAATAGCTTAACTTTCCAATGTTCTTTTATAAAACATCATGCCCGATTCATTATCGAGATAAAAAGTACACAACCATCATGTAACAGAGAGAATTTGCCCACAAAGCAGACAAAAACTAACTTTGATCACTTACTTCGTCTAAAGTGGATTCTTCTCCAAGGAATGAAATCTTGAAGTTTGTGCAAATAAGTTTTCCAAAAGTGCCACGATTTGATCCATCGTCTTGTACAAATTTCAAAACCATGTTTGCTTCACAAAGCACCAGCTCACCTAACGGAAGTTAAATTTGCTTCTTAGTACATTGCAATGAACTACTCAGATTCTCAAATTCCAAGTTGCTCAAATGCTATCATTGTAGAGTAATATGACCTACATAATTAAAAGGATTTTGTTACTGTTATTGCTCTAAACTGGAGAAATACTTGTTCACTTTAAACTGCACTATCAGATCAGAGTTAAACACAGGGCACAGTCAGCCTTAATCTGAAATCAAAAACAACATTCTAAGGAAATTATGTACAATACATCTAAATTAGGACTGTATTATAAAAAGAAACCTCTCTTCTGCCCTGGCATCCATTTAACCAGTAGTCTCTACTATTTTATAGATATAAGGCAAATAGGTTTATTTTTCAAAGTAACACCATGTATCTTTTAAATCAAGAAGAGTTTTTTAGCTACAGAAATTGAAAAGTAGAACAACAACAACTAGAGGAAAAAATCATGAAATATCACGACCTGGCCATCAAAACTACACGATTATGGATGAAACACGTAACAGTGATACCGATTGCCATCAGGGCACTTGATACAATGTCCAAGAATTTTATAAAGTACATCAAGAAATTGCAGCTTCCAGCAATGACAACAGCAGAATTGCAAAAAACCTGAGCTACTCGGAACATCATACATTTTAAGAAGATACTTGGTTGATACCTAGGATGCTGGCAGCAATCAGTATCAACCATTAGCACCAGTCAATGGTATTTGTGATACAATTTTAAATGTTCAGTTGACTGAGTTTCATGTTTAATGAATAAGAGATGATAATAACAATAACAATACCACGATACTAATAAATACAAATATTTGTATTTAATTCATTTGTTTACATATATTCCTTAGAATTCAGATCTTCTACTTAATTGTATCATGTAATGCACAACTACAGGATCCAATGTTGTGCAATATTATTTCTTTAGCATTACCTGGTAACAAGTGAGGTTCCACTTCTTTTTCTATGGGTTGCCTCACATATACTTCCTATAAGAAAGGACATTGCATTAGTTCAGATCTTAAGTAAAAAGTTACGTATTCAATAGACTGAAAACATATTTTGAAGGCAAATTATTTCTGCTGTGGCACGTAGAAAACATTTGCCAAAGTTATACAGTAACTGAAACCAATCTAACAAAAATGTGGAGAATTATAAGCATAGAGCAACAGCACAGATTACCATTACAAGAAAGTTACAATAATCTATTGCTGATGTGTACTATCCTCTGCTCTCTTTAGTATTAAATATTAAAAGAAGGAAAACAAAGCTCACAACCTAAACAAGAACTCAATAAAATTGCTAATAATCTTTAACTAGTGTTAAGAAAGCACTGGAAGGCATTATCATGCCCTATATTAGTCAAGAAAAGCACAGCACCTAGTATATAACACATTACATTCCTCAAACCTAACGAACTAGCAAAACATGGTTTTGATGGTGAAAAGGCGGATTATAATTAAGGGTTTCTAATATCTGAAAATGTGTCTTGTATGCTGAAGGCCCCAAGTTTGATTGTTTTCTATTTTATTTGATGCTATACAATATTAGGAAAGATCTCTCCTTGCAGATTTGGGAGCAATCTTGGCAATCAAACATTAAACTTCTATGCTACCAGACTGACAAATTATTGATTTGACTCCCTACAAATTAAGTGGGAAACAAAATCACAGCTTCTAGAATTTTAGCTGATTCCAAACAGTTGCACTTTGGTTCACACCACCATGTCCCTTATATTGTCATTTATGCTTTTAGTAATGATATGTTATCAGGAATTGGATTTATGCCATGAATAAATGTTTAAGATCAATACGTAACAATCTCAGTACTGACTGTTTCTTTTTTACTTAGAGAAAGGAGCTAATTTGTTTTAAAGATTGTTGCATTTTGCATCAAAAATGTTTTGACAACTGTCAACAGGAATCCAGCCAAATATAAACACAGTTAACCATGAACGTTGCATACCAACAAGTTTTGTATTGTGAAAAAATAAAGGACACTAATGTTCTCAATATTTTTTTCCAGAGAAAAATACAATGTTATCACTTTAGTATCCAAGAAGAATGTGAAAAATACTTTAAAAAACACAAAAAAGGCAAAATACTAGTACATAATCAAAATGGAAATTGTTTCCTTCATATTACAACAGAGCTAATATGTAAGCAAAAAATAAACACCACTTAGCCAAGAGTCTAAATCTACAGTTAAATTGTTTTTTTCTAATAAGAATAATCTTTTTTTGCTATATCTCCTAGTTCTTTCAAGTGACTACAATGGGAGAATTAAAAAAATACTCCATATGGACTGAGAAAACAGTTATCAAAAATGGCAAACTATAATAAATGCTGAAGTACTCATAACTTCATTTAGTCTTAGAAACTATATAAAGTTGTCCTGAAATTCCGAAAATCTGGTGTTATCATTCATTTTACATCAGTTAAAGAAAGGATTTGCAGAAGGGATTACCTTTTGGGACTATAAACCATCCCGAGTTGTTTAACCCAGAAGTCTCCAACCTTTCTGGCTTTGTGGACCAGTTTGGGGGGGCGGGGATGGTTCTGTGCAAGCATACTTGCGGAGTTCCATTTACACAAGTGGCAGGTGCACACGCCGTTCATGCAAATGGAGCTTCCCGCACAAGCACCCACCGCTTGCGCGGCTTGATTCCGAATAGGCCGTGGGCCCCTAGGTTAACCTACTAAGGGACAGGTTAAATACCAGTTCCCAAGAATTTTACCAAACAAATAAAAGAACATGAGTTTCAATGTAGTTTCAGACTGCTTAACAGAAAGCAGCTACAGAAGAGAACTATAGAATTATTGAGTACAATAATTCAAGTTATTTAGGGGGGAAAATTCCCCAAATGTTTAATTATGCTGACTATAATCTGATTTTTTTTCTGTAAAGCTGTGACATTTGCTAGGTGATCTTAAGCCAGCCCTTCTCTCATTCTGACCTTATTAAACTGCTGTTTAAAAAAATGAGAAAACTGTATAGACATTATTTGAAGTTTCACTATTTCATAGTCTACTGAAATAAATATAATCCTCAATACAAGAGTTATTTTATCTTTCATACCCCAATGTTCTCCTCAAGCATAGTCCTTCTCACATTAAAGAACAACACTCAGAATTTATCCTGCACAATAAAGCTATGTATCATTATTATCCAGGGAGGATTCCTTAAATGAAATTTGTACACTATCTTTGCAACAACTAAAGTTACGCTTAGCATCAGAGAACTCCATCTAAATTTATTTTACCAAATACACTGCCTTCGACAATGGATTATCATGAAGCTTTAAAGAAATCCACATACTAAATGTTGATGCTGAGAATTTGAATATCACGTAATACTTTAAATATGAAATTCAGATTGTTAAATTTACGTTATGTTTCTCTCTAGGAAGGCATGAATAATGAAATTAAAAAACAAGTATAACCAGTATAGAGCTGGCCTGAAAGGCAAGTTCAATTATCTTTATTAAGAAACAGTTACATTACTATACAGACAAGCAGAAGAATAGCAGAAATATTTCTGTATTTCTTTTTTCCATTTTTGAGTAACCTTTGGCTTATTTTTCTCCTTGATTTCCATACTTCCGAACCCCTCCATTTTTGTTATTTTGCATTTTATTTCTTTTTGAAATGTAATACTGTAAAGTGAATTTTTTTAAATGACAAAAAGGTAGAGTACTAGCAGACTATAACTGTCAGAATAGATGATGAAAACCCCTAAATTTCACAATACATAGACTGATTTAACCATAATATCAACTGGAAATCTGTGAGCATCTATATCAAGTTAGTTCAGCATTCAATACCATCATTCCAGACATTCTTCTAACTAAGCTAAACCAGCTACAGGTACCGGAACAGACTTGTAAGTGGATCACAAGCTTCCTAACAAACAGGAAGCAGCAGGTGAAGCTAAGCAAGATCACATCAAATACCTGTACAATTAGCACAGGGGCCCCCCAAGGCTGTGTGCTCTCCCCACTTCTCTTCTCTCTGTATACCAATGACTGCATCTCCAACGATCCATCTGTTAAGCTACTGAAGTTCGCAGATGACACAACAGTGATTGGTCTCATTCGAGACAATGACGAATCCGCATATAGACAAGAGGTCGAACGACTAGCCTTATGGTGCAACCAAAACAATCTGGAACTGAACACACTCAAAACCGTAGAAATGGTAGTAGACTTTAGGAGAAACCCTTCCATACTCCCACCTCTCACAATACTTGACAACACAGTATCAACAGTAGAAACCTTCTACCTTCAAAGTGTGTCCAATCACACTTGGCCAATAAAAATTCTATTCTATTCTATTCTAAATCCAAAAAATGCTTGGCAAAGCTTGGGAGTCACAAATCAGCCAATCAACAGGCACATAAATATTTGCATACCATTCAAGAGAGACAATAAAAAAACCTAAAAAGGAAACAAAGACCAGAATACCTCCTGGCCAGCAATTATACCCAAACAAGCAAAGATTCACACTTAGATTAATATCAGACAAACAAACAAGCAGTAAACAGCCCAATCAGGCACCTACCAAGGAAAAACATCCCCCCATCAACACTCACAGGGCAACTTACTGTATATAAAAATAGAGAACCCTATTTTCTTCTAGAATTGAAGACATTACCTTGCTGGATAATGTAACTGCATGAGAAAAACCAAGCTCAGAGAGCACCAAGGTCTCCTCAGTTTCATTAACAGTATCCATCTTCAAATACAACTAGGATTTAAGTTTTCCAGAATCAGTTTAATGCTATTTTAACTGCCCACAACAGGATGTTCCCTGTATGTGCACAGACTCAGTTATAATTACTAGATTACTAACCAAAAATTCTCCTAGCTACACCATTACCAATTCAAGTAATCAGAACATTCTGAACAGAGTTGCAATTTTCTCTTCAAGCATTAATCAAAAAGCTATAAAGGAAGAAACCCATTTTGGGCTTTCAATGGCTTCTTCCTTTATACCAAATAATCTAATATCCTAATTCTTTCTTATGATCTTATTGGCAGATTATCTATCTTCACTGTGTATCACACTGTATTCCAGCTTCCTTTCTATGACAGCCAGCATCTTAAGCTAACTAGAAGCTCATGGTCAAAACAAAGTGATTTTAGCTGTGCTAATTTGTTCCAACAAAAAATTAATTTGCTAGTGATCCAGCAATTAATTTATTTCTAACCAAAGGATAGAAACCCATGAGAAAGAGCCCACAAAAAACAGTGTTCTTATTATGATATAGTGAACATAAAGTAGCCAATTTCATGTTGCCTGAAAGTTTATGGTTCAGTGAGTCACACAAATCCAAAAAACTGACTTGCGTAAACTATGGTATATTTAATTATGGGAGTGTCTCATGTGAGCATAACCAATGCCATTATTTACATCGTGCATACAATGACTATATCATCCAACACATTCACTATACCAGCCTTTGTTCATATTCTGGTCATATGCTGACAAACTGGCTCTGTGACAAATTACCACTTCTTGTTTCACCATTCATTAGAAATATTGGGATATATATTTTAAGTACACTGTTTCCATCCCCCTTCATTTTTAGTAGAACCAAGAATGAAAATTTGTAGGTAAATATCATTTATAAATGGCAAACCTCAAAAGTAAAAAAGTATATTTCTGCTAATTTCAGTTTTTTAAATAATAAATGGCTGCCATTTTAACAAATGCGCTTGAAAGCAATAAGATGGTCTCAAAGCTATCTACCATTTTTGATAAATGACAGTTCTCAGTTGTTCATGTGATCTGCTAATCTACATAATAAATGGATATATGCAACTAGACTTGGATGCTGGATCAATCCACAGTTAAACTGCAATTCATTATCTATTTTTTTTTAAGCCAAAGTTTAATGCAAGTTAACTTTTGTAATCTGAGCTCCCTCTTTTGTCCAGACCAGCTCTACAATATAGAACAGGAAGCTATCAAAGGTATCCATGAGGGAATGAGGTGTCAAAAAAGCAGATGCAAGCATGCAAGTGATAGCCTATTTTAAAAACATGTCACAAACATGGCATTTACTTAACAAGGAGTTGTGCTTCAATCATGTCCACCATCTTTATATTTTGAACAATCCCCCTCCCCAACAAGTGCTTATGAAAGGAAGTCCTCTTACAATCTTTTCAAGTCCTCTGTATTCTCACAAACACCCTACAGCTCATACATAGGAAGTGAAACAGGGACACAATGGAGCTGAAGAAAAAATAAGTTTCTTTTCATTTACTTATCCCTGGGGATCCAAAATCTTAACTCCCAGGAAAACAACAAATGGGAAGTACTGACCTGGTCAAGCACTGCAAAAATGAATCTGCTTCCCTTGAGCTGCAGATTAACCCATTATGTCAACATGCCCAATGCCAATCAACAATTTTTTTTTACAACGCCCACATTTTATTGACATACAACCAATTTTGTTAAGCAATATGCAATAAATTTGCTTTTCAAAACATTGATGTTATCAATGGAAGTTCTCATGATGCAATCATCTAAAAATGAAAATACTTTGGAACATATTCTCTTTTAGCATGCTCTTCATGTAAACTTATATTATAGTAGAAAAAGGAGCTTCTCCAAGGAGAGTAAGCTATCTATACAGTCTTGCAGACTCCAGTGGTACTTAGGACTCTCTAATGCTATGTTATCTAAAGTAAACTAGGATTGTCACCAGATAACAGGAAGAAAATGCTTAGGACAGTGTAGTTGTATTTGCTTACTAAAATCTCAGTGAACTTATTGAAATGGGCTTTGGAGAATGCAGGCACAGACTGGCAACAAAGATACAATTTTTTAAATGTGGTACATTTACTTTGCAGGACTGCAGTTTTCTTTTGAGCCTGCCTACCTACCTACAGTGAGCCTTATAGCACCTTAAATATTAAGACACCAGCCTGTTCAATCTTACAGATGTACAATGGAAGCATTTAAAGATCCTTTTGGAAGTTGGGGGAACTCGTATGCCCAGAAATAAAGAACTTCACCCACATATTGTTTTATTACTTCTGGACACAGCTTTCCACAATTTTATTCCTGAAAAGAGCTGAAACTGAAGCAGAGTTTAAAACCTTAATCGCTTCTCCTCAAACTTATTTTCTTTCTTCCTCTGCTGCATCCTTTACCTTTTAAAATTAAACTTAAAACACGGGCTTGGCGGTAAGCCCATCCCATAATAATAGACTGATTAAAGTATATAAAAACCGCATGCTCTTCCTGAGGAAGCAGGTGCTTCCAGACTAGGGCAATTTACGCTCCTTTAGAGAGAGAGAGCACAAGATGCACCCGGGAAGGGGGAGAGAGCACAGGGATACCGTTTCTCACACAGAGCACAAGATAACAACTTTTGTCACTTTGAACGTTAACCCTAATCGGCATCCGTGAAAATGAAATTTCGTGGCATGCAGCTCTCAAAAAGAGTCACATGCAACTCTTTCCCACGTTTTTACCCTCCCTCCCCGCTTTTCTTTTTTCCTTTTGCCTTTCTTACTAGCAAAAGGGAAAAAGGGAGAAAACGGCGCCCTTTATCCTCTGTTTTGGGAGCGCCCGAAGCCCCCCCACCCTCCCCTTTTTGACATTTAAATCTGTGCCCCCCCACACAACCTCTCTCCTCCCGAGGATTTCGTAAACGGAGAGGACGCCGCCGGTTGCCAAGCGTAAAATGCTCCTTTGGGGTCTTGTTCCCCACAACCCCCCACCCCCAAAAAGACCCAATAAGGAAGAGGGATCCCATTTCCTAGACTATGGATGGGGAGGCGGGCGGAGCTGGAACGACGGCACCCTCGCCCACAAAGAAGCCAAGTTTTGGGGGGTTTTTTCCCCTCACAGGACGACGAACCCCCGGCGCCGCCCGAGAGGAAACCCGCGGAACGAGCCGCCTTCGCCCGCCGGTCTCGCGGGAACTCTTCAGAACGCACGCGCTGCCGCCCCCCCCCCTCGCCTCACCTCAGGGCTGATGTAGGAGACGAAGGAGGGCTTGGCCGGCTTAGCCCCCGCGCCCACCCCGGCGCCCAGCATGGCTTGCCCCCACGAAGTCCCCCCGGCGGCTCTGCTGCTGCTCCAGCCGGTGCCGGCAGGCAGGGTCGTCGGCAACGTCGTCGGCGGTGTCGGCAGCTCCTCCCAGGAGGACTCCACATCCTCCGCCAACGCCGCCCTGTTCCGTCTCAAGTAGTTGATCCCTCCCATCGCCGCGACGGGGCCTCTGCTTGCTCTCCCGCGCGCCTCGCGGCGGCCCCTCCCCGATCCCCCCCATTTCTGGAGGAAGGGACCCGGACGCAGCGACGCTATTGGGCCGGCGCGCCTTCAATCAAGGAGGTGGACCGCCCAGGCCGCGAGGCAACGAAGGGTAAAGTGTGTGTGGGCCTTACGATGCGAGAAGAGGAACCAATCACAGCCTCAAGAACGAACTCCGATTGATAGCCGCTCTGTCCAATCAGTGAAGCAAAAGCCAGTGTGGCTCCCTGATTGGCTCCTTCCCCCTTTTTTCTGCTGGAAGTTCGGACTTTGAATGGATTGCCCGTGTACGGACTTTCATTGTTTTATGTATAAATATATACATACACCGGCAAGCCATTCAAAATCCGAACTTCCCCAGTAGCAAGCGTCTTTTAATTTCTTGGCTGCAGTCCCCATCTGCGGTGATCTTGGAGCCCAGGAAAATAAAATATGTCACTATCTCCATTTCTTCCCCATCTATTTGCCCAGATATATATCCAAGATCACCGCAGATGGGGACTGCAGCCAAGAAATTAAAAGACGCTTGCTCCTGGGGAGGAAAGCGATGGCAAATCTAGACAGCATACTAAAAAGCAGACATCACCCTGCCAACAAAAGTGCGTGTAGTCAAGGCTATGGTTTTCCCAGTTGCAATATATGGCTGTAAAAGGTGGACCGTAAGAAAGGCTGAGCACCAAAGAATTGAGGCCTTTGAACTCTGGTGCTGGAGAAGAGTCCTGCGAGTCCCTTGGACTGCAAGGCGAACAAACAAGTCAGTCCTAGAGGATATCAACCCTGAATGCTCTTTAGAAGGCCAGATCCTGAAGATGAAACTGAAATACTTTGGCCACCTAATGAGAAGGAAGGAAGGACTCACTGGAGAAGAGCCGAATGCTGGGAAAGATTGAGGGCAAAAGAAGAATGAGGTAGTGGATGGAGTCACTGACTCCATCCACTATGTCGTGTCCCACTCCTCCGCTGACGGCTGGGTCAGGGAAATCCGAATCAGGCTTGCCTCTGCAGCTCTGCCCAAAGTCCTAGCAAAGTCCTCAGAGCAGGCAGGAGACCAGTAAGTGACTTCAGCAAGATAAGTTTGACTTTTGCCTGACTCAGAGACTGCCAGAAAGTAGCTCCTTTATATAGGCCATGGGGTGTGGCTCCATGACTCAGCACTCATTAAGGCCTGCCCCTCCCTTCCCTCTGTTGCCTCCGCCTCTCCAATCTTCTGATGCGAGGGTCACTCCAATCAGCTGTTCTTGGGAGTAAACCCTCCTCAGGCTCACCTGCTGTGGATGAGGGGGAGGGGTCTAGCTGCTCCGTTTGCCTGGGCATGGAGTCAGGGCTGGGGCAGGGAGATGCTCCTTCTTCTGCAGTTTGTGGGGGCATGGAGCCAGGACTTGGGCCGGAAGGCATACATTCCTCAGTGTTGGGGAGCAGGTAAGAAGGCCCCGGCTGCTCTGAGGGCGGGCAAGACACAACACACTACCTCATTGGACTCCAATGATCCAATGGACTCCAGAGGATGGTAGAGGACAGGAAGGTCTGGAGGAACGTTGTCCATGGGGTTGCGATGGGTCGGACATGACTTCGCAACTCACAACAACACACACACACACACACACACACACATCAATGTAAAGTATGCACTCAAATGAAGGGCCTTTTATCACACAAAGTGTATTTTTAAAATCAAATATATGATGAAAAAAATTGCAATACGATTTTTTAAATTCTGCATGAATTCTAAAATTTACAATACTACTTTAAAAATATTCTTACGGGTCTGATTATTATGTACAAATATTGTATTGTAGGTAACATACATTTATTGTAAAAGAGATGACTGAAAAGGCAGTTGGGTGACTTAGGACCAATGGGTCTCTCTCAGCCCAATATCTTAAGAGGGTTATTGCAGGGGGAAAATACAAGTAGTCCTCAGCTTACAACAGTTCATTTAGTGACTGTTCAAAGTTACAACAATACTAAAAAATGTGACTTATAACCATTACAGCATTCCCATGGTAATATGATCAAAAGTCAGCTGTTTGGCAACTGGTTCATATTTATGATGGTTGCTAGGTCATGTGATCATCTTTGGGTACCTTATGACAAGCAAAGTTAATGGGGAAGCCAGATTCAGTTAGTTAACTTATCAACTGCTGATTCACTTAACAAATGTGGCAAGAAAAGTCAAAGTGGGGCAAAACTCACTTAACAAATGTTTCATTCAGCAACATAAATTTTTGCCTCAAATGATATTGTAACTCAAGGACTACTTGAATAAGGCAGGAACATTGTGTATGTTCATTATTTAGAGTTTTATATATATACATATAAAGACTAGATAAAATAATAGCAGTATGGGTGCAATCCCAAAATATCTGGAGTATCATTTAAACAATATGGACATTGACCAAATCACCATCAGTCAATTGCAAAGAGCAGCTTTATTTGAAATAGAATAGAATAGAATAGAATAGAATAGAATTTTTATTGGCCAAGTGTGATTGGACACACAAGGAATTTGTCTTGGTTTACAGATAGTTTACAGATGGCTAATCTCCAGTAACCATGTTATGTTTTTTTCCCCTTTAAGGTTTCACTAGCATAGGGTACCATTCAACAATGAGGTCTGATGTTTCAGTTGCAACTGTTCTGGATAGTGAGAGAGATGCAGTCATCCAGACTATGATAACCTCCGTATTAGATTGTTGTGATATCCTTTATCTGAGGTGGCATTTTCAGAAATGACAGTTACCTCCAAATATAAGCATTGTACTGTCCTAGGCCAATGTGAATGGCTCCTGCCTTATTTATACAGATAACACAAATGCCTGATTCATATACTATACTAAGCCATAGTTTGCTTAATGTCTAATTACCCAGAATTAGTTGGGCTTGTGCACCATAATTGGTTAGGCTTGTTGGCCCTAACCAGTTTATGACTAAGGATGTATGAACCACGGCAAAATATAATACACTAAGCCAAAAACAAATCGTGTTGAAGTTTAGGATTGTGTGAGAGATCAGACCTAATCAGGATTAACACTTTTGCTTAGCCTACAACATGAGAGAAAACCAGAAAAAGCACCATTTTGTTCCTTTTATACAAGTGAAGCATCTGCAGTTCATTTGTGTTTGCAAAATAAAAACGAAAAGGGCTGAAAAGTGGCGCATGCACTGGAAGGAGCAGCACTTCACAGAATTGATATGGACAAACCATGCTGCACTGAAACAGGGTTCAAAGCATACTTGCCACTAACGATCATCCCATTTATTGCTGACACATGGAAACCATGCTTATCTTTGGGACTGGACTATAATGAAAATTATTTCACTAAAGACCAGCTGATTATATTCAGGGAGACTTACCAGAACCACTATAGTAAAACTTATTATTTTTAAATTTCATTTTTGGGTGCCTTTTTTTTTTAGTGCTTGTGTGTCGGTGTTATCAGTTTCTTCAGAATCTGAATGTCTATGGAGATTCTTAGTCATCCAGATCATGGTTGTGTCAAAGTTTTGTCTTTGCAAAAGACAACTGGACTTTTTTTCCTTGAAAATGTTTCACTTCTCATCCAAGAAGCTTCTTCAGTATCTGAATGGAACTCCCATGGGCATGCATCGTTCCCAGTGAATTAATGTACACATCTAGTCTTAACCATGGTTTAACAAATAACCCACAGTTGGCTGAGTTTGCAGAAACACTAGGGCACTTTGGCTTATGATAGGGTGTGAACTCCACCACTGTTGCCTCTCTCCCTTTGCTTACCCCCCTTAAAAATGCAATCTTGCAGCAAATTTTAACTTTCCTGACTGGAGGAAATAACCTAACAATTCTGACAGTCCAGATGGAATGATTCAGAATAGTTTTTACCAGCTTTTTCATTATTGCATAATAAGCCATAGTTTGCTTAATGTCTAATTAACAAGGCGTCCTCCTGGATGAGCGGCTGTCTCTAGAAGACCATTTGACGGCCGCCTCCAGGAGAGCGTTCTACCAGGTTCGCCTGGTACGCCAGTTGCGCCTTTCTGGACCGGGATGCCCTATGCACGGTCACCACGCACTCGTGACGCCTCGCCTGGATTACTGCAATGCTCTCTACATGGGGCTCCCCTTGAAGGGCATCCGAGGCTGCAGTTAGTCCAGAATGCGGCTGCGGGTGATAGATGGAGCCTCGTGGCTCCCGTGATAACACCCATCCTGCGCAGGCTGCACTGGCTACCTGTGGCTTTCGGGTGCGCTTCAAGGTTTTGGTGACCACCTTTAAAGCGCCCATGGCATTGGGCCGGGTTACTTACGGGACCGCCTACTGCTACCGAATATCTCTCACCGACCGTGCGCTCTCACAGAGAGGGTCTCTCAGGGTGCCGTCGGTAGCGGCAATGTCGCCTGGCGACACCCAGGAAGGGCCTTCTGTGGGGCCCCCACCCTCTGGAATGAACTACCCCGGACTTCGCCAGCTCGGACCTCGGACCTTCCGCGGGCTTAAAACGATTTATTTAATTGTGCAGGGCTGAGCTAGATTTTAAATTATTGGTTTTAAATTGGGTTTTATCTGACATCTGATTCACATGTTGTCCTAAGCCATGCAGTAATTTATTTGCTTTTGATATATAGTATTGTATGTGAACCAATTTCTTCAGCAATTAAACTAATAAAAACAGTACAGATTTGTAAAGTACCCATCTTGAATGTGTTGTGGATTTTTTAAAGTAAAGGAAAAAATGTAATCAATACAGTAGGTCCATATATATTTAGTAAATGTTTGCATCATTATTTCCCAATTCTAAATTCTGTTGATAATCCTGTATCTAAGTTTTTTGAAGAAAATGAAGTCTCATTCAAATTTTAAAATTTTGTATCTATGTATAATTGCATCTTAATCTTATTTGTGTTTACAGAAAAGTCCCACTTCATTCCGTGGCACTTATTCCCAGTCAAGGCTGCAGTCTACCATAATTTTAGGCCTTCACATTCAAAACTTCAAAGGCTAGTCCTTTTTTTATATACAGTATCAATATATACATCACTAGCCAGAGCAATCTACTGATATGTGTGTGGGGCTTTATTCCACACCTCTTTTCAGCAGATAGCAATCTATTTCATTATAACCCAGCCAAACCATTCTTATACATATTTAAATACTAAATCCATATAAACCCAGATGTTCTGGTTTAATTTTTTCTGGGAGGCAGGCTATCTGAATTTTTACATAGGTAGTCCTTAACTTACGACGACAGTTTTAATTGCTAAGGTGGTTATTAATTGAGTAGTTGTGTCCAATTGTTAAGCAAATCACTCAAGTCACAAATGGTGATCGTATGACCACAGATGCTGCAACTGTTGGGGATACAAATTGGTTGCTAAGCAACGGATTTTGATCAGGTGACTGGAGATGCTGTGACACCGGTATATATGAGGACCTGTTGTCATTTTTTTCAGTGCTGTTGTAATTTTGAATGCCATAATTTGTAGCAAAGATGGCTAAATGTTAGAATAAATGAGAATTGCAAATGTCCAATACATCCAGTGACATGAGGCCTTGAGGATTAGCAACCATGTGCAGAAGGCAAAATTAGATATCCACGATTCTGCCAGCTAGAACAGGTGTCTCCAACCTTGGCAACTTTAAGACTTGTGGACTTCCAACTCCCAGAATTTGTCAGCCAGCTAGGCTGGTTGAGGAATTCTGGAAGTTGAATCATGACAATTGGACTTCCTTTTCTTGTTGGTTTACACTAAGCAGCAAAATGTTTCTAACCAACAGGAAAAGAAGCCCAGTTGCCATGACTCAACACCAGAATAAGCATAAATAAATAAATAAATAAATAAATAAATAAAATAATATTCAGGGAGACTTACCAGAACCACTATAGTAAAACTTATTATTTTTAAATTTCATTTTTGGGTGCCTTCTTTTTTTTTTTTTTAGTGCTTGTGTGTCGGTGTTATAAGTTTCTTCAGAATCTGAATGTCTATGGAGATTCTTAGTCATCCAGATCATGGTTGTGTCAAAGTTTTGTCTTTGCAAAAGACAACTGGACTTTTTTTCCTTGAAAATGTTTCACTTCTCATCCAAGAAGCTTCTTCAGTATCTGAATGGAACTCCCATGGGCATGCATCGTTCCCAGTGAATTAATATGCACATCTAGTCTTAACCATGGTTTAACAAATAACCCACAGTTGGCTGAGTTTGCAGAAACACTAGGGCACTTTGGCTTATGATAGGGTGTGAACTCCACCACTGTTGCCTCTCTCCCTTTGCTTACCCCCCTTAAAAATGCAATCTTGCAGCAAATTTTAACTTTCCTGACTGGAGGAAATAACCTAACAATTCTGACAGTCCAGATGGAATGATTCAGAATAGTTTTTACCAGCTTTTTCATTATTGCATAATAAGCTCTAGAGGGCTTGAAATAACTATGATTCTTTGGCAGGAGTAGCGCTCTTTGAGTCCTCGTACAACTGATTTCCAAATAGCTCTGATGGTAATAGCAATTATAAAACTTAGTCTGAATAAGGGGTCACTGGAGCTGACTCTTAAAATAGTTGGAAGTCATTCATCAATATATGTGCAAAAAGCTTTCCCTTTTTAAAAATTCAGGAGTTTGGGGACTTGGAAAATGGTTGCTCGAGGTTTCTAAATCCAGTAACTTATTTTCTGTCTCAACTCTAGCTTAATAGAAATGCAGTATTTCCTGGAAGAAAGCAGTAGCGATATCTCAATATGGCTTAAATATTAAATGACCTAGCAAGGCCAGTGAAACAGCTGCTTCTAGCTAGATAGCAGCTAGTTCACGCCATTGTTAACAAAAGAAAATGTTTTTTCACTGATATGATTGTTAGATCCAAGTGAAAATTGTGTTCTAATTCCACTGGAATTTAGGAACAATGTCCTTAATGTTGAATTATTGCTTGGTTAAACAAGCATGCTAACATTTTGTTTGTTCTGTAGTAGAAATAAACAATTCCAGTACTGTTTGAACATTGCATAATGGATCATTGATGAAATCTGGTGCTTCCCAGTTATTTTGGATTACATCCCGCGTAATCACTGGCTATGCTGACTGGGACTTAAGAGATTTAAAGTTTTAAAAGATCTGACATCTGATTCACATGTTGCCCTAAGCCATGCAGTAATTTATTTGCTTTTGATATATAGTATTGTATGTGAACCAATTTCTTCAGCAATTAAACTAATAAAAACAGTACAGATTTGTAAAGTACCCATCTTGAATGTGTTGTGGATTTTTTAAAGTAAAGGAAAAAATGTAATCAATACAGTAGGTCCATATATATTTAGTAAATGTTTGCATCATTATTTCCCAATTCTAAATTCTGTTGATAATCCTGTATCTAAGTTTTTTGAAGAAAATGAAGTCTCATTCAAATTTTAAAATTTTGTATCTATGTATAATTGCATCTTAATCTTATTTGTGTTTACAGAAAAGTCCCACTTCATTCCGTGGCACTTATTCCCAGTCAAGGCTGCAGTCTACCATAATTTTAGGCCTTCACATTCAAAACTTCAAAGGCTAGTCCTTTTTTTATATACAGTATCAATATATACATCACTAGCCAGAGCAATCTACTGATATGTGTGTGGGGCTTTATTCCACACCTCTTTTCAGCAGATAGCAATCTATTTCATTATAACCCAGCCAAACCATTCTTATACATATTTAAATACTAAATCCATATAAACCCAGATGTTCTGGTTTAATTTTTTCTGGGAGGCAGGCTATCTGAATTTTTACATAGGTAGTCCTTAACTTACGACGACAGTTTTAATTGCTAAGGTGGTTATTAATTGAGTAGTTGTGTCCAATTGTTAAGCAAATCACTCAAGTCACAAATGGTGATCGTATGACCACAGATGCTGCAACTGTTGGGGATACAAATTGGTTGCTAAGCAACGGATTTTGATCAGGTGACTGGAGATGCTGTGACACCGGTATATATGAGGACCTGTTGTCATTTTTTTCAGTGCTGTTGTAATTTTGAATGCCATAATTTGTAGCAAAGATGGCTAAATGTTAGAATAAATGAGAATTGCAAATGTCCAATACATCCAGTGACATGAGGCCTTGAGGATTAGCAACCATGTGCAGAAGGCAAAATTAGATATCCACGATTCTGCCAGCTAGAACAGGTGTCTCCAACCTTGGCAACTTTAAGACTTGTGGACTTCCAACTCCCAGAATTTGTCAGCCAGCTAGGCTGGTTGAGGAATTCTGGAAGTTGAAGTCCACAAGTCTTAAAGTTGCCAAGGTTGAAGACCCCCGAGCTAGAAAGTGGTTTTCTTTCCTTCTCTACTGTGCTTGACACTACAGCCTAAGCAAAAACATATCAATGAAGATTCTCAGTCAACCTGGTAGTCTGGAAGTTGAATCATGACAATTGGACTTCCTTTTCTTGTTGGTTTACACTAAGCAGCAAAATGTTTCTAACCAACAGGAAAAGAAGCCCAGTTGCCATGACTCAACACCAGAATAAGCATAAATAAATAAATTTTGTTCCTAGAGCTTCTCACTTAAATTGAAGTGGGATTGGAGGGGGAGAAAAAAAGCAAGAGATTAAATGCTAAAAAGCTTAACTTGATCTAAATTTATACATAAGCTTTACCAAGATGAAAAAATTAAACCGGTATGAAAGCTCCCCTCTTCTCCATCATCTTTAATTAACAAAAAACAAAATGAAGGAATAGAAGACGGGCAGGATTCTAATTAGCATGGGCACGGTTTTTCCTACTCTCTAAAAAGCTGCTATTCATCCTTAACTCTTTGTGTATATACCAGAAAATTTTCCTTTTAAGAAACAGAAATTGAAGTTCCAGCCCTGAAAAGCCCAGTTGCACTCCACCAGACATATGCCTATAATTTATTTTAACCTCTTATGTGCATTATATTTTTGCCTACATATTAAGATGCAAAATATAATTATAATCAATATATTTCACCATTCAAAGAAGTATGACTCTCCTTATCTAGCTACGTTTCTGAAGAGCCATTTACCGCTTATAGTATTTTATAGATTTTTTTCCTGACAGTTTCAGTAGTGTCTGGGAATTCAACCCCCAAAGTTTATGAGAATGAGTGAGAAATTCATACCAGCTGATGATTTTATTTATACTCTTATTAGAAGTATATTTTGTCTTTCTCCCAAAAGCTCAAGGCAATGAACACGGCACCTCTTCCTCCAAAGTCCTTTTTCTTAATGCTACACTAGGCATTGTCCTTCGTAAAAACAAAACAAAAAAAAACACCAACTCAAGGCCTAGCAACATTCAAACAATGTGAAAGGTTAAGAATTTTACAATCTGATTAATTGGAATAGAAAGCTTAATGTAGTTTATTGAAATTAGACTGACTGAAATGTGATGTTTCTCAGGGCATCTTTAGGAATATTATGAACATTGCTAAATTGATATATGGTAAATTAGTGAAACTAATAATAGTGGTACCTGTCCTGAGTGTACAATCAATAGTACATCACTTAGTACATTTTTACTCTTTATTTGTGTATTCAACTGTAGTGTTGTAACAAATCACACCTGTGAACCAAAGCATACATCAACAGGCAGATGTAGACTGAATTACACCACTGCTATAATATTTAGCTGTTTGAAGGAGACGTAAGCATACATTATGGCCGCAAATAATTTTCTGCTATTTTTCCTTTATAGCATAGCCTTCAATTTATGTGAGATACTGTTATCTTCAATTTTAGGTTTAAATGAAAATCACTGTATAATTTGGTGCAAAAACAGCAAAGGAATCCTTTCACAGGCACTGATATGGCAAACAATTATTTTTAATTCAGAGCTAATGGTATTATTACCATACTTACAAAGCTCTCCAAAAATAGTTAGCCAAACTCTACCCAACCAGGAAAAACTCTCCTCTTGTTTACAGTTTCTGCAACATTTCAGAAAATTATTTTTTGGCCTTGCTATGTGAAAGTCAACTGAACAAAGCCCTAGACATGAAGCCTAAAACAATACTTTTAAAAAGCCATTCTATTTAAAAACAAAATCATGCCATTTTTAATCAATTGCTAAAATTGCTGTTCATACTGCATACATTTTGCTTTCATACTCTAATGTGCAACTAACAACAAACCTGATTAGAATAACACAAATCTGTCTTAATTACACCATTATATCACTAGATAGACAAATGCCATGGAATTGGCAGAAACGTTAAATTGAAAGCACTTAAATAGCAGGATAAGAGATTGTTAATGCTTCACATTAAGGAGAAATAGTCCTGCAGCCCCACTTTACAAAAAAGTGTTCTGCTATAAAATATTAAGTGAAGGAGGAGCTGTATTTACCATCTGTAATACAAAGCAACTTACAAGTGTGAAAGGTAAGTACAAATTCTAAACATATTTGCAAATACACAAAGCAACTGAAAACACCTTAACAATGTATTAAATACAGTACAACTTAAGTACACAGTGACCAGTTAACATAAAGAACATAAATCAAGAGTTATATTTTAGAACCTAAAGAAAGGAGGCAGGCTAAAAACAAACCAAAAATTGAAATACAGTTTTCATTAGTAATCTTTTTCTATCATAATTAAGTCTGCACATCCTTTAAAATGGTGTGAATGCCACACAAAAGTATTTGTAACCTTTGGGGGCAGTTGTTCTTGAACAGATATTAAGAATTATTTTTACAACAAATGGCTTCCGTTTTCACTTTGTTGTGTTAACAATGCACACACAAACTTCTTGCTTAAAAGTTATCATAGTCTTTCTTGTCTTTTTTCCCCTCAGCCTCAAATCCATCAACTCCATCACTGTCCCTTCTCCTTTTTCGATTGCTGTGAATATTGAAACGCTGGTTCATCTGGGGCAAAGGATCCATTCCTAGAACTTTGTGGATCTGACGGAATGCAAGAAGTCTCAGCGCAAACTGGTAGCAGAAGGAAGGAAAAAGGTAATCAGATGGATTGAATTTCAACTTCATGAGAACAGAGGCCGATTAATTTTAATAAGTCATTTCCAGCAGCAAAAGTCTTATTTAACACTTTTTTTTTTCAGTACAAGAATTGGGTTACTTATCTGGAACTCCAGTCATCTGTAAATTATATAAGTTATGCACATCTACACATTTGGAAATTGCTAGTTTACAGAATAATTAGGTGTGCAGACTTTTTGATTACCATGGAATTTCAAACTCTGAGAAGCTCAAGTGGCATTTTGTGATGTCTATGTTTATACTCAGAGTCTTAGATATAGAGATCCTGGATGTGAACTCTCCATGCTGACATGAATATATCAGTGGTGAGAGCACTGATAAAAAAAAAGCTGCCTCAAAAAATATTTGAGATGGCAACAGTCCCTAACTAACCTTCCTAGAGATAATAAAGTACCTATGAAAAGAGCAATAAAGAAAAAATGAGTGGAATCTAATCCTCAAGATAATTTTTTCCAAGAAGGAAGAAATGAGATGCTTAGAAACGATGGTATGAAATGGTAAGAATTTAATCTAGAACCTAAAATGATAAATTTGCAAAATGATCGAGTAAACCTAAATATCATCTGTTATGGAATCACATAGATCATAAAAGTGAGCCATGAGATCCCAAAATGTATGATATAGATGAACATCAGAGTTGAATCATGGTCATTTGGAGCCTTTGGGCTGATGTCTCTAATTTGCTATGTTTTGTGTCTGAACAATGCCAAAATCTGGCTAAAACATCTTGATATGAGATGTTAAAACTTCTTCTTGCTGAAAGTTTGAAACTTTGGTCAAAATGTGAGTGGGATGAAAATTTATTATAGAAAGCATCTAAAGCCTGAAATAGCTGAAATAGCATGCATTACAATTTGAGATTCCACAAGAAACATGTCATCTCAGGAAATGCAGGGCTAAATTACTGAGACAAAGACAGGGATCTTTGTCCAAATGGGACCTTATGAAGGAAAATAAGAATGTATTACAGAATAATAGATCTTAAGGCAAGCCAAGTTCAGGTCTCTTCTTCTGAGACTGATTTCTGTATATGAGGAGAAGCTGGGGTCAACTGAGCAATATGAGCTAAAAAGGCCATCAATAACAGAATTGGTGTTATCGGGGGTTTGAGCAGGACTTGATGGAGAAGAATTAAGAGACCTGGAATCAGGGAAGTGACAGGACTTTATCCATCTTTTTTTATTATTATTATCTTGCATGGAATTAGTTTGTCAGACCACTCAGAAGGCTTTGAATCCTTATTAAGTTTTTTTTTTTCAATGCCTATAACCATGATGCAGGGTCCAAGGCAATGGGGATGTGAAAGAAGCTAAAAGGACACAAATGCTTTGGAAACTGCTACCTTTAAAAGCTGCTCCCAGGAAGCCAACTATGCTCTACATCCAAGGAGAAAAAGCATTTATTATGCTCCAATGCCAGCATTTACAAAATGAGTTCTGAGAGTTGTAAGACTCTCAGGATGGATCATGATGAATAACTTGTCTTGTTATGATGAAGTTTTGAGAAGAGTCAAGAGAAGGGGAAATCCCCCCAACCGCCCCCCCCCCGGAAAATCAGATCAAGCAATACTATGTTAGTTGGAAAAAAAGGAGTTCACAATGGAAGTCATGCTTAATTGTATGGCATGGGGAAGTGAGTGGGGGGAAAAGGATACTATCCAATTAATTCTGTAAAGTTCTAGAAGATTCTGAATTGAGCTCTAGAGCAGTGGTTCTCAACCTTTATAGTGCTGCGACCCCTTTAATACAATTCCCCACGATGTGGCGACCCCAACCATAAAATTATTTTCGTTTTGAATTTATCGCGCCTGAAGCCGTATTGGCTAGCGATCTGAACTGCTTGCGATTGCCTTGAGGACGGAGGCATTAAAGCGGAGACTCCTCCCCTATTGTTTATCGCGCCTGAAGCCAGATTAGGCTAGCGATTGGGAGTGATTGCAGCTGGCTTGAGAGGGAGACATCAGAGCAAAGATTTCTCTCTTTTTTAATTCATCGCGCCTGAAGCCGAATTCGGCTAGCGATTTGAAGAGCCTGCAGCTGGCTTGTGGAGTCAACCATTGGAGTGCGATTCTTCGACTCGCAAGTATACTTCCCATATTTCCGATGGTCTTAGGCGACCCCTGGCAAATCGTCATTCGACCCCCAACGGGGTCCCGACCCACAGGTTGAGAACCGCTGCTCTAGAGAGACACATTGCCCAATATACATGAATCACAGGATACCATGGTGGGCCTAGCAGGTGTTTTAGTATATGGTAACTACGTTATATGCATAATGAGGCAAGCAAGTACCAGCTAGAATTTCCTACATAACTTTTCATTTTTGCTCATCTACTATTGTTTGCTTAGTGATTTCAGTTTTAAAAGTCAAGAGCAATAATTTATAAATAAAATGTTAGCATATGGATAGGACAACTAGGGAATATTAGGGTTGTAAACATGACAAAAAAGTAAAAAACCCCAAACTCCATAAAGAATGCAGTAGCAAACTCTTTTGATGCCATTGCCAAGAGAACTATATGGAAATGTCCATGAAATCAATACGAATTGAGCCTGACTAAAAAAAAAAAAACTTAAAATAAATTACCATATTAAAAAAACATCCCATTTACTTGAAAACAAGTGTTAAATACTACTGGATAACACAATTGATTTTCAGCTAAAATTACTGTATTTTTTTGAAGTATAAGATGCACCTTAGTTTTTGGGGAGGAAAATAAGAAAAGAGCTGATTGGCAGGTGGATTGGCCTCTCGGAATACTCCCAATCAGCTGTTCCCAGAGGTGAATTTTAGCAACAGTTTCCTTGGTTGTGAGCTCTGTGCCTTGCTTTTTTTTTCTGCCTCTGAAACTCTGTTTCAGAAAAAACTTTTTCTGCCTCTGAAAGCCTCCAAAACAGAACTTCAGAAAAAAAAGCCTCTGAAGCTCTGTTTGGGGGCTTCTTTTCTGAAGCTTCTTTCAGCCTCTGAAACCTCCGTTTGAGAAGCTGGGTGGGGCTACATTTGGAGTATAAGACGCACCCAGATTTTCACCCTCTTTTTTGGGGGAAAAGGTGTGACTTATACTCCAAAAAATAGGGTATAGTGTTGGCTTGTAGATCTTCAAAATGTTCATAATTCACAACATTCAAATTACCTGTGCACTTGAAGTAATATCTTCTCTTTGTTGATCTGTCATTAAAGCCAGTGTATCAAAAGGGTCTTTTTCACAAGGATCGAGAAGACCTGGACCACCTACAAGAAACCGGATATACCAGAAATATTATTTCTTCCTTACTAAAATCTAAAGAAAGACTATGTTAAAGAGTCAATTTGGATAGTGAGAAGGGCAGTATAAATTTAATAAATAATCAGCAAAACTAATTATCAAAAAATTACTGATTTTGGGTAGCGATCAACTTGCCTTTTAGGATAATTCCTGAAGATATACACTCAAATACTCTTCTCAATGCATCTCCAGGGCTTTGTGGTCCAGTAGCACTGCTAATTGCCTTTTCTACTAATAATTCCATTGCCTAAATAAATAAGCAAAAATAAGCCACTGCCTACATTTTCATTTAAATCACATAGCAAAACTTATTGTGGAAGTTCCTGGTTTAGTGCACCAGAGTTCACTAATAATTGGTTAAAGTCTTACACTCCCTGGGAAAGGCAGTGATCACATTCCATCCATGGCTAAACCTATGGTGCCAACTATACCAAGAAGCTTGCTTTAGGAGAAGGTAAGTAAAAAGAAAGTCTCTGTGAGAGACCAACAGAGTGAACAATGGTGACGGTATGACCTGGAAAAGTGTGGTGGAATCTCCAGCCAGACTGAAGGGGCGGGGGGGGGGTGTGAGCACAAAGTTCTTGTATTGCAAAATGTGGCACATCCCTCAGAATCTCTGAAGCCTTAGCTGACTGTTCACAAGGGAATGGCAGTCAGCCTGGTGAAGTTATTGTAACATAGGTAGCTAACAAGATAATGCTGAATAAAGGAAACAAATCTAGCCTGCAAGGCTTGCTGGGTACTTAATGAATAAGTCTGATGGCACAAGCCAGATATTCATATTTTTTCAGAAGGAAATTAGCTATTGAATGGCGTAGAGCCTGGGTCACAGAATTATAGTATCCCTCTGAAAAACCAATTTGTCTTCTCTAACTGAATGGAACTAATAGTTCTAAAACCTTCTTAGATAAGGCAACTGCTACCAGAAAAAGGATCTTCTTGGAAAACAATCATGAGGAAGACATTTTACAAATTGAAATACAGGTAGTCCTCGAGTTACAACCAATCGTTCAGTGACCATTCAAAGTTACAATGATGTTGAATGAGGAAGACTTACAACTGATTCTTAGAGCTCTAACCAATACTGTGTTCCTATGATCATGATCTGGGATATCAGTGCCTGGCTCACAATTATGTTGCTGCAGTGGACCATTGTCACATGATTGCAGATTTTCAACATTTCCTGTTGACTTGTCAGTAAATTCAATGGGAAAGCTGACAAGAGGTTGGAAGTTGCTCCCTCTGATTTTTGCCTGCCTACAGCATCCCTATACCCCTCTCCCCCAGCATTTGCCCATAGCTTTCAGTTTCTGACAGTCTACCATAAAGAAAACTTTCACCTTCCTGTAACCAATTCCAGGGGTCTGCAATCTTAAACACTCAAAGAGCCATTTGGACCCATTTCCCACAGAAAACACTGGGAGCCACACAACCTGGGTGGGCGTGGCCAACTCAACATCATACCCACCTAGTCACATGACCCTTCAGCCATGCTACCCGGGTTTTGCGGCTCTGGGTGTTTTCTGTCGAAAATGGGTCTCTCTCTCTCTTGTTTTTCTCTTTTTCCTCTCCCTCTCGCTCCCTCCCTCATTTTCTTTTCTTTCTCTCCCCTTCTTTCTCTCGTTTCCCTCTTTTCCCTCTCATTCTCTCCCTCTAGGTCTCTCATTTCTTTGTCCCTCTCCCTCTTCTCTCTCTCATTTCTCTTTTTCCCCTTTTCTCTCTCTCATCTTTCTTTTTCTTTCCATCCTTTTCTTTCTCCCCCCTTTTCTCTTTTGTGTGTGTGTGTGTGTGTGTGTGTGTGTGTGTGTTCCCTCTTGAGCCATTTCCAAAAACAGGTGAGGGTTTGGGTTTTTTGCTGATGTTCTTTCTTCTTCTTTGGGTGCTTTTTACCATATGATTTAAATCAAGAGTCATTTCACGTTCCCAGATAAAAGAAGCTCTTTGTCCCCCTGCTGTGGCTCCCTGTCAGTTGGTTGCCCCCCTCCCCCCGCCCTCACTTCTCACCTAGCCTGAGAAGGATGATTGCGGGGATGGAGACTCGCTCTGAATGAGTGGGAAGCACCCCTGTACTTGCCTCTCATCTCGCAGAGGCTTCTTTTGGTACTTCTTAGTGTTGCATGCACCTCGGTCGCTTGATGACCTGCGCAACTTTCTCTCTGCCCGGAGACACTTGCCTGGCCTGGCTAATGCTCTGCATCTCCGCCCCAAGACACTTGCCGGGCTCCAGGAGGAGGGGACGCTGTTGCCCCCATTGTGAAGTGCCCTAAATTTAAGTGTGCTGCACAAGGCACTGCAAGAGCAGCGAGCAGGCCGTGGAGGTGGTAAGAGCAGTGGCATCAGCAGCAGCTGGGCTGGGCCAGTGCTCTCAACTTGCAACTTGCTCTCGCCACCTCCATGGTCTGCTTGCTTCTCTCACAGCGCCTTGTGCAGCACACTTAAATTTAGCGCGCTTCACAATGGGGGAGACAGCGTCCTCTCCTCCTCCTCCTGGAGCCCATTACGACATGGAGCACTGGCTGCAGCCGGGACGGGTCAGTGTCTCAGGACCGAGAGAAAGTTGTGCGTCTCCCTAAATAACCAAGGTGCACCCAGCACAAAGAAGCGCTGGTGAGATGAGAGGCAAGTACAGGGGCACTTCCCTCCCGCTCTGGAATATGGATTGAGTCTCCATCTCCGCCGTCTCCTTTAGTTTCTCAGCCCACGCAAGGAGTGACTGGGAGGGGAGGGAGAGGGGTGAGGTCAACCAGCAGGCAGGGAGCCACAGTAGGGCGACGAAAGAGTTGCATGTGGCTTGGGAGTCACACATTGCCGACACCCGAATTATACTGTCAAATTTATGTCAGTATGGACAAAGATTGTATTTTATTTTTGTTTTTACTAATTCTACATTTCCCCTATATTTCTTAGCATTACCATCTAAAATACAGCTTGCCATAAATAGTTTTTAAAAGAATTAAATGGATGCGTTTTGGCTTATTTAGAAATATTTCACTTTGCTGTGATATAATAGATAAATTTTTTTTATTTATTTTGAACTATGAATAAGAAATAGTATTAGGTAACTAATCCAAGATACACAAGAAAGAAAAAATGTAGACAATATAAAAAAGAACTTGCAAATAGAAAAACCACATATTACAATTTTACCATGTATGGAAAATACACTGCATTATAATGTATTGCTATTGAGGTAGATTATAAAATCCATCCAAAATTGATAAAATTGTGGTTCCTCCTTCTGATGTCTCATTATTTTAACCTTTTCTGTAATATTTTTTGTGATGGGGTAATTGAAGGCACTTGGTTAATCTACATCTTACATGTTATATTATCTAGAATTTTCCAATATTGTACAATTATTATTTTGGCTGCTAAAATTAAATAGACAAATTCTTTATTTTCAAGCTTAAGGGTTGATCCTGTAAATAAATGCAGTAAGTCTAACTTTGGGGAACATTTAATTCTTTGTTTAGTGAGGTTAACCATTTCCACAAAAGCTTACATCAAAAAACTTTATCACATGATCACCACCACAAATCAGAAATAACCCTTTTTATGATCTCTCCAATATTTGGACGAATAATTTTGACACATATGCGGCAATCTAAAGGAAGTCAAATGCCAGTGATTTATCATCTTGCAGTTCTTATACTGAAGCTGAGGTGAATCCATCCAATTTCCATAATATCTACCAAATCAACTCTTGTATGAGATTACCAAAATTAGTATTCCAAGCTTCTTTTAAGCCACATGGTGGATCTTCTATCTAATTGCAATATAACATGTACATGTTTGAGATTGTTGCTTTTGGTTGTTCTAAATAGTGAAATATTAAATTCTTGGTATTACTGTTACTGAAGGTCTAATATTTCTATTGCTCAAGAGATTTGACTTGGATACAAAAGATCTATGGTAATTTATCACTCATTTGTTATTTTATCTTATCTTTATTGAGAAGTTTCCTATTATTAAAAATCTTTTACTCTATTCTCTAAAATATTTCATTTTAGCCATCCATGATCATCCTGATCTATGTATGTTATTAAAGGAGTTAACATAAATAGATAATGAATCTTCACTTTAATAGTTTTCTGAGGAAAGCTGTGTCTCTATGTTAGAATTGAATGTCTGGAAAATAGCAATGGGATTTTATATGTGCATAAAGAGTCATGTATATAACGAACATAAAAAGTAAAGACATGGTTCAATCTATCTGCCATACAATGAACTTCATCTTGCTTTTAGCAAAGTCTGTATTGCTGGAAATTCAGTTTTGATTTTTTTTAATCCAATGTCCATAAATCAAGGTCTATAAAATCAAGGGTCTATTGTAACGTAGCTTTTGAAAGAAATCAACAAGGCCTGAGAAACTAAATAATGCCTCTTATAGGAAATACACCAATAACTTGTGAGAATATGCTCATGGTTTTAAAATACCACTTACCCAGCTTGGAAAGTCAGACCAAGTTGGCACTCGCTGACAGAGATCACGAAGAATACGTATGATAATGACACAGGACTGCAGACCATTAGCTCTAGCCTTGAGAGCAATACAAAATCAAGTTAATCAATCCCAGCACCAATAGAAAAAGAGGCCTCTTAGAAAAGCTAAAATGCCACTGTTCAATGGAAGCTCAAAAACAGAAAATAAATAAGTCACTTGGAGACATTCCAGGAGCTGCCATTTACAGAAGCATTTTAGGCCATGGTTAGTAGCTTAATAAGTCAAGGTGCACAGGTTATATTACAAGTCTAATATACCTTGAATTCCTGCACACTTTGACCTAAGATTTATTTGTAACAGCAAATACAATTACCTTCCTATAATAGAAATACAAAAAGTAAAGAGCTAACAAGTAGAGAGAATGAAAGGCTGTGGGAATCTGTTTGGTTTCTTGCTTGTGCCTTTGCTGAAGTGCAAAGTCACAGAACCAAATAGTTTCTCACCTTTCATTCCCTACACTTAATGAGCTTAAAAAAATAAAAAAGTAAAAGTCTTAGACCTAAAACACAAAGCTTTAAACACACATTCTGTTATTTAAAGCAAAGTTACTCTGCAGCCTTATGGAATACATAACAGATACCAAACATACAATTCCCCCAGAGCGAGCCAAATATTCAACCTCGCTATCTGGTCAGAAAAACAAGTTGACATCAAATTGGCAAGAACTGAACAAACAGTTCTTCTGTACAAATCTTCAAAGATGGTTTCCCCCCCCCCCGTCTAGCCATTTAATTTTATATAGGTGTACATATATTCACTATGGGCAACCTGGATTTTTTCCCCCTTTTTGGTGTAGTTTAACATCCAACTGAACAACTGAACTACTCTCTCTCATAAGGCTACAAGAAGAAAGTAAAATGATGTTCCGAACCTGGAACCACTTAGCGTGGCGTAGAGCAGCCAGAGCGTCAAGGCATTTTTGCCTGTCCAAGACGTCCGGTGGGTCTTTCACCATACCCGAAGTTACATCTAAAATGGATTGAATTGGCAAAATGCAGTGAGGAATGGGTGTTTGACCAGGTGAGCAAGACAGTTCCTTAAAATAGCTTCCATGTCACACATGCCATTTATTTTGAAATCCCTGTCTCCAATGTATCAGCAATATTCCTTAAACTGTGTATCATTTAATCCAATATGAAAAATAGTCAAGAGCGTAACAAAATGTTACCTCTCAATCTTATCTTTTTACACTCATCTACTTGTGAAGAACCATCTACTGGGAAAATGATTCCCCCCTAAAATTAACATGTTGAAGGAAGAATGGTTGGACACAGTGCACCAGCACGGGAAACACAAGACAGAAGGAACACAAAAATCCACTTGAATGAAGTAAAAGTTACAACAAACTGTGAGCAAAATCGATCTGGAAATTCTCCTGTGCAGGCTTCACTGAACTGAATGGGCATTTGTACAGACTTCCCATTCATTTTAATGAAACTTGTGCAGGAAACGTTCCCAGTGAATTGTGCCCTGTGTTTGTTGAGACAACTTAAAATGACCACATGCTATCTTGAAACATAGTCCCAGTTAAAAGTGAAATTCTCAAGTACTCCGAAGGTACTACAATATCTCACATTAAGTAAGGACAAAGTGTACTTATAGAAGAATCAAGGCTATTTAATTTTATGGAGTTGAAAGAAATGTGAAGTACTGTACAAACATTTACGCCAGGAGCATCTGTACACTTTCATATTTCTTACTCAGTTTTGGACTTATAGTATTAAAATGTATGCCATATATATCCATCCCAATTTCATCTAGAAAGATACCAAGAAAAAACTAGAAAGATTTAAGAGAAGAAAAAAGGTGGGAAAAACCCGAAACCATGAAGACCAAAAGTTCTATAGAAAGACATTATATCTATTCAAAATCTTAAAATGATATTGCCAATTGTGTCTAAACATGTGGCAGGTATAATTTTATATCAATTTTAAGTAACTGTGATTTTGAAACTACGACTTAGCGACAGATTTTTATTTTTGCCAAAGTGAGCTTGCTGTTACAATAAACATTTAATGTGCCACAAGATACAACTGAACATTAAAATGTAACCTAATGTAAGCAAACATACTAGTAACAGCAAATCAAACACTCAAAAACACACCAAGGAAAGAATGTAAAGCCAAGGAATTAACAGATCAGGCTTGACAGTCATCATCAATGAAGACATGAAGAGAAACAGGTCTAGAGGAAATGTCAAGCTTGAAATTACCGTATTTTTCAGAGTATAAGACGCTCCAGACCATAAGACGCACCTACCTTTTTTGGTGAGGAAAATAAGAAAAAGAAATCGGCCTCTGTCTCCCAGCAATTTTGCCTCATTGCAGCAAACAGCCTGCTTTACTTTCATTTTCAGCATAGCTCGATTAGCACAAGAAAAAAAAATCTGGTCCCAGCAATTTACCTCCTTGCAGCAAGCAGAGGTCCCTGCAGCAATAGGCAATTTTGCAGCCTGCAGCCTGAAACAGCTGAGAGTCAGGAGGCCGATCCAACAGACAATCAACTTGTGCTAATTAGGCTGTGCTGAAATGAGCTGTTTCTTCTTGCAAGGAGGTAAATTGCTGGGAGGCAGAGGCCAAAGGGTGGGGGCCAGTGGGTGGGCAGGGCTACATTTGGTGTATAAGACGCACCCAAATTTTCACCCCCTTTTAGGGGGGAAAAAGGTGCGTCTTATTCTCTGAAAAATACGGTATGTCATACTTGAGCTAGATAGAGAATATTTCTATTTTATAGAGAATGATGTGTCTCTGGAAATCCTCATGAATATTTTCCCATGGGATTTACTGGTCTTATATTCTGTCATTTATTGGCTATCTCTGTACAAGTGAAGTTTGATATCTACTAATCAGAGATTTAAAAGCAAGTGAAAGAAGGCATTAAGATGATAGTTACTGTCAAGTGAAAGGCAAATGCAATTTAAAGATAAAAGTATCAACTGAGGCCAAAGTCATCATTATTATTCCATAAGGTATTTTTTAAGGTTTATAGCAATGAATATTGTCAATGTAGGCAGTTTATTCTACTTTATACAGCTTGTACTTATGACTTCAGTTATTTTACTGCTGAAGTCTTAAATAATTATCCTTAAATATTTAAAAATGAACACTAGCATTTCATACACTTTACGTAAATAAGTACAAATAGTGCTTATTAATAACCATATATAATTAATGAGCAAGATAAAATATATCATTCAGCTCTATTAAAATTAGTTAGCATCTTGCCATTGACCTCAGTGTAAGATAAATAATATCCACCATAAATCAGCTCTGAAACTTGGAGTCACCAAAAGATGCCAAAGCAGCTACAGAAATTGGGAAGACATCTAGGCTGGATATCCATAAAAGCAGCTTTCCTATACGTGGATTTTTGCATCTGTTTTAAGATTCCAAATGGATTAACCCCTTAAATTCTAGTCTTTAATCAATGAATTAAACATTAGCCATCATTTTTAAAGTGATTGCTTTTCTGTATTCTGTATATAAGGGGTTAATCTTCAGTAAGACATGCTGTGTCCACACTATTTCATTATTAAAATGTTAACAGGTAGGTCATGCTCTGTCAATTCCAGGTATGTATTAAGTATTGCCCAGTCAACTATTTCAACACTAGTGTGAACACTGCGTAATTCCATAGAGAAAGACAAGGACAAGAAGAAAAAAAAACCAACACAAAAGTAACAGTAAATGCTAGGACTATGCAACCAAACACCCTCATTGTTCAAATATGGCAGGTGTGACACTGAGCTTTAAAAAACTTGGTCAAAAATCCTTCCGATGTCTTGGTAGCAATCCCTGACAGGATTCAATTGTCTCTGCTAGAAGGCTTTGGATGGGGACTAACAAAGCTAAGGATAAAAAACAAACATAAAAACAGAAATATTTTGCTGAAGAAACACATTCCACAGCTGTTTCGAGCATTTTTAGTATTATATCCAGAGCAAATTCAGTAAAATTTACTGTTGAATGCACAAAACTGCAAAGCAAAATTCCTATATAGTTAACAGTTTTGTGTTACCTTCTCCTTCTTTCAGCTCCCTCTTCAGTTTGTAACTGAATAGGATCACATAGGATTAAAGATATCATTTATCAAACAAGAATACATTGAAGTAAATATTGGACTCTTCCAACAAAGCCTTCCTTTTCACCTGAATTCAACTCCCAAAGCCAGCTAAATTCCATCAACCTTTTTAAGACACCGAGCATTAGCTGGAGTAAAAAAAATATATTTTGCAACAAATAAGCAACAATCTTTACAGACTCTTGTTTATTGCAAATCTGCTTTTAAGAATCATCATTTAGACATTTCAAACGTTTTTTGCATATTTGTTTAAAGCTGCTCAGTGTCTTGAGGAAATTATTCAAAATAAAAGCTTTGCTTTCTTCAAGGTAATATTTAGCAAGTGAATTAAACTTAGAATAGCAATTGTAATTCAAATCTGGATCAGATAAAAATAGAGCTTTGTTTTCTTTTAAGACAGAGAGCAATGTGTGCAGAATTCAAATGCTTTAGTGAAAAAAACTAAAAAATGGTGTTATTTTCATAAACAATATTTTGGATCGTAATCTTTATATGCCACGTATGATTAGATTTGCATGTAACTATGAAAAATTCAACTCATTAGGTAAACTTTTTTTCCCTTTGCATGTAATGTTTCTATTGCATATAAAGCATTCAATTAAAATGTACACTAATGTTTGGCCATTTTTTTTCAAAGAAGCTTTTGGATAAAGTTTTCTTAAATAATACTTTTAAAAAGTGTAATACTATGAATTTATTCTATGGCTGCACTTATGCACCTATCTCTGGCCCCTATCAAGAATTTTAACACAGTCAAAAATGAAACTGTTTATGTTTTATACATTCCTAGACAATAATATAACTCTGTAAAAAATGCTTATTTTGCAATGTAAGAAAAAGAAAATAAAGTTCACTTTATCTGACCCAATATAGAGCCAACACATTGCAGACATTAAATTATCATGCTTTGCTGGCTTTAAAACATCTGTAGCTTTCAAAGGATAACAGAAGTGACCCTAAAGCAACGCTGCTGGCACAGTAGGACTGCAGAGATTATAAATCCATACTGCTTTTCAAAGCTCCAGTATCTACTTTATCTGATCTCAGGTACCTCTTTATACTATAAACACACTGCATGTGTAGTTTAAAACACTCTGATCAACACCAGGAGCTCCCTAAATGACACTCTAGATCAAAAATCAACCTCAAAAAACTGGAAAAAAATACACACCTTGCTCCAAGCAAAGTCATAAGTGTTTTTAAATTAAAAATAAATTATGCAATTAGACATTAAATACAGCAACCCATATATTAAATAACAAGACTGATCTAAAGTCAGAGACACCATATGATTTCTAATGCAATTTCTTTTTACAGAAGAACATTTCTTCATGATGATACTTGCAACAAAATATTTTCTGAAGATTTTTCCAGTGAAATTAAAAAAATTAAATAAAAATAAATAACCTTTTCCAGAAATCTGAGGTTGTTAATTACAGTAAATAAAATAAGAATGAAGGTATTTTAAAAAATGCACTCTTGCAAAAGTTGCCCATAACTTAATTGAATGCGTATCACATGCCAGCATGTTGCCTTCCAGGACTTAATGCAATCTTAGAATAGTATTAATTAAAACTGAAAATCTTTTAACAGATTTCGAACCTCCATCCCTCATGTTCTCTTCCCGAATCACTGGTGATGTCAAAGTTATCGTCACTTGCATTTTTGGTTCCACGCATGAATTCAAAATGATTGCTGCTTCTTGTACAGCACATTTTATTTCATATTTCTCAGGGCTGATTACCTACAGAAAGGAAAAACATTAAAACGTTTTCATAAATTAGAAAAGTACTGTTTTTTCCCTCTTCTTTGATTTATTGCTTCATTTTATGTTGTATGTTGCTCAGAGTCACATCTGAATGGTATAGTCTTACAAATAATAATCTAACATAAAATAAAAACAAACACAATGAACAGCTGAAAAATTCAGTGCTGAGGGAAGTTAGCTTATCTTATCATATTCCCTCCCTCTCCCTCTCTCTCTATCTTTCTGTCACACACACACACACACACACACACACACGAGTGGGAAAGGTTTGTTGGATTTTGTACTGTTGATACAGTAATTAGTAATTAATTTTGAAGCCACCTGGAGTTACCCTGTATGAGTTGGGCAGCCATATAAATGTGTTTAATAAATAATACACCCCCCCCGGAGGCTGTTCTATGGCTTCCAGTGCACTAGAATTCACTGACTTGAACCCTAAGTTCTGTAAAGGATCCAAATACCTATGATGTACAAAATGGTACCCCAACCTGGGCTCATCCAGTTGATATATTTGGGAGTTGCAATCATAAAATACTTGGAGAACACCTAACTGGAAGAAGATAGTCTGTTGTATTTGATTGCAATGTTCCCTCTACTATCATCTATCTAAAACACACACACACACACTTGCTACAGTCAAGCCCATACAACTGGGCAAGATCAAGGAAGCAAAAATTATACACATTTCAGTAAGCTATTGTATATTTTATGGTAGCCTGGGGAAAATATTAAATTTTGGAAACTCTAACGAGTATTTCCCACTTTAATTTATAGTAAATTTATTAAGGGAGAATTGCTTTGAATGATTAAAATGTTTCTCTCAGCTTTCTTTCTACCTTGGGATAAACTGCTATTTACGATATAAGCTGTTAAATGTCGTGCCTGTTATTTCGTGATTGTTTACATTGATTCTCTTCTCCATTCCATTTCCAGGCTCACAACAACCTCTCACATATTTATTTCTTTGATTTATATAGCCACCCACCTCACATATGTGACTGGGCAGATAACAAAATAGATAAAAACAAACAGAATACATAATATATAATAAAAACACAGGGCAGCTGAGCTTCATAAAATAACTATCAAGAAAGTCAAGAGATGGACTCCATCAAGCTTCTGAGTGAGGTTCCAGATCAGAGCAAAAAACCAAATTTTGGGGGCCTTGCAAAAGGCCAACTAATCTAATCTCACGCAAAATAATATTTCACAGGGTGGGCCAGAAAAAGCCCTCATGGGTTCCACCAAACAGCAATTATGTCAGCTAATTACCTAGCCTTTAAAAATAAACATTACCAAACTTTTTTGTTCAGAAGAAAAATAACTGAGATATTCAATAATATATTTAGATCTTATAAAATATATATAGATAGTCTTTGCTTAATGACAGCAACTGGGACTGCAACTTTCATTGTTAGGATATGCAGTAGTAAAGCATGATGTCACATGACTGCATTGCTTAGTGATCGCATTGTTTAGTGGCTGCAATCGTGGCAGTCCTTGTTACTATCATTAAGTGAAAATGGCTGGTCCTTAAGAAAGTACCTCCTTGCAACTTCATGCCGGCTTCCAAAAAACCAAAGGCAGTGGGGAAGTCAGCAGGAAGTTGGAAGTCCCAAGTAGGCCAAGAGACAAGTGGTGAATTTTCAGGATCAGAGGTAGCTGCTGCTGCATGCGCATGTGGTCAGCAGTATACACAAGTGATTTCAGGCCCCAGATAGGGCTGCTGGCAGGTGGGGGAAGGTGTGTGAATGGCTGCAGTTGTGCACACAAGTGTTATTGGCCTGGGGTGACTGCTGCTGGGTGGGGGAGATTTGCCCAATCAACTTACAACCTTCCCTACCAGCTTCCCTATTGACTTTCCTTGTGGAAAGCTGAAACAGAACTTGTGATGTCTCCTGTGGATGATGGCTCATTCACATCTTCCTCAGAGCTCTCCTGGCACGTCTGATATTGCTGACCCTGAGCTGTCGGCTGAACATGCCTCGGCTGAGGAGAGCTTGCAGGCCAATGAGGAAGAGGGGAAGGAGCTGCCGGCCTTTGTAAATGCTACAGCATGCATGGCAGAGAGGCGGAGATCTGCCAGATTGATGGGGAAAAGGCCCAGCCTCTCTTAATGGGCTGCACTGGGAGGGGCTATTTAGCATGGCAGGCAGAGGGAGGCATCCAGCAACGTGTGTGAGTTGTGTGTGAGTCGTGGCCAAATGGTTGTTTGTGTTTTCGGAACGTTGCAGCTTGTGGATTTAATCCAGTTGCGAAGAGAGTTTATGTTTGTGTTTGGAGCAGCCAGTTATCTGTTGGATGGACTAATTGGCCACTGCCTCAAAGGTTAGTCTGGAGCTTGTTCTTGGCTGGCTTCGCTGAAAACAACCCCCTGCATTCCTGGCTTGGACTATAACTGTGACTTCTCATTGCAAGCCCTGAAATTCGGACCACCGAACTTGCTGAGGTCCGAGGTCAATGGAGGCCCCTAACCTTGGAGGGGATTTTGAGCTGTTTGTTTTTGGAACCTATCCAGGCAAAACCTTTATTTTCAAGACTATTTGGGTTTGGCTTTTGGTTATCAATTTGGTCACGAGCCAATTACTGTGCTAAATTTGAAGCTGGGGTTTAACTGGAAACCTGAAATGTAACTGTTGAGGGAACAGACTGAATAAAGCCCTCTACACCAATCCTGACGCGAGGGTGAGTGGAGGCAATACAGAAACTGCAAATGGCGATAACATGATAATGGGATACTGCAATCTTTGTAAATGCGGCTGGTTACCAAGCACCCAAATTCCATAGCAATAGCACTTACACTTAAAGTGCCTAAGCGGTTTACAGAGTCAGTCTATTGCCACCAACAATCTGGGTCCTCATTTTACCCCCCTCGGAAGGATAGAAGGTTGAGTCAACCTTGAGCCAGTGAGAATCAAACTGCTGGTGGTTGCCAGAATTAGCTTGCAATATTGCATTCTAACCACTGTGCCACCACAGCAATCACATGGTCATAGGTATGGTGTAACAGCCAGAACTGAGGACCATTCATAAGTACCACTTGTCAGCACCATCACACCCATGTTTAATGAATGTTCAGTTAACAAGGACTACCTCTAGCTTGACTAAAAACCCTGACACTGTAATACATCTGTTCAATTGTTAAAAATTTCCTGTTTCTCATAATGTTTGTTACAGCTTATTATGGGCCTCTGGTGGCGCAACAGGCTAATGCAGCCTATTATTAACAGCAACTGCTTGCAATATTGCAGGTTCAAGTCCCACCAGGCCCAAGGCTGACTAAGCCTTCCATCCTTTATAAGGTAGGTAAAATGAGGACCCAGATTGTTGGGGGGCAATAAGTTGACTTTGTATATAGTATACAAATGGATGAAGACTATTGCTTGACATAGTGTAAGCCGCCCTGAGTCTTCGGAGAAGGGCGGGATATAAATGCAAAAAAAAAATAAAAAAAATTAGCATACTCTCCCTTTTGGACTGACACAATTTGTTCTAACTTCTATTCAATGTACTAAAGTCAATCCATTTCAAATGTAATAATCCACCAGAATAAAGATGAGCTACACAATTCCCTATAGAGAGAACTGTCTTGCTTCCTATCTTCAAAGAAAAAAATATTAATTAATTGGACTATAAATAATTCACATAGTTTTTTGCTTTTTAATCTTGGCCTCCCTCCAATTTTAAAGCAGTAACACAAACTTATATTTTAAACTTATTTAAAGGTTTACCATGTATTTGCTTCAAATATATACAATGAAACGTATTTAGTATATTAAAGATATAATTGTTGATAAAATTTGGAGTAAATAATTCCCTTTAATACTCAACTTAGGTACTTATAATCTTACAAGCATATAGCATTATTTCAAAATAAGATACTTATGGATATTAAATTATAAATTACAAAAAACCATCTCTCTTTTTCCACAACCTATGAAATGTTGAGGGTAGCACTGGAGATGGGAAGATGGAGGAAAAAGGAGAGGAAAAATTAGATATTAGGCAAGAAGTGGCTATTGGTCTTCTTAAGACCCTATATATTTACAGTATAGTGGAAAGAAGATGATCACTTCAAGGTTAAAAAACTCTCCTGAAGTATATGTCTTTATTCAAAAGCAGAGTGAAAGAAAATTGAAAAACACTTTCCAGTTGCCACTTTCTAGAATTTTGGATTATTCGTATCCTTTACTCCAACAAATACTAGAGATCTTCCTGGACATAGCCTGTTCTGCTATAATAGCTGCGGTTTAAAAATTAGCTCATAATTAATTTACCTGCTTTAAAATAAATGAAAGGAATTTTCATTTCAATCTTCAATCTTTATAAAAGTGCAAACCAAAGTTAACACCATACATACGGCAAGTTGCTTTGGTAGACTTTCAGAAATGCGACTCAATAAACTTTTAGTTGGTTTCTCAGCGCAGAGCAAGACAAGATTGACATTTCGGTCTCCTCGAAGAAGCAAACCTTTAGCTAATACTCCTACCCGTAGGACTCCTTTCAAAGCTCTGTAAAAAAATTAAGCTTCCATTAGAAGCAAAGTATAACTGATTGTCATTGTTATTATAGTTTAAGAAAATATTCATATAGCAATAAAAGTTCAGTAGGTATCATATTTTTGATCAGGGTAAGCAACATTTTTTGCATCATATTTTATGTGATATGTTAAGCTCCACATTCTAAAATTGGACACGACAGAGAATAATGAGCAAGATTAAGAGATGTGGAAATGAAAAACCCAAAAGACATCAATTACTGAATGCATTAAATAATAACTTTAAAATAAATCTTCAGGAATAGTCTGTCTGATACTTCTAAGAAATCCAGATATAAGGCATTATAGACAAGATAGCACTCATATTTTTGCTACCATATATATTATTTCTTAAAACCGAAGATATTGTTCAGAATTATATGTAACAAATACAACATATTTTGCCAAGAAATAGGACATTTGAAAAGGTGAAGAAAATACAATGGAAAACAATAATTTCAAAATAATTCTAAAATGAAATAATTGATTTTGAACTTAATAACAGCAGCAAGACTGTTGATTGGACAATATTGGAAGAAAAAAGAATTACCCACAATAGAAGAATGGATATTGAAAGTTTCCAATTTGGCTGAGATAGCTAAAATCTCAGCCTTCTTGAAAGACAGTACTCAAGAAAAATATCTAAACGAATGGAAGAATTGGGTTGATTATATTCAAAATAGATATCAGATTAAGAAATTTCAGATTGCCTTTGAATGAAGGACGTTGTTTTTGATTTTAATGGAAGAAGTCAGGTTATGTGAGAGAGAAGGATTATAATTGTGTTAGATTTTAAAAATTTAATGTATGACTGTTTGTTTATTGAACTATACCTTGTGTTTGCTCTGGGAAGTCGGGGGGGGGGAGGGAGGGGGGTTTTAGAGGGAGGGAGGAAGGAGGAGGAGGGGAAAAATTTAATTGTTGTTGTAAAACTTTTTCAATAAAATAAAAAAAATAATAATTCTAAAATGCAACCTATTCTGTTAATCAGTCCTAAATTGCTATCTTCCTAAATATTTAATTTGTTAATTATTTTTTGCTTTCGATTTGTTATTTCTTTCAATTAATGCTTAAAAATATTATACAATACTTTTGTTTCCAGATGGCATGCTGATGAAATTTAGCCCTATGTGAGCAACAACTCCCTTTTGAAGTTATTCAAATTGTTGGATTTTATTATATTGCATGGGAGTACATTCCACAGTTTAACTATATGTTGTATGAAACAATACCTTTATTTTTCTGATGCAAAATGCTTAACTAAAAGGAATCAATCAATAAAGAGGTGAATGACAAGGTAGGTATTTTTGGCATTGTTCTTCTACATTAGCCCGATGACAAAACATTGAACAAGGAAAAGTATGCCAAACTGTTTTTAGATTGCAAATGTCTACTGCACTGTGACAGCTTTTATCTGATCAAGAAGAAAACTGCAGATGAAGGGCAAGAAGGTCCTTCCTAGTGGTTTGTCCAAGAAAAGAATTGTTCCACTAGCATTAGCCATTGTGTTATCGTAGCAACAGGAACAGGAATTTCTGTTGCTAAGTAATGAGGTTGTAAAGCATGATGTCACATGACATTGCTTAGCTCCGGCATGGTCCTAGCTGCTGTTATTAATCCCTGGGACCAAGCTGTAAGCATTTAGCATGTCAGCCCTCCCAGGTAAACCAGACAGGAAACATAACTAGATGAGCTAATTCGACCATATTGTAGGGTTACATTAACAGAAAGTTGTAAGTCATACTTTCTCATTATCATTTTAAACTGCTTGATCAATTAGGGCAGATCCTTCCTAAATTACTTTCTCTGACCATTAAGCCACTGTGGCTCAATCCCATCTGATTGTTTCGGAGGCAGCATCTGTTCCCCTTGTCACCCACACATTTCATTATACAGGAAGGAGTCCCAGGCAAAAAGGCTGATAGGCAATTGGGTGCATGCGTGGGTGGAGTGCTGTGGACAGGTACTCAGGAAATTGGTGTGTTTGTGTGTGTGTGTGGAGGGTACTACAGAGTGATCAGGGATACTACAAATAAGCACTCTGGAAAATGGACAGGTGAAAAAACAGCAAGATGGAGTGCAATTTCCAACTTCCTTCTAGCTTCCCCATTTGCTTGAGGGAAGTTGAGGAACACTGGTTGTAATTACAAGCATGGCAATCTCTATTTGGATTGTGCTCATGAGTGTAGTTGATGCTGCAACAGCTGCATAGATCAGCCATAATTCCCCTTTGGTCAGTGCTGTGATAATTTTGAATGGTCGCTGAATGAATAGTCCTAACCTACACTCTAACCACAGAAGCCAAGATGTTTACGCACAGGCCTTGGAATTAATGGGCCTCTGTGGCTCAGACTGCTAATGCAGTCTGTTATTAACAGCAGCTGCCCGCAATTACTGCAGGTTCTAGTCCCACCAGGCCCAAGGTTGACTCAGCCTTCCATCCTTTATAAGGTAGGTAAAATGAGGACCCAGATTGTTGGGGGTAATAAGTTGACTTTGTATATAAATATACAAATAGAATGAAGACCATTGCTAACATAGTGTAAGCCGCCCTGAGTCTTCGGAGAAGGGCGGGATATAAATGCAAATTAAAAAAAAAAATTAAACAAGAATCAGGACAATAGGCTCAGAATAAGAAGACAGGAGTTCTGAACTATGTTGTGATCTCAAGTACAAATGTGGCTCTATTTTATATTATCTGGCATGCTCAATATAGCTGATAGCGGCTTTCAAAATAAAAGAAATGAGATATAACTGAATGATTAAGAAAAAACAGACCTGTCTTTATTGCCTTCTTTTTTATCATCTCCTTCCTTTGTCTTGTTTTTCTCATTATCAGTCATGTTATCTGATACAAGTTTCAAAGCACGTTCAGTGATAGAAACTATCTTTTGGACTGCCTGGAGTTCCTCCTCAGTTGGATAGATAGCTGCATGTTTGGTCATCACGTAACGGTCATCGGAGGAGTCGGGTCGACGTAATGGCTACAAAGAGAAGTTAATTCTTAAGTTCAGTTAGTTTCCCAAATAGTTGTGCTTTACTACTTTTGAATATCTGCTATTCATTTCAAATATTGTCTTGCTTTTCAGAAGAACAGATCAAAAAGGCTTGTATAGTCTTAAAAATAGTTGGCGTTAAATCTTCCACATAAACCATAATGTGGCTGAATAACTGGAATTAAATTCCAGTTTAAAACAAACCACAAAATTAAAGAGTTGGAGCTTATTTTTTCCTTGGATATGATATTTTTGGTGTAACTGAATGAAAAATCAAATTTAGTTCTACTTATTTCAAGCTAGTAGCCTACATTTCAAGTGACTGTAGTAACAACTATAGCAGGAGGAGATTTAGTTATGTCAATCTACTTTTATTTGTGAAATGCTTGTACTTCTAATTAAAATCTTCTATGTGTATACCATATTTTTCGGTGTATAAAACGCACAGTTTTTGGGAAGGAAAACAAACAAACAAACAAAAAATCTGCCTCTGCCTACCAGCATCCATCTATTCATCTGGCTAACGTCTTGCAGCAAACAGTCTGGTTAGCTGCAGTATGTTATTGCAGCCTGAACAAGCTGAAAATGCAATGCATGGAGGCCAAAAACAGGGTGTGCAGAGGCCGAAAATGTGACGCGCTGAGGTGATGATAGGTGGTGATGTGCTGTGGCAATCCCTGTAGCCTGGAACGGGTCTAAAACGGGACGTGCGGAGGCCAAAAACGTAATGTGTGGAGGCCAAAAATGGCCGAAGGGTGGGGACTAGTGGGTGGGAGGGGCTTCGGCAAGATTCAATGTATAAAATGCACAATTTTCACCCACTTTTGGGTGTGTGTGTGTGTGTGTGTCTTATACTCTGAAAAGTATGGTAGCTTTACTTTAGGTGGCAACACTAACCAACCTTGGCTCGCCCTAGAAAAGCTAAACAGGATTAGCCTTGGATAACTGCATAGAAGATCAAAAGGAAACCCAAGGTCTGAGAACACAAAGACACTGAAAAGCATCTGCAAGAAAGGAAAAGCAAGCCACTTCCACATTGTGAAAATGAAATGGACATTTATATGTAATCAATCTTGACTTGACAGAAACCTTTAAAAAGTCTGTAGAATAGATGAAGTTTTGATGGAAGAAAAGCCTATTACTAAATATTCAATGTGCTTTGTGAGTTAAATCTATACATATCAAAGGTTGACAACCATGAGTTCAAAGGAGCTCAGAGGTAAACATGATGATAGCAATCATGCTACAAAAACATTTTCAAAATGGCAATCTCCATTTTTACAAAACATTTTTTACAAATGAATTGTAATCTTAATTTACCAGAAAAATATTACTGTTTAATATTTTTTCCTGTAGAAAACAATATTCCAGTAAACTAGTCATAGGGCAATTAAGTGCAATTTAAAGGCAATTAAGCTTACTGAAGTTGTGGAATAAATGATAGTCACCATGCTATAAAATAACCAAGATTTAGCACAATTTTAGTACATTTTACAATACACTGGTTTTGTTGGGTAAGATTTTGGAATGAAAGACCAGTTTGGCATCCATTTAGAAACTGAATTCTAGTCCTGCCTCAGGCACAAAGCCAGCTGGATGACCTTAGGCCAGTCACTCTCTATCTAGGAAGGAAGTAGTGGCAAACCATTTCTAAAATCTTGCCAAAAAACCTGCAAAAACCAGTTCATGCAGAAATCAAGAGTCAGCATTAATTCAAAGGCACGTGTGTGCACACACCCACCCACAAACCACATACTGACATAAAAGATGAATTCAGAATTAGATAAAGTTTTTAGCCAAGCTGCACTGTGCATTCTGAATCTCCATCTCTTCAATGTCTGTGGTAGAATAAAGGAAACAGACAAAACTGATAGTTTTCACTAATAAACCATTATAATCAAATTATCAAACTAGCAAATATCATGTCTGTTACAGATATTGTATAAGCAATTACTTTGACCATAATGAGGCACATTATTGATTTCATTAGAAGCGTATGACAGAACTTATTCTAAGGGATTCAAACTCTTTGAGAATTGAACTCCTGGATCTTTGCACTAAATGACTATTCAATGCATCAGCTAAATGAGCTATCCATATCCTGGAACTCAGCAGTGGCAAAATATAACATCTGTCTCTTTGGACAGTCTGAGGAAAGGTGGATTGTATATAGCATTCTGATAGCCGCATATACATTAAAGCAATTTAAGTGGTTGCAGCAAGCTACTAAACTTCCTTGATATGTTCTTGTGAGCCAGAACAAAATACAGCTGAAATGTTAAAAAAGCTAGGCACTATTACATAGCAATGTTTCTTTGCTAAATTAAGCCTTCATGTAACATTTGCTCAAAGATCTTCCAATAAGAAATCTTAAAACAAATGCAGAAAAGACATACAAGGAGTTGGTATCAAAGCTGTTAAGTTTTAAGTAAATAAATACTCACAGCTGGTCCCTGTGGCTGTGGTGGCATTCCTGGTCTAACACCAAGTAATCCAAGAGGGCCTGGAGGACCATGAGGATATCCTCCATCAGGTATTCTACGACGATCGTCCCAGTGATGCTGCTCATCTTCCATCCTCCTCCAGTACATGTCTTCCTCATAGCGTCTGAAGTATACAAATTGCAATGTATCAACTGTATATGAGAGTGAGTGTGTGTGTGTGTACACCTAACTATGAAGGATTCTTTCCTTTTGAAAAGAAGAGATTCTTATCAGTTATATATGGTCCATTAAGGACTCCTTCACCACAAAAAAATAAAAATAAAAAATGGTCAAGTGAATATAAATCATGGTACCATAGCTGGAATATTACCTCATTTCCATTCGCCATCGTTCTTCTTCTTCACGCCTTCTCCAATATTCTTCTTTCTGCATTTGCTTTCTCATCTTTTCTTCTTGTATCTTTCTTGCCCGGATGCTAGGTTTCACTTCTACTTGTAAGTCTGGATTTACTTTTTTCTGTTTTAAATGTGAAGATTTTGAATACATTTCACTAAGACTGTTTTGTTTTTGTGCATAAAGTGAAAGATATGATTCAATATGGTGTACCATCCTACCTACTTTTGTGGCTTTAGTTAAAAAAAAAAGCTTATTCTAAAATATGCCATATTTTGAATGTATTTTATTAAAATAATCCCACTCAAAATATTTTAATGGGGCTATTTTGTTTTAAGCTTATATGAAAAGTTTTATTGTTTTGTTCTCAGTATGTCCTAGATCGGGGTGCCAAACTCAAGGCTGGGAGGTGAGGTGGGGTGGGATGGATCCAGCCCACAGGATGCTTAGATCTGGCCTGTGCGGCCTTCCTAGAAACAGCAAAGTACTGGCCTGCGGTGCTTCTGCCAGCGAAAATGGAGCCTTCCTAAGCTCTGTTTTCACTGGCAGAGGATTGCAGGACACCACTTGGGAGCCCATTTTCTCTGGTAGAATACTCAGGCCACAGGCGCCCCTAACATAAGTGATGTCGCACCGGCTACACCCTCCCTCACCACGCCCATTCGGGCCCCCTGAGGTCAAACACAACCTTGATGTGGCCCTCAATGAGATCAAATTTGACACTCCTACTCTAGATGAAGAGCTTATATATTAGAAATAAAAATCTAAGAAATTAGCAATAAAGAATGCTTAGAATTATTTTTGAATTAATTACATTTCATGATTGAATAATTTCTTCTTAGACGCTGCCCACCTTCCTGTTTTTCAGAACTATTGATATTTCATTGTAATAGTCTACTTTTGTTAATAAGTCTACAGTAAGTAAAAACTGACTATGTATCAGTTTGTAATGATAGCAAGTATTCGAAACAAAGAATGCTATTTCAAGTTGCTGATTCTAAAGTCTATTAGTCTATTTGTATGAAGTCCTTCAAAATGTAATACAAATAATCTCTATTATTTAAAGCTTCTACAACTCCTATATTTATTTGTAATCTCCATAACAGACAAAAGTAGACTTTCACCTTATATTGTAATCGATGCCGCCTTCCTTTTAAATGCATCTCCTTAGCATTAGGATCATTAAAGCTACATTCACAAAGCTTGCAATGGAAACGAATCACTTTCCCCTCATCATTCCGAACCTTTGCAAGAAAGAAAATGTAGTTATCAGCTTCAGCTACTTCTTATCATGTGATAAGAAGCCTGAATAAACATTTTCAAGGTAACAACTGAGTTCAAGGACCCCCTACTAGCCCAGAAGGGAGAAATCTATCGACACAAAACTGTCTTCCTCTGCAAAATATAAAAGCATTTCTACTTTCTTATCAGTCTGTTTAATAATATACATCAATCTTCAGTATGCTGAATGATCTAGGCCCAGTAGCACTTTCCAGGTAAGGGAATTTGATTCCTCTAAGATGTTATGGATTTTGTTCTTTTTAAGGTGGAATTCAATTTAAGTTATCCAGAGTCATCATTTCAAGTAATATAGAAATAACACAATTCAGTCAGGGTTTTTTGTTCCTAACAACGGATGCACTATAACTTATGTTAACCCATTTCTGCCAATAAAACTCTAAAATGATGGCACAGTTATTTAGGAAAGCTAAATGACAAACTAATTTCTTTTTCCTCTCTTAATGTTAATATTCAATGACACTAGAGAGATACAAATGCAGCAGAGTAATATTTCTGACACATTAATGTAAAATGCAACTATTACCACAAATGTGAAAATTTTACACTATCTGCACTGTAAAATTTAAGAACAAGTATCTATTACTAGACTATCTAACATTGTACCACTTTTCAATTTTAAAAATCAAAAACTACCATATTTCAGTATATACCGTTTCCCCAAAAAGACCCAGTCTTTTCTTTGACCCCTGAAAAAATGGCTAAGGCTTTTTCTTTTTTTGGAAAGGGGGGGGGAGTCTATTACTGATTCACTTTGTGACAGCAGCGTCGACAGCCCCGCCCAGCAGGAGCCTGCTGCCGGCCCACTTCTGCATCCGCTTGCATGTGTCGCCTCTGGCCTCCGCTTCACTATCAGAGCCCTCTGCAGATGAGAAACTGGCTCCGGATTGATGCGCATGGTGCTCCCTGGATTCCATTTCGCCTTCAGAGGCTTGCCAGAAGGCATCTGTAGCCAATAACAAAACTGCAGAGGGCTTTCTGGAAACCTCTGACAGCAAAATGGAGGCCGGGAGTGATAAACGCAAGCGGTGGCAAGTGGCCGAAGAAATGGGCCTGCAAGGCGAGGCAGGTGTCGGGGTGTGTGAGGCCTAGTGTTGTGGTCTGTAGGCCGCTGGCCCCTCCATCAGACGAATCAGAGGCGGAGGCGGCGTGAGAGTCAGGGCCAGCATCAGGGAAACATGAGAGCTCCGAGGGGAAAGAGGGAATGGAGCTGGCAGAGGCAGAGGCGGAGACTAGGCTGTCTGTCAGCCTTCAGATGGAGAGTCAACAGCCCCCAAGTCTGCAGGTGGTTGATTAAGAAGAGGAACAGCTGGGTCCAGTGCCTGAAGCATGGCTGCGCAGGAGAGCAGTGGAAAGTCGTGGTCTGATCCTGGGGAAGCAAGAGCCACTGCTCCTACTGAGGCCCCACCCTAGCTCTTGGAATAAAAGGCAGCAGGCAGAGATGAATAGGTGTGGCAGACAACAACTCATCTTCCGGCCAGATGGATTTGTTAGTCTGCGAGAGAAACTTTTTGCCGGGCTCCTGGCTTTCCTAATAAAGGAATCTTTTGAGTTCATGTCAGAGGATATGTCGTGTTTAGGGAGCTAGGACAGAACACCTGGTAAATAGGGCAGCTCCACCCCCCTATCCCCACCCTGGCTTAATTTTTACCCATGTACCTTGCCCCACACCCTGCACCCCAGGGTGGGTGGGGTCTCAATTAGGCTAATTTTGTGGGTAGGACTTAATTTTAGTGCATGTGTTCAAAAACATGACAGGGCTTCTTTTTGGGGTGGGTCATATTTTTGGGGAAACACAGTATACCAATACATGTTGCCTTGCATATGAATTCTGATTATTCAATTTTGAAGAATGCTCCATATCTTAAACAATCTTAAATTGCTAAGATAATTCTTTTCTCAAATGCCAAACAGCATTGCAACTAACTTTTATGAAACTAGATCCAAATAAGTAGGTGAAATTTAAGTAACCATCAATAATAGCTCAGCTTTAAACACTATGATTTTGTAATTTTAATTCTGCAAATTTTAACACATTTATGTTACCTAATACACCTTTGTTTAGCTTATGCTATGTGATATATCTGGATTCAATTTTCACAATATTACCTCTTCTACATAGTCATGACCAACAGGTTGGACCTCGCTTTGCAAAGCAGCAAGAGCTGTAGAAGTTACAGGTTCAGCAGAGGGATCTGGCTTAGCTTCCTGCATTTGTACTGTGGCAATAGGGGTAGTCTTGATATTTTCTACAGCTTTCATTTCATCAGCTTTGCTTCCTGTTGTCTGTAATTTATTGCCACCTAATATAAAATAGTATAAAAGAAAAATGATCATCATCTACAATAATCCTTCCCATAGTGTTTGTTTGATTGGGTTGCCCTTTAACACAGAAACTTACATTCTGATTGTTCATTCTTTACTAGTTTTGTGCTTTTATATATTTATAATGAATTATTTGGCGACTAATAAATCAGATATTTAAAAAATGCAATTTATTTATTTATTTATTAAATTTTTATACCGCCCTTCTCCCGAAGGACTTAGGGCGGTGTACAGCCAAAATAAAAAACAGAATATATACAATTAAAACAACATTTAAAGCATAGCAAATTATAAAGGCTGATAATTAAAAATTTAAATTTTAAAATATTAAAAGAACCCAATTAAAATTCAGCACTATTATGCCAGTCCCGCTTGAATGAATAAATATGTTTTGAGTTAAATAAAGAGTTGCTCAAACATCATTTATATCTATGTCAACTGCTGAAAATCTGCTGCCCAAATGACACACATGGAAAGCTTTTACTCTGGAATCTCTTTTCCTGGCTGAGGATTACAACATAGTTCTCATCAGTTCTATGGATTGAACAGCCTTCTGGAACTTGGTGCCCTCTAAACGTATAGCTTTATAAAATTCCACATTGGCTGTGGAAATCTACAAATAAGAGATGTAGATGAATAATTAAACCCCCAACAGTTCTACAGGGTTCTATCAGGACCTTGGAGAGCTCACTGCAGAGATGTAGAGACTGGATGAATCCTCAAGGAGAGTAGTTACGAAGAGGAGCAAGTGATCTTTAAGCTCCATTGCTAATTACAAATTCTAAACTTAACAAGACTGTAGAATTTAAAAAGTAAATTTAAAGTTGAGACTTCTACATAGCTAAGACATTTTAAGAAATCTTTTAATTTAATTAACATTTCAACACTTAATTAGCAATTTTGAAAATTATCAAGATTTCTGAAAAAGGTATGAATGGAAAGTATCTGTCCAATTAAAGAACCTCATTCAAAAATCCAGTCACTAGCAGTTAAAAACATAAACTATCTGTCTGCCTATTTAATCATGTCTGATTCTCAGAGACTGCTTGGATATGTCCTTTCATGATTTTTCAGAAGTGGTTTACCATTGCCTCCTTCCTAAAACAGAGAGAAAGTGACTAGCCCAAGGTCACTCAGCTTGTTTATGCCCAAGGCGGAACTAGAACTCAAGATCTCCCAGTTTCTAACCTGCTACCTTAACTCCCCTAATGCCAAATTGGCTCTCATATAAAATTTACTGCAATTTTATAGTTACATATAAATGAATGTATAGTGTTAATATTTTTATAAATGTAACAATAAAGACCTCTATACTTGCCAACAAAGTTAATTTTGGGTGTAGATATCTTTTTTACAGCAATGTTCGTTGGTACTATTGTAGCTTTGTTGTTTGATGTTGTACTAAGTAGTACATTGGCAGAAGGAGTAAGAATTTTCACTGCCAAAGATGTAACGGAAGAATTCACAGAATTGCTGCTAGTTGCAATATTTGATGATACAGCTGCTGGCTTAGATGATGATGTTGATGATGTAGCCTGGGTGACAACATTTGGTTCAGTTGAAGGAATGGGTTTGCCAAGTTTAGTATGCAGCTTAACCACCTAGAACCATTAATAAAAATAGTTAATATATCACTTAACAGAAATGATAAACATGCATTGCTTATCAAATAGTTTTATATTATTAAATATGTAAAGTTGACTTTAAAAGTCTATAAAAAAGAATTAAAAAGGGGAAAGGCCTACTTTTTGGTGTTTAGCTCCGCGAATATGAGCAGCATAAGCATCAGCTCCTGTGCAGGACACATCACAGAGCTCACAACGCAACTGGTTCTGAGTCCCACGAGAAGAAGCACTGTTACTGGTGGTGTTCTGAGATACTTTCAATGCTGCTTCTTTTTTTTTGTGCTTCTGACCCTCCAAATGTTCTTTATAAGTCTAAAGTAAAAAACAAAAGAGATTTGTACATTTGTTATATTATTCCAAGTTTTATGTAAATAAGATGAGGCAATTCTTAGATTTGAAAGGGTACAGAATTTGTATTATTATGTCATGACTTTTAATATCCAAACTTGCTGAAAAGTTCTAAAAAGAATTATTGTCCATGTAATTTCATTAGTCAGTTTGGCATAGCAGTACAGAAAATTTAATAGCAGGAATTTACATCTTGTAGCATGTAACCACCCAATCACTTAAGCTGGCTACAATAGCATTTGGTATTGTAAGAATGTGCCTATCTTAACCTTCAGAATGACAAAATTTGACTCTTAATAGCCTATAAGATATTTGAATGTAGTAAAACAGATTATTTTTGTATAGTTATATACTTAAGACACAAAAGCCAATCAAAGGCTAGAAACTGGGAAATTGTAAGTTCTAGTTCCATCTTAAGCACAAAGCCAGCCGGGGGACCTTGGGCCAGTCATTTTCTCCCAGCACTAGGAAGGAAGCAAAGACAAACCACTTCTGAAAAAACTTGCCAAGAAAAAACTGCAGGGGTTTGTCTGAGAATCAGACATGACTGAATGGAGATGCATCTTATAAGAAGTTTGAAAGACTCCTGCACCTACTTTGCATGAATACTTGAATGGGCCTGGATGTTTGTCTATTATAAAAAGCACGGTCATGCGAATTCCAGTCTTTCCATTTCTTATTGTGGAAGAGGGCATCTGACAGTGAAATATACTAGAATAGCGCCACTAGAAAGCACCTATTCAATTAGCATCACTGAATGCAGACTGACTTCAAGTCTATGGAAAGAAAATCTCTGCCCAAAGTTATATCCTCCCCAAATGATATGAAATTGTTTTTCTCTGTTGATTAGGAACACAAGATGTTGTAAAGTTTGCAGGTGGGTTCAGATGGCTCTCCTTTTCTAGGGAGGAAAGCTTATCAGTAGATAGATCAACCAAGCCGAAATATGCATTCAATGAGATAATAGGCTCACAGAAATTTTCTGAGTGGCATATATATGGATATTTGTGGAAGCAATTATCTTGTAGATTTAAAGATACAGATACCAGGCAGTTCTCTCTTTGATGGCATTCCACAATGCAGTGTAAGATTTCCATAAAACCTTGATGCACATCATAACAATTTGTTGTTCTTCTGGGCAATTACAAAGACAATTGGTAGAAATCTTAATCTTTCTTTGTAGGTGGCATGTAAATAATTTGGAGCAAATGCTGTATGTGGAAGTTTCCCTTATGTTCTTGATCTCTAGCAACAAAAAGGACAATGGAAAGCATGATGCAAGATATGCATGACCATTTATGCTCAGATTTCCTATGCATTACTTGTAAGTCCTTTGTCTTAATTTCAGTTTCCATTAGATGTGCTCCAATGCCCCTTTAAGCAGGTTCTTCTGTTTAAACAAGCCTGTAATTACAAGCTGAGTGCATGTTTCAGGTTTTTTAAAGTTAGTTATATCCTAGTTGCAATATCCAAGGACACTGTTCTAGCAAGAAATTAGATACAGACTGACATCTGCTACAAAGAACACAACTTTGGCCAGTTTATTTATCTTCTCTTGCTTCCTTCAGTTCTGAAATATAAACTAGAGAAGCTGCTTTGATCAAGATCCAGTGTCTGGGAACCCATCAAAAATATAATCCTGCGGTACTTTGTCATGCAATGAAATCAGAGTTTAATTTAAGTTTTAATAACAGATTCTGCTTAAACAAAGCATTCCAGAATAGTGTGCATTATGTTCTGTAGTTCAACAAGTCCCGTGGTGTATATGGAGCAGGCCTGATGAAATTATTCAGATTCTGAGCAGTGCCTTGAATACAATTACTATTTGTACCAAAGAGAAAAATTGTAATTTGTTGCAACTGAAAGATCCCTGAAGACTGTAAAATTACTGATACCTGTGGTCCGGCACAACTGATCTTACAAACATCACAATAGTGGATCTGTGGTGGTTTAGGAGGCTGTTTTGGTTTCAGTTGTTTATTTTGGAATGGTGCCTTTTTAGTAAAGGTGGTCCCTGTCCAGGCAGCTGTTGCAGCGGCAGCAGCTGCTGCTGCTGCTACTTGTTTTTGCTGCTGCTGCTGCTGTTGATAGTAAGATGATGCAGCTGAATACACTGCAGCTTCATAACCCGAGTAAGATGTACCTTTAAACAAAAGAAAAAAATCAGGTCACATTTATGAGGGATACAATCCACAATTCATCTTTTAAGGACGGTTTTAGCATTAACATAGCATTTGTTAAAGGTTTCATCTTTAAAAGAGAGTTTCAACATTAATATAGTACACACTAAGTTGGTAATTTACTTATCAAATTTGCAAGCCACATGACTCTCACTTGGGTCACTCATAACAACTAAGACAAGGGGAATAACTAATAAAAAATAAAAGATGGTGAGAATGACGAGACTGATCAGGAAAGACACGAAGTGTCTTTCAAAATGACTTTTACTCTCCTTGGATGAAGAGCCAACATCTTCAAGGCTCTTCAAATAGCAGGGATGGAACCAGCCAGGTTTCTGAGGGAACCTCATTTCAGGGGAAAAACATTGTTACAGTGAAGTTTAATTTAATAGTTATAAAAAATTAAACTTCATTTCAATCTATATAGTCAAGCTACTTTATCTCAGTGTAGAGAGGAGTGACTTGCAGTTTTTAAGATCAATACCCAATAAATACATCAGCCTAGTATACAGACTTAATTTCTTGGAATTCTGCAGATATTTCTGAGAAAACTAACTTGAATCTACACAACTAGACAATTTACTTATGGTCTGAGATATGGAAGGGGTAACGCTGAAGGATTAAAGATTTAAGATTTTTCTGTTCCATCCATGTATTAACCTCCTATTATCCTGTTTCCAGCACTATTTTGTTCCGGAATCACTACAGTACCAAATAATTCCACAAAGCATTATAAATACAATTTATAATGAATCTAAATAACATGAGTTAATTGGCTATGTTAAGAAATAATCTAATTTGGTTCTGATTATTTATAAAATAATTTACACCTTATAATATATTGAATATATTTATCTAAGATATTTTTCATCATTATGTGTACCACTATAACTTTTAATAGGTATGCATACCATATCTGCTACGGATTAAGCTAAGCCAATCAGAATTTGGTTTCTTGTTTTTACCAAGTCATATCAGGACCAAAACTAATCTAAAAGCTGCGTTCCATAATTATCTCAAAGGAGGCCCTGACACAATCCAACTCGCTTCTTAGTAAATATGCACAGGATTAATCTGCACATCATATAAAGTACCGTAAACATTCCAATGTAATTTGGATGTAAAATCTAGTTTTTCTACAAAAGTCAGGTATGTCAATGCAATATTTTTATAGCTTTGACTTCTCCATTATATAACCTGACAAATCATTTCTGTCCTGTTTAGGCATTACTCACCGGAATATGTAACTGCTGTTGTACTATACGTGGCACTTTGGGTATATGAGGGAACCACAGTCGCTGCAGCAGCAACTGGTTGCACAGTGGAAGATACCGGATATATAGAGAACGTAGTAGTAGCTGGACTCGGAGTGGCTGGTTTTATGGCTGTTACCTGTCGAGTTTGCTGGGCTTGAGTGTACTGAGTAGCTCCTTGGCTGTAACCAGCCTTTGGAGCTAAGTAAGAGCAAAAAAAAGTTACACATTAAAATCAAGAATTCTCCAAGCTGTAATATTAAAAAGCAATTTCCTTTTTTATCTTATTACTAAAATAAAAATAAGAGTACAAATCCTATCCTATCTTTAGGTTCCATAAATATGTATTTTTATAACATTTAGATGTTTTATAATATTTCAGAAAAAGAAATCCACCACTACAAAATAGTACAGGCACAATTGCAGAAAAGGCTGATATCCTGTGGTTTAAAAGTTTAAGTGGCTGAAGATTTTATTGTACTTGTCAATCAGATTGCAAAATGTCTAAGAGAATATAAAGTTTGTAACTAGTACTTTTTAATATATCTTACTTAATAATCAAGCTATTTGCAGTAATGTCTTTTGTTTAGTAAGGCATATAATTTGATTGATTATACTAACTTAAGGTTAGGATGACATACTAATAAACTCAAAACCTGCTGGAAATTATCAGCATAGCACTACATTAATGAACTGATCTTCTAAAAAAGACTGAATGAAACACTTCGGTCACAGTGTATTTTAAATTCACACAGGTATCAATTAAGAGACTGCTAACTATTCATCCCCAAAACACGAACATATGAATATACACTTTTCTGGGCATGCGCTCTGCTTAAGGAAGTTACAAGCTTTCTTAATTTATGGAAATTTTAAAGTAGTAACAAGCGGTCTAGGATTGTGCATTTGAACTGCTTTTTCTATGAATGAGGAAGGCATAAATTATTACTTTGGTTCTGAGAATCTTTCAATTTTTCAAAATGCTAATTTAACTCTAATGTGACTGCTGCCATTTCAGCTACATCTTTCAGCACTAGGAAAAATGAAACTTCCAGATACAACAATGCTGATAGTCTCTTGGTCGCTTCTACCAAGCAATGCCATCTGATGGGACTCAGAAAGTGTCCTTACTCCTCAGTTCCCACCTGGTGGAACAGCTTACCCCTGAGATTTAGATGATGCTGACCCTATTGGCCTTTTGTAAAATTCTTAAAATCTGGCTGCTCACTGGGCACTAGGAGAGTGTTAAATAAACCCATTTCTAAAGGATGATAGCATATTGATTACCATCCTGCTAATTTGTATTGCTCCTTTGACATGTATTTTTAGTGATTGTTTTTATTTTGTTTATACATGGCACAGAGTCATCATGAGCTATATGGCCATACAAGGTGAAGAAATAAATGAAGTAATAACTGAACTACTAAAACTACTATTATTAGAAACATGATGGCATAGTGGTTAGAATGCAGTATTGCAGGCTAATTCTGTTTAAGTTCGATTCTCAGCAGTTCAAGATTGAGTCAGCCTTCCATCCTTCCGAGGCTGGTAAAATGAGGACCCAGATTATTGGGGACAATATGCTGACTCTGTAAACTGCTTAGGGAAGGCTGTAATGCATTATAAAGTCTATTGCTATTTATCACATTTGTCAAGGCTATCCTATTCCCAAAAACTCTAAGTGCTTACAAAGTATCAAATATATCACTAAAACATAGTTAAAATATAACAAAACCAAGCATAATACCCAGAAAAGTCAACAGTATAATATTTTTAAAAAATGATAAAGGTTTCACAGATGCCTTAACCCCAGACTTGTGCCCAAGCAGGTTAAGGAAGGAATTAGACTCAGTCCCAAATCCCTGCAATAAACTATTATATGGTTTTGAGAACATTTAGACTTTTTTAAATTATAAGATAAAAAGAAAAGGATTTGAAACTCACCTGTTTGATAGTATGAGTCAGCCACAGAGGGCTGTGGTTGGGCAGCCGCCGCCACTGCAGTTGCAGTTGGCTGCTGATAATATTGCTTGCTGTCATAAGCTACAGCTGGAGCAGTAGATCTAACATAGGAATAGGAGTCCTGAAGAAATACATGGGAGAAAGATGAAGACCCAGTATGTGGATTTCAGTTGTAAAGTACATTAACTGCCATAATGGAATTTACATGAGGGAATCTTTGCAGGCTCATGTGCTTCCTAAAAAAATTATTCTAAGGTTTGTGAAACTCTCCTAAAACTTCCTAAAACAAGAATTTTCCCTTTTGGAATAAACTTTGAGTCCAAGACTAAATTTGGTTACTTCTCCTCTCAATTATTTTCCAACCCAATTTTATGGTTTTAAAAACACATTGCTGTTTAAATAATTTAAGGATTACCCAGAGGGAAGGATAAAATTTCTTTCTATAAAATTTAAATTACATTAATTATCCTAGGATTTAAGTCATGGATTACTACTGAATCATTTTGATTATTTTAATCAATGTTTATTGCATAATCAATGCTGATTAAGCAGTAAAGGAGCAGAACTTTTGAGAAAGCATACATTTCCTGACAATATTAGACAAGGTAAATATTAGACTGAGTTCAAGATCTGGTAATGATATACTTCACTGTAATCTTAAAACCCTTCAACCTTAATTCCCATTAAGACTGCTTAATACCCAATCCTTCAATATTTTAAGCTACAAATTGAAATAATTGGTTAAAGTTTTGAAGGACATGATCAAATCTATTTCAAGAATTACCGTATTTTTCGGAGTATAAGATGCACCTTTTTACTCCCAAAGAGGGTGAAAATCTGGGTGCGTCTTATAGTCCGAATGTAGCCCCCACGCCCCCACCCTTCGGAGGTTGTCAGCCTCTGCGTGTCACAGGATTTTTTATTATTTTAAAGTTCTTTAACATTATGTATTCAAAGAAAAAAGAGGTTTTCATTTTATTCCATACTTATCCAATTGCCATTTTTAATAAGGAAAAACTGTTTATATATGTAGGTCTTTGGTTATTCAGGTTTTCTCCCGCGTAAAATTGGAATTGTCTTGGCGACGTTTCGACGAAGTCACATCCGTCATCTTCAGGCTGGTGTTTACAGCTTCATGCTTCTAGGAGCAATGCGTGATCGCAGCTGTTTCTTCCTTTTAACTGCTAGTGGGGGTTTGAACTGATTGGTTGGGAGCTTGGCTGTGTTCTGATTGGGTGGAGGTGTGTTCTGATTGGTTGGGGGTTTGGCTGTGCTCTGATTGGCTGGGTGTGTGTTCTATTTGGGTGGGTGGGGGCTTGGTTATGCTCAGGTTAGTCTGAGTTGCAGGGGGATTTGAGTTGGTGAGCTGCATTGCTGTTGTTTGGCTTCGCGTTCATGGTCGTGCTACATCTTCATGGTCTGCTGCATGTATGGATTGGAGGGGTTTGAAATGGCTAATGATGCAGCTGCAGTCTGGCTTCTGGTTGGTGACCATGCTTCATCATCGGTGTGGGTTTGAGTCTGCTTTCTGGGTGGATGTGTGGTGGTGACATGCCGTGTGGCACTCGTGAGTGTGGGTCTTGCGTCATTCTTCATGTTAGGGACTCGTTTATCGATAAGGGTGGGTTTCCAAATGGCTGGTAGACCGGAGGTATCATCTCGTTTATTCATGCTCTGTGGGCGCTTTTCTATCTTGATGGCTGCTCTGATTATTCTGTTGTTAAGGTGTTCAATTTTGGAGATAGTTCTGGTATTTTTAAAGTCAATTTTATGTCCTGTGGCTTTAAGGTGTTGGACCAGGGAAGAAGTTGGTTCCTCTTTTCTGACTGAGTTCTTATGTTCTTCAATGCGTGCACTTATTCTTCTGTTGGTTTGTCCAATGTATGTGGTGCTGCAGGCGGTGCATGGGATTTCAAATACTCCTTGATTTTCTAACTCAATTTTGTCTTTGGGGTTTCTTAGGATGGTGGATATTTTTCGGTTTCTGCAGAATGCTGTCTTGATGTTGTGTTTGTGGAGGATCTTGCTGATTCTGTCTGTGGTGCCTTTTATATATGGGAGGAGGGCTTTGCCTTTTCTTGTTCTCTGTCTTGGATTTTAGTGGGGGTTTATATATATATAAAAGGCACCACAGACAGAATCAGCAAGATCCTCCACAAACCAAGCCAAACAACAGCAATGCAGCTCACCAACTCAAATTCCCCTGCAACTCAGACTAACCTAAGCATAACCAAGTCCCCCCACCCAAACAGAACACACCCTCAGCCAATCAGAGCACAGCCAACCCCAGCATCCAATCAGAGCACAGCCAAACCCCCAACCAATCAGAACACACCTCCACCCAATCAGAACACAGCCAAGCTCCCAACCAATCAGTTCAAACCCCCACTAGCAGTTAAAAGGAAGAAACAGCTGCGATCACACATTGCTCCTAGCACGAAGCTGTAAACACCAGCCTGAAGATGATGGATGAGACTTCATCGAAACATTGCCTAAATACTTCCAATCTTACACGGGAAAAGACCCGAACATACCGAAACCTGCACACATATATATATCTATATATAGTTGTTTTCTGAGGTTTTTGCGGGTGTTTGTATGTAGGTCTTTGGTTATTCGGGTTTTCTCCCGCGTAAAATTGGAAGTGTCTTGGCGACATTTCGACGAAGTCTCATTCGTCATCTTCAGGCTTCAGCTTCGTGCTTCTGGGACCAATGTGTGATTGCAGCTGTTTCTTCCTTTTTAACTGCTAGTGGGGGTTTGAACTGATTGGGTGGGAGCTTGGCTGTGCTCTGATTGGCTGGGGGTTTTTTTGTGCTCTGATTGGCTGGGGGTGTGTCCTGTTTGGGTGGGGGCTTGGTTGTGCTCAGATTAGTCTGAGTTGCAGGGGGATTTGAGCTGGTGAGCTGCACTGCTGCTGTTTGGCTTCGTGTTCATGGTCGTGCTACATCTTCGTAGTGGGTGTCAGTCTGCTGCATGTATGGATTGGAGGGATTTGAAATGGCTAATGTTGCAGCTGCGGTCTGGCTTCTGGTCCTTGGTTGTGCTTCCTGATCAGTGTGGGTTTGGGTCTGCTTTCTGGGTGGATGTGTGGTGGTGACATCCTGTGTGGACCTCATGAGTGTGGGTCTGGTGTCATTCCTCATATTAAGGACTCGTTTGTCAATAAGGGCGGGTTTCCAAATGGCTGGTAGGCGGGAGGTATCATCTTGTTTGTTCATGCTGTGTGGGCGTTTTTCTATCTCGATGGCTTTTCTGATTATTCTGTTGTTAAAGTGTTCAGTTTTGGCGATAGTTCTGGTCTTTTTAAAGTCAATATCGTGTCCTGTGGCTTTAAGGTGTTGGACCAGGGAAGAAATTGGTTCCTCTTTTTTGACTGAGTTCTTGTATTCTTCAATGCGTGCACTTATTCTTCTGTTGGTTTGTCCGATGTATGTGGTGGGGCAGGCGGTGCATGGGATTTCATATACTCCTTGATTTTCTAACTCAATTTTGTCTTTGGGGTATATCTATATCTATTACACTAAGCCATGATATACTTTGTTTGAGCTTTGTACATTTTATGAATTTACCCATTGAAATTATAAGTACTATATGTAGTATAAATACAATTCTTGGTTAGGCAGTGTTGAACTTTAGGGTTTAATGACTGTGGTCTAGAGAACAGATTTCCTGACATTTCTATGGGACACACCAGTCCTCACCAATCTACACCAATCAGAAATCAGTTTGGTTAAAGGTCAAGCAGAAGTCAGGACACCTGGCTATGCAGATAGGAGTCCAATCAGTTCCTACTTCAGTAGCCTATGGTCTGCATAATAGATAATCTTGCTTATAAAAATTTCAGCCATAGTTGCTGGTAAAACATCAGGAAATTTGTTGTCTAGGCTATGGTCACTAAACCCTGAAGCTAAATACTGCCCCAAACAGGTACCAGCATGAAAGCCAACACAAGTAAATTCTTGGTTGTTCGATAAATCATGATTAAACAAAAAACTGAACTGCACCATTAGTGAATGATACTTTATCCATATATATTTACCTGGTAATTCTGTGTGGTGACTGGTGGAGGCGGTGGAGGCGCTTCCTGCTGTCTCTGTGTGTAACCATAATCAGTTGCTGTATGAGCTGTAGGGTATCCTCCATAGGCTGCAGCTGTTGCAGCGGCTGCAACAGCCACTGGAGCAGGCCTGGCTACTGCAACTGTTGCTGCTGCCGGGGCATAAGCTGCAGTAACTGTGTGGGCAGCTACAGGAGCCTGATGAACAGTGTAGCTTGCAACTGTAGTTGGATGGGAATAAGCTACACCTGAAGCCGGCTGTTGGCTGTAATAGGAAAAGGCCAAGAAGTATCACTATGTAGTAATGAAACCTAATACCCAGCAAATATGCTCTTAAATTGTTCAAGCCTAAGTAAATCTGAGAAAGTAAATCTGACAACTAAATTAAAAATTCAGTATTATGGATCTACTGTACCTAACAAAGTACACATTAAGTGATATCATGAGCATCCATTAGTGAAAGTCTATCTACCAAAGGAACTGATTCCTAGTTACCCTTTAAAATTAGCTACAAAAAATTGAATTTGAGGGAGGGAAGTTTTAAAGGTTTATTAATTTTTTAAAATAAGGCCTAATTTTATAGCCTCTATAAAAATGTCACATACAATAAAGTCATATTATACATCAATAACATCAAATTAATAATTTTCTTTTTTTAGATTGAAGAATGCAGCTTTCCAAAAGGACCGAATGAGATACAATGGACAAGAATCACAGCTGAAAGGGACATATATTTCAGATAAGCATGAAATTCATGCAGCGTTGCAATTAATTCATTTTAACTGTGTAAACCATCAGGTCATTTGAGAATCATACAGCCTTCTACATCTAATAATAAATTACATAGGAACCTGCTCTTAATTTTTGTATACAACTTGGTGATTTTGGATTTGTTTAATAATATAACTAAGAATTAACTATTCAGTTCCAAGAACAAAATATTTATTTCCCTCTGAATAGCAGATTTGCAAGAACTATACAATATAAATTAATTTGTTTTAATCTCAATTTACATTACATTAGAAAAAAATAAAAAAATGTGTACAAAGATCTTGACCACATATCACAATACAGTAAGTTATGCTGAATAACCTAATGCTGATTTACAGAATATCTTTCTATATCTAATATCCAATATATTTCTATAACTGTATGTTCTTTTTACAGTATTTAAGCATAATATACGTAATGCCCACAGACATTCAGTAAGAGAATATTTGCACTTTTTTATTTAGTAAAAATAAATTTTGTTATAGCACAGAATGAGTAGCCTTAGTACTGTTTTTTTCTCTAAGGCAGGTATGGTTCTGTTACCATTTTTGTTTTAGCAAATCTGTTCCCCTTGCTTCTGCAACATCATGCAGAGCCAGTGATCGAATTTGCAAGATCTTTCACTTTGAAACTCTTAAAACTCTTAAGAGTCTTTACCAGTATTACCACTATATTATTTAGAATTCGCTATTTCATTTATGCCTTTATCTTCCTGATTTTCTACCATGGGATATATTGGCCATGGGCTATTTATGTGTAAGAAATATTTTATTTAATTATACATTTTATTATATTTATTAGGGCTACCTATTCCAAACAACTCTGCTTCTGTACTCTTGTATTAAAGTATTAGAGCTGTTGGGCAGCCTAGAAAATGTATAAATTAAGTAAAGGCAAATGTTTTATGGGCTCAGTTTGTTAAGAAAGTTAGTATTTTTCTCTATACTTGCAACATGTCTAAATTGACAGAAGCACTGATAAAAGGGAATTATTTTATTCTCTTGATTATTCAAAGTAATTGTGCTCTCTACATAAAAGCTGCATTCCAATTAAACTTTACTTTCTACAGACCCGTTTCCTAAATTATTAGAGGTAACCGTTGTTTAACTACCACAACTGGAACCAGAAACTTGATCATAAAGTGAAATGGTTGCTAAGTGAAACCATGCCTGTGCATAATAATTAGCTTTCCTTTGCTTTAGAAACCTATGAGGGTCGTAAAGTTATTTTGCTTGATTTGTAGACCTATGAAAGTTGTAAATGGCCTTTGTTGGTTGCAAAGTTTTATTTTCATCTATCATAATTTTGAATTGTTGCAGCTAAATGAGGATCACATCAGTGGTGGGTTGCTCCCAGTTCGCTCCGATTCTATAGAGCCGATAGTAAAAATCTGCTGGCATTCGGAGAACCGGTAAAAATGGCTGGGTGGCCACGCCCCCAAACTGGTTCCCCGATCATCAGAGGTTTGTTTTCTTGTTTTACTTTTAAAAGCATCTTTTCTTCAGCCCAAAAAAGGCTTTTAAAAGTAAACAAAAAACAAAAAACAACCCTCTGATGATCGTGTGGCTGAGCAGGGATCATCAGAACCCTTTAAAAGCTTTTTTTTTTTAAAACAACCTCTTCAGCTGAAGAGGTTCTTAAAACAAAAGGTTTTTAAAGGCTCCTCTGGCGATCCCAGCTGAGTTAAGAGCTTCTGGGCTTCGATTAAGCAACTTCAGCTGAGATTGTCAGAGGAGCCTTTTAAATTTTTTTTTTCCTCTGGCCCACCCAATCCCCCTCTCCTCACTTTCCTGATTACAGGTGGCAAAGCCATACTTTACATCAGTTGCATCAGCTAGCAACTGAATCTGCCTGCCTGGAATCCATCTCCTCAGTCAGCAACTGCTTTGATGGCTAAGGAACTCTGGGAATTGAAGTCCACAAACCTTAAAGTTACTAAGGTTGAAGATCCCTGATCTAAAAAATATAAATAAAATAAAATAATAAAATAAAATATTTGTGCAGCTTTCTGAGATTTGGTGTGTTTCTGTAGTATTTCACTCTAACTACGCAAACACACAAAATCTCACAAAGCTGTATGTGGCATTTTGTGTGTGTGTGTGTGTGTGTGTGTGAGAGAGAGAGAGAGAGAGAGAGAGAAAGAGAGTCTGTTGTATTGTGTTGTGTATGTGTAAAGTGTGAAAGTTGGTTTTTGAGTTTTTTGTGGCTGTGTGAGGTTCCTGCTTGTTGCAGGGGCCATTTTGGGTGAAGTGCAGCTGCTTTTACATTGTGTGTGAGTCTGTTGTGTTGTGTGTGTGTGTGTGTGTGTGTGTGTGTGTCCCTTCGCAAGGACTTGGAGGCAGCTCCTCTGAGGAAGAGGTGGCGGCGAAGCTCTGGCTGTCCCCCGGGAGAAATCGTCCTGTCTCTGCAGCATTGGTCATGTGAGTGGGCGTGGCCAACTTGATGTCACTCACAGCAAGGTGCCGCCCCACCTTGCCCTGAGTGACTTCAAGTTGGCCACGCCCACTCAGTCACATGACCAAGCCACACCCATCAAATAAGCCACACCCACAGAACCGGTAGTAAAAAAAATTGGAACCCACCCCTGGATTACATGTATTCTGACAAAATTCAGTGAAGAATTACTAACAGATAAACTATGAAAACTACACAGACTTACTGTCTTTGTACAAAACCTACACTGAAATATAAAAATTTGGTTTGTTTTAGTTTTTAAAATATATTTCCAAAGAACAAGGGGGCAAAATTATTTAATTAATAAAAGTATAAGGTATGTATATAGTCTGTGTTTTAAGTTAAGATGTGCAAGGTAACTACAGCATTTGATTGATTCACAAGTGTTCCTGATAGTTCTGTATCCTGTAGCTACAACTATGCCTCTAGGTTCAATTCTAGTTACTGGTAGTTACGTTAAGGCATGGCATGGCATGGCACCAAGTTATTTGCAAACTGCTATACAGAAGATGCCTTAAACTGCTATTAGCGGTTAGAAATATATCACCATATCACTGAATACAATTGTTTGAAATAAAATGTTTATTCCTAAAAAGGCAATTATATGTTTATTCATTTATACTTTGTGATTTGTGACCTTCTTTGTTGGCTTCCAAGAAATGAGGAGAATGGGGAATCCAGCAGGAAGCTGCAGACTGTAGTCATGCAAGGTCCTTCAATGGTAAGGGGGACTGCGGAAACTGCTATTGCACTGTCATGTGGTTTTTCAAATTATGATGTGTTACCTAACTATGGTGTTTCTGTCAGTCTCCCAAGTAGATCAGACAGGAAACATGACAAAATGAGCTAATTCTACTTTACCATAAGGCTACATTAACAGAATATTACAAGACTTGAAAGTACAATATCTGTATTTAAACATAGTCTTGTAAACTAATGTTTTTAAAAATGCCAAACTACACTTAAATCCATGATCCAGGGGAAAACTGATATCGTTTGCAAGAAATATGATTCTACTCAGAAAATCCACAAATAGGAACAACAGTGTGCTTTTTTCATCCTCAGCTATCTGTTGAAATACAACTCATAACAATGAACCCAGCAAAGTAACACAATTCAGGAAGAATACAGCAATAATTAAAATAGCTTCCTGCATTATTTGAGTCCTAATACATTTTGCATTTTGAGTTCTTGTATGAAAAATAAAGTACTATATATAATGTAGTAACAAGAACAGTAACAAATTTAAAGCAACAATAAATCTATCTATCAAACAGGCTATTAAAAAAAAAACCTAACATATTTCTTAGTCTTTGAAAATCTACTTAATTATCTTTCCCATCCACCCACATGCAGCAGAGATGGAATGAGAGCCTGGTGTGTCAATGGCTAATGCACTGTATCACCATGATGCAAGAATGTAAAAGCAAACTAACAAGCCAATTGTGGGATCACAGGACCTTGAATCTTCCCTTTTTCCTTCAGCATAAGACAATACATAAGAATGAATTGTTACATAATGCAAAATGTTCTGTGTGGGAGTAAGTAGGCTCTTAAACATTTTTTCTTCCAGAAAGGGTCCATTCAAACTCTTCCCCTCCAGCAGCCATTTTATATTAACCCAAAATGGCTGCCTATCTCGTGCTTCTGAGTGTATTCCTACAGTGGTATAATTGCATGAAGAACTGTCATCTAAGTAAATTTTTTTAGGGTTTCTAAGTAATTCTGAGAAATTCAAACTAGAACCTATCTGAGAAACAAAAAACCCTCAATCAAAATCAATAATTGTTTTCTACCGGGTACAAAATTCAGAATATATACAAGTTGTCCTTGACTTATGACAATTGGAACCAGAATCTCAGTCATTGACAATGCAGTTGTTAACCGAGATGCTTGTATAACAACTTCACTCAACAGATACAATCCCAGCTCTTCCAGTTACAGCTGTTAAGGGACAAAACAAAAGAGGTGCCAGCATTTCTTTTTGCCCTTCCTAAGAGCAGAAAGAAATGCCTACAGCAGGCTGCAGAAATGAAGCTCAAATCTTCAGGAGCTAAGCTTCATTTCTGCAGCTATTTGAAGGAGTTTCCCTTACCTCCTCCTGCAGAGAAGAACTCCTTTGAGGGGATGCAGAGATCTGTTTCTGCAATACTTCGGAGAAGTTCCCTTCCCTGCTGTGTATGGAAGAGAACTTGTCCACTGGGTTGGACAAATAATGCAGGAATTGCAAAGATGCAAGCTTTGTTTCTCCAGCCCAGCACACAGGTTTCTTCCCATACATGTCCAATCTGCCTCACCATGCATGGAGGAGAGTTTTATGTCACATGCTTTGTTATTACATTGTAAATCTGAACTATCATTAAATGACAGGTTGTAAGTGAAGGACTAACTGTAATGAGGAATTGAGTTGATTAAACTGTCAGCTTAATGTAATTACATGAGGAGAATCTATTAACAATAGCAATTTTCTAATAATTACGGAACTTGAAAAAGAATTTTGGGTTTGTTCAATAATAAATGAAACATGCATTGGGAAGTTTTGCCAACCTGAAAATCCAATTTTTAATTTAATGATTGGAAAAAAATATCCACTGGATTCTTATATATGGAACAGAATATTCAAATATAAGTCTCCAATTCCTACAGAATTCCTTCTTTTTCTGTGATAGAAACCAGATCAAAGGAAGTATACTGAAATTTTTCCATGTTATTTTTCAGAAATACAAAGGGTTGCATTCCAAATTTTAATGCCAGAATTGAAACCATGTGCAGAATGTTTTTTAAACATAGAACTTTTTTGTCTTCTCTTCCAAAGCCTTTCAGAAGTCTATGAAAAGCAAAATTTTAAAGCAAAGAGGAAATCAAACAAAAATCCAGGATCTATTTTTGGTCAGTTTGAATTCAATAATATGCCATAATTATGACTAATGAATACCAGCCAAAAAAGATATATTGCTCAATAGTTGCAATTTGCTCCTGCTGCCATTAGGAGCAGTTAAGCCAAAGTGGTAATTATCAAGTAGCTTTACCGCCAAAGATAAATTTCTAGTTTGTCACTTCGCAGCAAGCCAAGAATCATAACTCAAGAATAAATCCCAATTTGTTAAATGAGTAATAAACCAAGGAAACAGTTATAAAACCAATGGAAACATATTAACTTTTTGTTTATTTTAACCAAATGATTTCTTAGTTATTTTAATAGTTGTTGATAATTAGAGCAAGCAACCAGAAATTACCATAGTGATTAACACATTTGTTTATTACTAATTAGCAAAGGATTATCTTATTGCATAATCAACAATCCTCTGTGTGAACAAAAGCTGTTTTCAAATTCAGATTATTTTTCCGCTAACAATATATACTTTTAATACAGTCTGGAGTAAAATATGTGGAGTAAAAACATAAAAGTAAGTAAGTAAATAAATAAATAAAACACGCGTTTACTATAAATATTTCCAGGGCCTACTGTTAAATACTATTTAATACTTTCACTTCTAATATCTTAGAAGTAAAAGTAATATATTTCTAAAATCAATAAAACAAAAAAAATAAAGTTTTGTCAACATTCAGTTAAAAAAACTTGCAAGGCAATTTCCCTTAATTTACCCCAAATTCAAATTTTAAAAAATATTCAAATCTACATGAAAACAACTTCATGAACTAAGGCAGTGGTTCCCAACCAGTGTGCCACGGCACTAAGGGGTGCCGTGAGATCTTTTGAGGGTGCCGGGAACTTTTGAGCTACGGAGATTTTAAATATCTATTTCCTTATAAGGGTGCCGGGAACTTTTGAAAGGCTTTCCAAGGGTGCCTCAAACAAGAAAAGGTTGTGCCTCAAACAAGAAAAGGTTGGGAACCACTGAACTAAGGTGAAATTAATGCTATTGAAATAATCTGGTCTGATATTTGTATTCTGACCATACCACATGTGTTTTGAGCAAGAAACATTGTGAACTTGGAAATACCACTTGTATTGTAAAACATTGCCACCATTATTACAAATGTAACAGAAAAATAAATTACCCTGCAATCACCAAAGGTTCCAGAGGATAGGCACAATATGATTGTTTTGCCACAACATGAGTCACCTTTGATGTGATGGACAGCTATATAAATTTGATTAATAAATAAATGAAACAAAGTATTTGTTACCATCATTTTGCAATGCCAGTATCAAAAGGAGAAATGAGTAGTAGTAGTAGTTAATAAATGCTTCATTAGCTTGTCTACCGTTTATAAAGATGGAGCAAGGCCTATTTCTAAGATGTTCCCTACCCACTTTTGTGATTTAAGACTTCAAGTATGGAGATATTTACAAATATAAAATTAGAAAATGTTTTAACTGAATACTTGCCAGAGTATATAAATGATAAACATATTTACATAAACAATTCTATCCTGCATATATATTTTATGTACATAGTATGTACATAAAATATAAGACAAAGTATGATATTCCAGTCCCACTCTATTTCAAATAAAAAGCTGCCTTTCCAAAGTATCTCTAAAAATTTTATAATTTATAAGACCAAATTTTCTAGGAGGGGGGTAAACTTGCTGAAAATTAATTCAGCATAGACATGGATGACCTTTCAAAACTACGGAACTTTGGTTTTGTACTGTATTCTTCCTGGAATGGTATGAGAAACAGTGATTTTATATTTTCATGTTAAGAACAAAAAGATCCGTAGCTCAGGATTGAATTGTGGAGCTTGGCTGTTTTCATGTTTCATTACCCAGCTAAATAACATCTTCAGAATTACAAGTGGGATTTGCTCCATTTATATAAAGTAGCTCGCCCCTTCAGTGATGGTGGGGGGTGGGGTTGCTTTCTCCTTGGTAATTCCTCAATTGTTTACTGCTTGATGACCTGAGGTGGTAGCTCCAAGGACTCCACATTTCAATGTTTGTGTTCATGGTGGGAAATTGTTTTTATTTTTAAAGGTCGTTCGCCAGTCACTAGCTAGTATTAAGGGTGCGCACACATAAATCGGGAAAGCCATTTAAGGTGTACACCAAAAGGCACAGGGGACCCAAGTTCTTTGACCTTCAACGGGAAGAAACGCACTTTTGGGAGAAGTCGGGCAAAACGCCTTCGGGTCGGAAACCTGACGCCATTTAAGCGGCTCCAGGGCTGCAGGGACGTGGATTGAGCGACGGAGTCTCCTCACAGCATCCACCGGCTGTGCTGCATTCCCTGCTCGCAGCCCCCGGGTGGGGGGACGGCTGAATGAGAGCGGAGGTGAGTAACGATCCCCAAATCCTGACTAAGGGGGTGGGGGTGGGAAGGGGCTCGGCCGGCTCCGAAACATGCAGGCGAGGACGACCGGGCGCTCGAGACTGAGCCAAGCCTGTCCCTTCTCGGACGCCTGCGCCTCCCCGCGCGGCCTTCCGCGCGCCCAACACCAACAGCCCCACACGAGGCTGGGGCGGGGTCAGCCGCCTTCTCTCCCGGGCCTCCCCGCCACAGAACGAAACGCCTTTACCTATATTGAGCGGCGGCCCCGGTGTGGGTGAATCCGAAGTAGTTGCCGGTGGCCATTTTGGCATCTTCCCCCAGCCGGCTGGGCACTGCAAGCGACGACATGGCGTGCAGGACGGGAGAGAAAAAGGGCCTCGTTAGAAACAATTCCTGAGGCGAGGCGCCCCCCCCCCGGTTTCCCCTCCCCCCCCCGCGGCTTGCCCGAGGCCGTTACTTACCATAGGTGAAAGAGACTACCGGGCATATGGGAATCATGGAGCCGGGCTGACCGAAATGGCGGCGGGGTTGAAAACTGTCTCGGTCTATGGGTCACAGTCTTTCGCCGTCGCGCGCGATCGCTAAGCCGCCTCGCGGGTACCCGTTCGCACCATCCACCGACACGATTCCAACGGCGATGTGAAGGAGCCAGGCCTCGCCGCAGCGCATGCGCCGCTTGGGACGGGCGAGAAAAGACCGGCGGGAAATGTAGTTCGTCTGCCGGGTTACTTACGCTAGATCGTAGCGTGGATGCGTGAAGCCACCTGGGAAATGTAGTTTTCATTAGGTGTAATGGCCTCTCGGCATTCAAGCTGATTATGTTAAGAAAAATGTCTTTATATACATATACATATATTTACACACACATATATACACACACACACACACATATATATATATGCATACATACATACATATACATATACACACACACACACACACATATATACACATATACAGGGATGCGGTGGCTCAGGGACTAGGATGTTGAGCTTGTCGATTGAAAGGTCGGCAGCTCAGTGGTTTGAATCCCTAGTGCTGCCGTGTAACAGGGTGAGCTCCCATTACTTGTCCCAGCTTCTGCCAATCTAGCAGTTTCAAAAGCACGTAAAAATGCAAGTAGAAAAAATAGGGACCACCTCTGGTGGGAAGGTTATAGTGTTCCGTGCACCTTTGGCATTGAGTCATGTCAGCCACATGACCACGGAGACGTCTTCGGACAGCGCTGGCTCTTGGGCTTTGAAACGGAGATGAGCACCCCCCCCTAGAGTCGGCAATGGCTAGCATGTATGTGCGAGGGGAACCTTTACCTTTACCCACACATATATATATTGCTAACGCTGGATTCACACATTGTATTAAATCATTGCTTCTTGAAACATGGTTCATTAAAAATGACTGGGTTAACGCATTAAATGATTGCTTATATAAATGACATTCTTGCAACATTCTAACCTTCAACCAACCCACATTAAATAAGTTTGGAGGGGAGTAGAATAAGTTTATATACAGTATTCCTTGCGCTGATAATCAGTTTTAGAGACTGAAGAGGTGGTAGGGAGTTGGGTCTTTATTATTAATTTATACTGGATTCTGAAAACAATTGCTCTTAATCTGTGATGAACATTCTTCCAGCAGCAGGAGGGTTGTAAATATGAAGACCGTTTATTCCCTTTATTCAGTGTTGTTGTAACTTCAAATGGTCATTAGATGAATGCTTGTAACTATATGTGTGGCTGGGCATAGGATTAGGGAGTATTTTTTAAAAAACAGGTCTTACTTTAAGGCAGCAGTCCCTAACCGTTGTGGCTTGGCCCGGCTGTGGGGAAGAGAAGGGAACTGGGCTGCATGAGTGGGGGGCCCGCGCTCACAAGGTGTGGTTGCAAATAGACCTTGCCCCAGTAGTGGGCTGTGGCCCACAGGTTGGGAACCCCTGCTTTAGAGAATTCACTAAAATATGGCTCATGAGGTTCCTGTTGTTCTGAACAAGTTGTCTCTATGGTCTAAAGTGTTTCTTAATTTTTTCCCCTCTTAGAATCAATTCTCACTCACTGTTATTTTATTATTTATTATTATTTATTAAATTTTTATACTGCCCTTCTCCCGAAGGACTTAGGGCGGTGTACAGCCAACGATAAAACAAAATATATACAATTAAAACAACATTTAAAACATAGCAAATTATAAAGGCTGATAAATTAAAATTTAGATTTTAAAATTTTAAAATATTAATAAACCCCAAATTTAAAATTCTACACTATTATACCAGTCCCGCTTGAATAAATAGGTGTGTTTTAAGCTCACGACGGAAGGTCCGAAGATCAGGCACTTGACGTAGGCCAGGGGGAAGTTCATTCCAGAGCATCGCTGGCCCCACAGAGAAGGCCCTACTCCTGGGGGCCGCCAGCCGACACTGTTTGGCGGACGGCACCCTGAGGAGACTCTCTCTGTGAGAGCGTACGGGTCGGTGGGAGGCAAAGGGTAACAGCAGGCGGTCCCGTAAGTACCCGGGTCCTAAGCCATGGAGCGCTTTAAAGGTGGTAACCAAAATCTTGAAGCGCACCCGAAAAACCACAGGAAGCCAGTGCAGACTACGGAGTAGTGATGTCACGTGGGAGCCACGAGCGGCTCCCGTTACTACTCGCGCAGCCGCATTCTGGACTAACTGTAGCCTCCGGGTGCACCTCAAGGGCAGCCCCATGTAGAGAGCGTTGCAGTAATCCAACCTAGATGTAACCAGAGCGTGAGTGACCGTGCATAAGGCATCCCGATCAAGGAAGGGACGCAACTGGCGGACCAAGCGAACTTGGTAAAAGGCCCTCCTTGAGACGGCCGCCAGATGTTCATCAAAGGACAGCTGTCCATCCAGGAAGACGCCCAAGTTGCGAACCACCTCCTTTGGGGCCACTAACTCGCCCCCAACAGTCAGCTGCGGATGCAGCTGACTGTACCGGGGTGCCGGCATCCATAGCCACTCCGTCTTGGAGGGATTGAGCTTGAGTCTGTTTCTCCCCATCAAGACCCGTACAGCCTCCAAACACCGGGACAGCACTTCGACCGCTTTGTTGGGGTGGTCCGGGGTGGAAAAGTACAGCTGAGTGTCATCAGCGTACAGATGATAACTCACCCCGAAACCACTGATGACCTCGCCCAGCGGCTTCATATAGATGTTGAACAGGGTAGGCGAGAGAATCGACCCCTGGGGCACCCCACAAGTGAGGCGCCTCGAGGACGACCTCTGCCCCCTGTCAACACCGTCTGCGACTGGTCAGAGAGATAGGAGGAGAAGCACCGATAAATGGTGCCCCCCACTCCCAATCCCTCCAACCGGCGCAGCAGGATACCATGGTTGATGGTATCAAAAACCGCTGAGAGGTCTAATAGGACCAAGGCAGAGGAACAGCCCCTGTCCCTGTCCCTCCAGAGGTCATCCACCAACGCAACCAAAGCCGTCTCTGTGCTATAACCGGGTCGGAAGCCGGACTGGAACGGGTCTAGATAGACAGCTTCCTCCAGGTGCCGGGGGAGCTGCCATGCAACCACACTCTCTACAACCTTCGCCACAAAGCGAAGGTTGGAGACTGGACGATAGTTTCCCAAAATAGCTGGGTCCAGGGAAGGCTTCTTGAGGAGAGGTCTCACCACCGCCTCTTTCAAGGCGGCGGGGAAAACCCCCTCCACCAAAGAAGCATTTATAATCCCCTGCAGCCAGCCTCATGTCACTTCCTGAGCAGCCAGCACTAACCAGGAAGGACACGGGTTCAGTAAACATGTAGTTGCATGTAACCTCCCCAGCAACCTGTCCACGTCCTCGAGAGCCACAGAATCAAACTCATCCCAAATAACCTCAACAAGATGCGACTGTCATCTCGGTCGGATCATCGCAATCTTGGTCCAAACTATCCCGAAGTTGAACGATTTTATCGTATAGATAACCGTTAAACTCCTCAGCTCGTCTCTGTAAGGGGTCATCCCGTCCCCCTTGATGAAGAAGGGAACGGGTCACCCGAAACAAGGCGGCCGGGCGGTTATCTGCCGATGCAATGAGGGTGGAAACGTAGGAATGTTTCGCCTCCCTCATTGCCACTAGGTAGGTCTTAGTAAAAGACCTCACTAGTGTCCGATCAGCCTCGGAACGGCTAGACCTCCAAATACTCTCTAGGCGTCTTCTCCGGCGTTTCATCTCTCTCAGCTCCTCGGAAAACCAGGGAGCCAATTGAGATCTATGCCGGGTCAGAGGCCGCAAAGGCACGACACGGTCCAAAGCCCCAGCCGGCCCGTTCCCAGGCCGCAACCAGTTCTTCAGTCGTGCCGTGGCTAAGATCCTCAGGAAACGGCCCAAGCTCCGTCAGGAACCTCTCAGGGTCCATCAGGTGCCTGGGACGGAACCAACGCATTGGTTCCGTCTCCCTGCGGTGGTGAGCGGCAATCTGAAAGTCTAGGCGAAGAAGAAAATGATCTGACCATGACACCGGTATCTTCACTATATCTCCTAAAACCAGATCATTAACCCACTGACCAGAGATAAAAATCAGGTCTAGCGCGCCTCCCCCAATGTGTGTTAAAAGTTATGGAGGACTTTAGAAGATCTTTTGTTTGTATGGCTTATATTTATCAATTCTCTGCCACCACCATTTTTCACTATTGTTTGAGGGGACTTTAATACTGTATTATTTTTCAACATAGTCTGGCAAATAATTCTGAATTCATGGACCTGTAAGAGGGTCCATGAACCCTCTTTATGAAACAGTGCTCTAGGGAAATGGCCCAGTTAAAAGCATGTTTCTATGACAAATATGTCAAATGAATAGATATGCTATTAGCAGATCCCATTTTATCACTCCATGTTATTTATTACATTATACTATTTCTGTATTCTAATTTTAGCATGTGCCAGTAGCATAGCAATAATGCGTCTGTGTAGTTTTCAACAATAATTTCTATGTGGGAGCTTAACTTTCAGCATTGAAACCATTTACAAAGAACTAGTTTGATCTAGTGGTTAATATAATGGTATAGCAACCAACCAACCAGGACTCTATAAGTAATTTAGTCCCACTTTAGGCACAAAAGTCAGCGGGTTCCCTTGCAGGCTCCAACACCTGACATGATTGTGGGTTCTAATTTTAGAAGTCCATAGTCAACGTTTTGGAGCATAGGCCAATCACAACAAAGACCCAAATGATAAATGTCCTGTATATTCAGTTTCTCATCCTTGAAAAAAGCTGGACCATAATTTGGATCTATAGAATAACAGAGTTGGAAGGAATCTTGGAGGTCTAGTCCAACGCCCTGCTTAGGCAGGAAACCCTACACCACTTTACATATAGGGCCTGTTAATTGTCCATGAAAAATAGTACAATTCTGATTCGCAATTGCGACCCTTTATTTTATTCTGGCTTCTGATTAATTCTGCTCATACAAAGCACTATTCCTTCCAAAGTGGTTTACAAGCCACAAAATCAAGTAAGTTAATTGTGTTTTATATGCCACAGAGATAAGCATGCTTCATTGGTCATTGAACATTTTTCTTGATCACATCTGCAATGATATAGTCCCGCAGCAGCAGATGGATATTGCATCAATAAGAAAAAATGTGGGGAAAGCACCCATAGTGCTATGCGCCGCATTCTAGGAGCAGCAGTCCACTGTCGCTTGCACTGCCTACCACTTTAACATTGATGTCAAAATGCCTGTGCAGAAGACCAAAGCAAAGGTGACAGGAGCACAATGCAGACCTGAAAGTTTTCCAGTTGGGCCAGGTTGCAACTTTTGAATGTGTGAAACGGCATTTTTTAAATTGGGGTTTTAAACGGGGTTTTAAATTTGTATTTAAAAGTTTTAGGCCATCAATTGAATTAATTTTCTATTCTTTTTGCTGTTTTATATGTATTATATATTTTCTGTTGTTTTATTGGCTGTGAACCGCCCTGAGTCCTTCGGGAGATGGGCGGTATACAAATATAATAAATAAAATAATAATAAATAATAAACACTAGAATTATATAGTCTGAAAGGCTCTGGAATTAATCACAGAAAATTGTAACATGATAGTACAATTAGATATATTGGCTAGAAAATGGCCAGTTCGCATATTGCACTAAGTCTCCGAGTGCTCTTTAAGCCCAGCGCTTTATTCAAGAAACAACCAACAATGTGGAAACTGCCAGCGCAAGTATTGCGATGTCCCCTCTTTTCCCAAAAGGCAGCCACAAAGGGGTGGAAATTAGCTGGCTTGTTAACGAAGAGCGTAAAAACTCACGGAGGCGCCTCAGTATGCAAAAACCAAACGACTCGAGACAGATCTTAGTACCGTATCATGTACAGGTGCATCCTATAGATGGAGTGAACGAAGATGCCACCAAAGGTACGACGACTAATTTCAGAACCTCGTGAGGTTGCCTTATCAGGAAAGGCCGTTTTAATGAAAAGAGCGAAGCGAAGACAGCTGAGGGCGATATGAGAAACGAAGCACCAAAGTAACCCTCCCTCCTGCAGCGCGTCTCTCGCGCGACTGAGCGGGTATCCTTCTCACCACCACGTGGTGGTCAGGAGCAGGGTGGGGCTTGTTACAAACGTCACTTCCGTTTTTCCAGTAGCGTTGGAACTACTGAGAGGTCGGGAGCCGTTAGAAAGACCGGAGTGGAAGGATTCGAGCGGAATGTGAGTGCGCGCTTGCCTTCAACTCCCTCCCTCCCCCCCCCCACGCCGGCTTTCTGTCAGGGAGGCGGGAATGGAGCGCGGGCTGCCTCGCGCAGCGGAGCGTCGAGGCCGCCATGTTGCCTTCAAGGAGTTCCCCAGAAAAGGCCGGGGAAAAGAAGGGGATTGTTCCGTACAGAGAAGGTGTGGTGGGGAACGAGCGGCTCCCCACCACCCGGGGAAGGGGCCCGGCCGGACCCGCCTTCCCCCGTTTCTGGCTCGAAACCTGCCATGTTGGGCAACGGGGGTGGGGGCGGGGGGGGAATACAGCGAAGGCATTAGAAGGGAGGGAGAAAATGGCGGCTGGGATCCGCCCCCTCCCGGCCGGTCTGAGGGGGATTCCCCCATCGCCCCTTCAGGCGCGGTGCTGGCGGGACTTTCCCGCCTCCGCCTCGGCTCCAGTGGTCCCTCCGCTCTCCCTCGCCTGCTCGCTCGTGCTTGCATCGCCCTCCTACCTGCGGGCCTCCAGAGGGGCAGAGGCTGAGTCCGGTTGTCATAGAGGAGCCCAGTTGGGGGAAAAGTGCTGCCCGTTGGCTTCAGTGCCCGCGCTCGCTACTGGACCCTTTTCCCCTTCGCACAACTTCCAAACCCGTCTGTGCCTATTAGAATTAGAATTCTTGATTGGACACGCGAGGAATTTGTCTTCGGTGCATAAGCTCTCCGTGTACATAACAACAGTAGTGATAGATCATGATCATAGTCATTGTAAAAACACACTCATCATAAAACATTAGATGAAACACTTAGTGATAGTCATGGATACTAAATAAGCAATCAGCATAAATCATACTAGGATACTAAAGCCATTATGACTGTTTGTGGGGTCTGTTCCCAATTCGAGCCCTGTTTCTCAAAAGTAATCTGAGGGGGCTTTTGGCCGGCCCTCAAGGCTGCTTGTGGGGGTGTTTGTGAAATCAAAATGATTTACCAGCCTACATTGGAATATAATGCAGTATCCAAAACCCATCAAACAATTGTGAGGAAATGACAGAAAATGCATCAATTTTAATTTTTGATATGGTAAATATCAAGCATAACTTGTACAAACTGTTCTGGGTCCTCCATAATTTTTTAAAATGGGGTCCTGACAGGACAGTCCATGGGGTCGCGATGGGTCGGACACGACTTCGCAACTAACAACAACAACCTGACAGGAAAAAAAAAAGTTTAAGAAAGAATGAGCTGGAGTAACCCACTGAACTATTGTGCTTTGTGGCCTCAGTCTCGTCTCCAGTTATTTATTTCTTCATGAGCTGTTCCATCTCATTTGGCTCAGGCCTTGCGTGACAGTTTTAAGGTTTTAAGGATTGGTAGAATTGGCGTACATTTTTATGAACTCCAGTTGACTTTGTATATTAGCAGTACATGTTTCGGGAAAAGGAGGAAGTGTACAGATGAAATGAAATGAAATTCATGAGATGAGAATGTTAATGGAAGGGTTTTAAAGTGCTTGTGCCAAGTAATGAATACTCTTGCATTAATGAATTAATATATTTTTATAAGAAAAACTTACATGTGTTTAACCCATCAGAAAGTACCAGTACATTAAACCTCTGAATGGGACGAGTATGCCTTTATTATTGTCTGGGTTTTACACTTCAGTGTTGCGGGCCACTTCCCAACTCAAGCATAATTATACTTCTATAACTGCTATTTTGCGGTTTTGCTGTTATGCCCCAAAGTACTTTGCACTTTGATTTGCATTCCTGTTTTAATGACAAGTTATATTTTGCAGGGATATACAGTACAATCACTTTCACTTTCTTTACAATTAAAAGAAAGCATGCGAACAAGAACTCTTTTGCAATTATTAGATTTTTGTCTGTTATTTTCACTCTGGATTATTATACAGTTCTTTAACTTTCTCCCATTAATCTGTTCCTGTATTCTAAATATATAAAAATGCTTTTCTCCTATCATAATATGTCTATAACTTTGTCATCTTGAAGTCTTTTTCTTCTGTTGCATTTTTCTTTTCTCATAAAAAACAAATGTGATTATCATGCAGTGTTAGGGTTTAAAATTCAAAGTCCATATTAAGGCAAAATCTTTATCAGACTACTGAAGTTAAATATTGTGCTCTTTAGAATTTCTAAGAATTTTTCAGGCAAGAACACTAAAAAAGAGGGAAGCAAAGAAAATTGTAATTATTCATCATGATAAGAGTATGATATAAACAATTACTGTACTTTTCGGAGTATAAGACACACTCCCCCCCTTAAAAGGGTGGAAGTGGTGCATCTTATACGCCAAATACAGGCATTTTTGACCTCCTGAAACCCCACCATGCGCATCTCGTTTTCACCAAAAACGGGGCCTGCAGAGGGTTTGGGAGGCCTGCAGAGTGCTCCTGCGGCAAAAATGCAATGTGTGGGGGGTTGGGGAGGGCAAAAGCACCCCCGCCAAAAACAGGGGTGTTTTTGCCCTCCCGAGCCCCCAGGAACACTCTGCAGGGCTCCCAAACCCTCTGTAGGCCCTGTTTTTGAAAAAAACAAAAACAAAACTACAACCCATTTTTGGCTTCCCAAACCCTCCATGTGTCGCAGTTTTCCCCCCACCCCAGCCCCAGGCCTCCAAAGCACTCTGCAAGCCCCGTGTTTCGCAAAAAATGGGATGCGCAGAGGGTTTGGGAGGCCTGCAGAGTGCTCCTGGGGGCTGGGGAGGGTAAAAACTTTTTTTTCTTGTTTACCTCTTCGAAATCTTGGTGCGTCTTATAGTCCGAAAAATATGGTATATTAAAGTGTAATACAATCAGTACTGTATAAAGAATGGGTCAATTTTTCTAAAGGAAATAGTATTTTCTATAGGGCTGTTAGTGGAGATGATATCCCAAGCAAAGTGGAGTGTATAAAACGTGCCTATGGTTTCTTCTAAATGCCAGTTTTTAGCAAAAGCAATATAAATTGTGGTTACATGACCACAGTATGCTGCAAATGGCTGTAAATGCAGCTGGTTGCCAAGTGCCAGACATATGATCATGTAACTGCAACACAAACACTATTGGAACTTCGAAACTGGGTTGTAAGTTCCTTTTGGGTGGTTTGTATAATTTCGCTAAGCAACCAGTTGTAAGTTGAAGACTGCCTATATAACCCATCTTTCATTTTAGTGCTTAAGGTGCCATAAATTGCTCCTTGCTATTTTTCCTCTAGAAAAACAACCCTATGAGGCAGGTGGGGTAAAGAGAGTCAGCCAATAAGCTTCTGTGGATTGACTGCTGTGTGGGGACCCGAGCTCCCTATTAACCCTAGTTTAATATGTTAACCATTACATCGTACTACCTTTATTGATTTAATGGAACTTCAAAGTATGAATGCTTGATTATTGCAGTGGTGGAGGGAATGACTTGATAATGCATGCTTGCATATTTGCAAGCAAAATAGTCCAAACAAAATAGTGTTGTTGGGACTATTGTTCTATATTGTTGGAAACATGCTAATTTTTCACTGCATTTTTTCTTTTTAGAATGCCTAAATCAAAGGAACTTGTGTCTTCAAGCTCATCTGGCAGTGATTCAGATGCTGATACAGCGGTGATTATTTTATATAAAACACTTTTTGAATTGTCTTACTAACCATAAAAGTAACTTGAAGAACCAAGGCTTTGGATTGATGTTTAAAAGCTACAAATGAAGCGAACCATAAAATATTCCTTTGGCAGAAAAATACAACTGTAATTTTTATTAAAATAGAAATTAAAATGATTTGCTGTTATATAATAAATATTTGCTGATATTTAATTGCATGTGCTATTTTTTATGGTTTCAGTTGAAAGTGTCATTCTTGGAATCACATTTCTAATCTTGGTTAGAAAGGCTTTGTTTTTGTCTTTACCTTATTCAAAATTCTTGAGTCTAATGATTCAGTTTAAAATAAAATTCTAAAATATTCTTGCTGAACAAATATGGAGAACTGAGCCTAATTCAAAGGCTGTTGCAGTTCAAAGGGGTTTTTTTGTTTTAAAGCAAGCTTGGAACAAGACATGGAATGGATTTCTGCCTTTGTTAAGTATTTGGTATTTTTAATACAAATATTCTGATTGCTAATCTAAATAGACTGTATAATGGGATACTAATATTCTGTGTTCTTTTAAATTTCAGCATGCAAATCATCTGCTGTCAGTAAGTAATTAGATTTACATTCTGTTTCATAGTCTACTGTAGAAAGAGGTTAATTGACCTTCCCATTCATAACTATTCTGCAGATAAAAACCTTCCACTTCCAGATTTATGCTCAGGCCTATCTTCTCTAGATATAATAAATGTGATTATAATTGGAACATAGTGCCTTTTGCTTTTCAAATTCTTATTTAAATATTTTCCCATAGATAAATTGTAGGCTTTATTTTGTAAGATCACTTCTGGGAGATAGTAGCCTTATACTTGCAACTCAAGATTATAAATTGGGACTCCTTTTGTGAAAAGAAATGAAACCAACTGGAGGATTTGGCCCATGATGTTTCTTCTCTTGTAACGGAAAAGAGCAATAAACCAAAAATTCAGTTCAATTGTAATGTATCTGTAGCTTAACTACAAATTGTGAAATATGATTTAAAATTAATTCCAACCAGTTTATCTTGCTGTCCTATTTAACAGATTAGATTTATTTTAAGCCTCAATTCTAGGTCATGCTGTAGAAATGGAAATAATGTGTAGCCTTGCTGTAACATTGAGTAGAAGGGGAGAGGCTTAATATTCGGGTTTGGAATCTTCTCTTCATTCTCATATAATTGTGGGGAAAAGATCTAGTTGTGTGAACTGAAGCTAATACTTCTCCAGTAAGTCCTTCTTTTTTTTATTATTAAATGCCAAGGAAAAAAGGAAAAAACAGACAGCCCCAGAGAAACCTGTAAAGAAACAGAAGACTGGTGAAAGTTCCAGAGGTGCAGCCTCCTCTGTGCAAAGTAGCAACAGAGATGAGAATATGTTTCAGGTAACTGCTGACGCGTTGATTGGAATCTGGGGTAGCCCATCCTCATGATGTATATTTTGTAATTCCCCTGTTTGGAGAAACGCATCTAGTCCTTGCTTTCTGGACTTGGTAATATGGGTGTGCTAAGGTCCCGTAAGTTCAATTAATGTTCTATTTACATATATACCCCAGTAAATAACTTTTTACAAAGTGCAGAAAATGGCTAGAAATAGTAAGCCAAAGGAAATAAGTGTGAGATAGGAAAATACAGTTAAATTTAGTTTATAGCAACACGCCTCTCTGTTTCTTTATCCTTGGTTCTGCCACATCTTTATATCCTGCTTGTTGGTTCAATTTAGCATATTTTGGTCAGTGTGCCACAAGTACAACTAAAGCCCAGTTTCATTTCCAAGATGCTCAAAGCAAGATAGGATTTCTAACTAAAAATTACTTTGCAAGCTAACATGTTCTCAATATTCGACCACCTAGGGCAGGGGTCGGCAACCTTAAATACTCAAAAAGCCACAAAGGTCCTAACCAGAAGCCCCCTATTCAATTCTGTAGCAGACTGGATGTCTGGTTCCCCCCATCATAGAGTCTCCTCTATCTGTCCTAACCGAAAGCCCTATCAATTGTGTAGCTGACTGGCAACAGGGAGCCGCAGCAGAAGGATGAAAGAGTCACATGTAACCCCAGAGCCACAGGTTGCCAACTCCTGGCCTAGTTGTAGGAAGGAGTGGAGCTTTCTGTAAGAACAAGGGCTTTACAGCATTGCATGTTAACAGTTACAACTAGAAAATGGGAGAGATTTCTTTGGAGTAAAAATGCTTATTCCTGAAAGAAGCTGGTTAAATAATCCTCTCCAGTTAAAAATTAGGCTCTGTTATATGATTGCTCAAAGGGAAAACATACTCAACAATGATCTAGAATATTAGATTCTGAAATATTATTTCACTTGGTAAAAACACAAACATTTAAATTGGTTATGCTAAACTTTATAATTTTTGGTTTGGGCAAGTAGTTGCTTATGGAACTAGAATTAAAGTTTGGGTAATATTCTTAAATATGCATTTGAGATCAAATTTAGAAAATAAGATTTTATGATTAGCATATTTATCTATCCTTTGATTATTCTTGGTTCAGTTACAGCTTTGAACTCAAGGGGAGAGTTACACCCATGTTAATGGTCATGTTTTATGATATAATGCCCTTATTGATTATTGTAAAAATTTTTTGGATATATAATGCCCCTTTTGTAATTTTCACCAATGTTGTAGAAACCTGAAGTATTAGAATATTTATATAAAAGAGGTCTAAGTTTTCAGCATAGTTATGGTATATTGGTATAGATTATTTTTGAATGAAATGAATATTTATCTTAGGAGTTGTCATTTTAAATTCAAGATAGACTTTGTTTCAGGTTTATAAGTCCTTTTTTATTTTTAAATGCTAAGGGAAAAAGGAGAAATCAGACAGTGCCAGAAAAACCTGTAAAAAAACCCCCCAGAAGACTGTGAAAGTTCCAGAGGTGCAGCCTCTTCTGTGCAAAATAGTTGAACATAGGGAAGTGCCTTATGCTGACTAGTTTCAGCTTATATCCAAGCTATGGTTTCTGTTTGAGAGTATTTTGATTTCCCTGAAATCAAATTCAGTATTTTATTTGCTCTTACTTAATTACAGGTAGATCTCAACTTATAACCACAATTGAGCTCAAAATTTCTTTTGGCTAAGCGAGATGGTGGTTAAATGAATTTGACTCCATTTTATGACCTTTATGTCACAGTTGTTATACAAATCACTGCAGTTGTTAAGTGAATCATGTGGTTGTTAAGCGAATCTGGCTTCACCCATTGGTTTTGTTTGTTGGAAGCTAGCTGGGAAGGTTACAAATGGTGATCACATAATCCCAGGACAGTGCAACTGTCATAAACCAGACCAGTTACCAAGTGCCCCAAAACTGATCACGTGACTATGGGGCTGTAAGTGTGAAAACCAGTGATAGGTCATTTTTTTCATTACCATTGTAACTTTAAATGGTCACTGAAGGGAATGGTTGTAAGTCAATGTCTACCTGTATAATGTGTTCAGTTAAGGTTAAGTTCAATTTAGTTTCTAGTTATAAAAAGAGAAAAGGGCTGAAACAACAATGTAAAACTTGGTCAGGTTATTAAAATGATTCTGTCTCTAAGGGTTTTCCTCATCTTTTTTTATAGTAGGATAGTTAATAAAGGCAACTAACTTTTGTAGTAGTATGTTAATGTTATAGTTTCCTCTATGAATGGTTTCAGGAGATTTGTTCTGCAGCTGTTGCTTTCTGATCATTCATTTCTAAATTTTCATGTCATGGTGGTGCCCTAAAATAAGTAAGCCAGTACTTAGTGGTTGAAAGATGTGAAATTGAATGCCAAGTTATGTACCTTATTGACGGTAATGTTTCTAGAAATTATTTACATGTCCTCTTGTTTTTACTTTTCTCCCGATTCAAAACTGGCTGGTTTTTTGGTTCCTGCTGACATTGTGATAGATTGACCAATTAATTTTACTCTTTGAATTCTCTCTGCTCCTGTTCTAAATCCCCTTGTTACTGTATTAATTTTGGAACGTTAACATTTGCTAAATATGTAATTTAAAAAAAAAAAAAACATTTATATTTCTGAAAGGATTCATTGGTGTGATGCATTCTCTCTTGAGCAATTAAGGCAGCCTTTCTCCATCTAAGTAAAGCACAAACGTTTTTGAATACCTATGAGCATATAATGCCTATGCTCTGCTACACTTCTTAGTAATAAAAGAATAAAAGAAACTGCTCTTCTGAAAAGTACAACAATGAAATTTGATTTTGAAACACGATTTTCTTAACATTTTCCCCCCTAAAATGCTAATTCTGTCTTTCTGCAGTGCCAGTATATACTTGCTCCTCTAAGATGTTTTATTGAGAGAAATACTTCTTCCAACCTCTAGAATGGGCTAGGCAGATCCACATTCGATATGATCATTTCCTCTTTCAAATGTCAGGGAGATGTGACTGTTAATCCAGTGACATCCCGGAAGTGGGTGGAGTTGAAAGGGAGGGCATAACAGTTTACAGGATGAATTTTTGTCTTTAGGTAAAAAATGAGAATTACATTGCCAAAAATATAGGAGCCACAGGGATACCATATTCTGGTCACATTTGTTTTAGAATATACATTACAACTTTTGCTGAATATTCAAAATATTAGCAGTGATTAAAGAAAGTACTTCTGTGTGCTTATTAAAGTAATTATTGAACTTTCTAATTTCCTGACAGATTGGTAAAATGAGATATGTCAATGTTCGGGACTTTAAAGGTAAAGTCCTAATTGATATTAGAGAATATTGGATGGATCAAGAAGGTGAAATGAAACCTGGCAGAAAAGGTAATTATCTACTTGCATATGCTGTTTCAACATTTAGATATTCTTTTATTTATTTGCAATATTAAGTCCATGTGGCCCAGACCTAAATACAAGGCATTCTAGTTAACTTACAAGAGAAATTGTAGAAAATACAGAATTCCAACAGGTATGTCTTTTGACAGTGCAGTACTGAGTGCAGTGCAGGACAGTTGTATAATAGGAAGGAGTTTGGCTGGGATAAAAACGTTTTCTTAAATGCTGCGGTTTTTTTTAAACTTGCAAGTGAGTGTTTACACATAGAGCAGCTTTCAGGTATGTGTTTTGTCTGTTGACTGAAGTAATGCTGCTGGTTTTTCTACCTCATTCTCTTGTTTTTATCTGGTTAGCCATTATGAAAGGCATCTATTAAAAAGCTGTATTTTGGCGTGTTAATCTGCCTTGTGTGAAGGATTCATATCAGTCATCTTATTTATATGAAGTAACTGAATGAATACATTTAGGTGCTTCCATTAGTCCCTTGAATGGTGTCTCTGTCCTGAAGACTGTTTCAGAAATGTTAGACATAGATTTATTGGAAGGTTGTCATTTCTCTGATATTGGCAATTTTAGGGCCTTTTTCTGGCTTATCACACTTGTTCCAGAAATCAGAAGATGAATATATTCTCCAACTCTGTCCATCTGTCTTTAGCATTACACAAGACTTGAGTTGTCAAAGTGAGTTGAATTTCATTTTAACTCATTTGGCAAGGCAATTCTAAAATTTAGCTCCATATTTGGAAAAAAGCCTATAATCTCATATCACAGTTCTCAAGCTATAGGCCCGAACAAGGCGCTTTATGCTTCTAGATATGGTATCCAAATGCAAAATGTAAGAAATTAGATGCCAATTATTATATAGTGCTATTAATAAATTTACTTGTTAATTGTCTTTCCATAATTCCTATTTATGTTCTGCATTCTATGTGGAGCTTTAATTGGAAGCATCAGAAGTTTTGTTTCAGAAAAGGTCAGAGTTTTGTGGGTAGTTACAGCAGTCCAAATTGATGCTTTCCTGGTTTCACAGGAGGTATAAATTGCCTTATTAACCCAGCTTTGAATGATAACTGGCATAATTTCTGCATGAAGTAAGACTTCAGGGCTCCTTATGTTGTTAAATCTATTATAGTTTAATTATGTAATTGCTCTTACCTTCTGTGAAAGGCATGTGCAAACAGGGCTGGAAAATAATGTGAGTGATTTCTTTAAACCTTGAAACAGTGTGTTCTGCAAAGTGTAATGATACAAGACCTGCCTACTTTATAAATCAACTTGACTGTTTTCCAGACAATTTGTTTTTGACATCTTGTTTTTGACAATTCATGTGAACACTTGGTTTGATGAAAATCAGAGATATGAATTAATACTTTCGAGTGTATTCATTGTTTAAAGAAAGCTGTGGCACAGAGTTTTGCTTTCAGAAAATTCAGTGTAAAGGATGAAGGAGTATTCCTCAAGTTGTTTGTTACTGTTTCAACTGAAACTGTCCGGTTACACAATCAATTAATGCAAACATTACCCATTTTCTTCTCCTGGTAATTAATTCATTATCTTCTATTGCCAGCTGAGGAGTTCAGTTATGCAAGACACCTGAATATCTGATTCAACTAACCCCAACTTGTCTTTCACATTATGCTTGAATTTGAAATGTTTTTAACATAGAGCTAAGGGTTGTCAGAAGCGGATCCCTGGAAACAGTGGTAAATTCTGCAGTTGCAGAATTAACTAAGGTGGTTGTATGACTGTGAAACTATACTATTTTCCAAGGATTTATTTGGTCTATTTCAGGCATCTCTCTAAATCCAGAACAGTGGAGCCAGCTGAAGGAACAGATTTCTGATATTGATGACGCAGTAAGGAAACTGTAAAGAAGAGCCATACAGAAACTCTACTCTTATAGGTTTAAGTAGTCTTTTTACATTAGCATTCGTTTTTCTAAAACTTATTTGTTTTCCAAGCTATTGTATATTTGGATTGCAAACAATTTGTAAGATGGAATGCTTTTTTTATTGTGCATTAAAAGTGTATTCTGAGTGAAGTTACAAATGTGTATACTTTTATTAAATAGGTGTTATGTTCTCACATCATGATGTAAAATAAAACACATTTAATTAATACACTTGAGTAAGAGTATAGTTGTTGGCGCCCTTCTTGACTAAAAAAAACCCGATATGAGAGAAGTTCATACTTGCTTTTGTGTCAGTCACAAAAGACATGAAGTTCCCATTCAACTGATTTATTGCTCATGCCTGGGCACAGGAATCTACTCAACTAATGATTAGCACTATTTTGTTCCAGTGTATCCTAAAATAAGAAATTCTATGTGTTACTTTGTTATGATTTAGCTTCTGTTTCCCCAATGCATGTTTGGTTAATTGATTGTTTGGAATAATAGGGCAAACCCAGAAAATGGGTTAATTCAGTAACCAGGTTAATAAATTAGATGAACTGAGTAATCAAATTATAAAAAGTGGGACTTCCAGTTGACGTCACAGCAATAACGGCTGGAAAATAGCAGGCTTCGCCAAGCCCTGCGAAATCCAGCTGGTAACAGCTGTTGGGAGGCCCTTTGGGGTCAAAGTCACTTTGTAGGGGCAGCGAAGGAAGGAGAGGCGCTTCGTGGACCGTGAGGAATTTGCAATTTCCTTGTTAGGTTAGAAGCAGGCTCTCCCAAACGGCAGCAGGGACAACAGCCATTTTTGGCAGTCACAAGCAATGAACTGGGACCATAAGATTTGTGCTGGAGCGATCTATGGACAGAGCATTGAAACTGGGTGAGATAACTTCCAACTCTTACTGTAAAGATAATCTCCAAGCGTTAAAGAAGCAGCGATCAGACACACGGAGAAGATTAAAGACTGAAAACTAAGAGGCGAAAGAAATGCCCAAGGGAACCTTTAAAATGCAGAAAGTCTGGAAAAAAGCTTAAATAATTTGAAAGGTGATTCTTGGGAGAAACTCTTGCTTATTTGTATTTTTAAATCCCCTGGACTTATTGGATAATCAGCTCTTTTTGACATACTGTTTAATATTGGACTTGGGACCAGGAGAGCCATCTACTGGAAGAAGAGGAGCACCACAGCGTCAGTATTCTTCATGAAACTGAGGCCCAATACACATAAAGTCTAATAAATAAAATAGAAGGGAAGAAAGTAAAAAGCATCTGGAAGGCGGCCTGACCTTGACACTATTCTAGAAGACAATTTGGATATTTTGAAAATATCTAATGAGTTTCTTTTTTCTCTTGAAAATTTCTAAGACGAACTAAATTGCAAATAACTAAACTTTATTGAAACTGGCTATTGGATTATGGCTTTGAAAGATTGGAGGAACCTAGTGGGTTAATTTGGATTTGGCTTATTGAGGCTATTTGACAAAGCTTTCTACAAGGCAAAAGAAGAAAGGTGATAGAAGAAAGACTAAATAAGACTTTAAAATTTGGACAATTGGGAAGATACGTAATTGAAAAATCACAAAGCTGTAAATTACTAAAAAAAAAATTAAATTATAAATTTATGGGATTTGGAAACATAACTGGGATTGATTGAATGTTATTAAGCTGGAGTTTTTAAATATTGAGACGCTGGAACTAAAGAGATATATTGAGTAATTTTTATTAAATTTTTACAAAATGGATTTACGGGATAATAGAGGCAAATGAAGAAATAATTTTAATGCTTAAAACATGCATGAAACTATAAAGAACAATAAGGAGACAAGGGGATTATCTAGAGATAAAGGGATGTGTGTAGAAGCTACTCAACAATTGGGGAGATGAACATGATATTCAGGAAATAGATGAGAAATTAGAAGACGTGGAAGGAAAAAAAGACAGATGCAAAAAGAAAAATAATGAAGAGAAAGGATTAATAAGTAGGGATCAATCAGATAATTTTTAAAAAACTTACAATAGAACAGAGAAAAAAATATCTTAAAAAAAAGAAAGGTTCAGAAAAAAAGAGGAAAATCTTATTGATGGGTGTTCAAACAATACAGCAGAAAGAGACAAAGGGCAACCCAAAGGAAGTGTTCAGTAGGTATAAAAATATTAAAAAGATGTTTAAGACTCCCAAGAGAGAGCAATAAAAGGGTGATAATAGTAACAGTTGGAAGGGACCTTGGAAGTCATCTAGTCCAACCCCCTGCTCACGCAGGAAACCTGTACTAGGGATTTGAACCATCGAACTGCCGACCTTTCTGATCAACAAGCTCAGTGTCTTAGCCACTAAGTGATGGAACTCCAAAAAGGTTAAGAGATGATGGATAATGATAAAATATATTAATAAAAAGAAAAAATAGAAAATACAAATAGGGAAAATAGTAGCATACATATTAACAGATAATAGAATCTGTTATAATTAAAAATAAGCTAAACTTAGGTGGAAGTTTAGGATTAGGTAATCTAATTGTATTATTAATATCACTACTACGTTAAAGTATATTGTGGATTTAAACTTTTAAGGATTAGCAATTGTGGGGATTTTGAGATATATTCCCGGGATTGATTAAATTTGGTTGATGTTTGGCTTTATTCATAGTCCTAGACATTTGGGATATTGAAATTATGGTGGAATGATGAATAATTTAAAAAATATTAAATATTAGTAATTTAGTAGGGGATAACAAATACATGGTGCAAAGAAATGTTATTTATGTTTAAATGAATTAAAGGAAAAAATGATAAGGATAGAATGGTATTGTTGAAGTTGGAAGATTAGGATTATGCATACTTATTTGTATTATTATTATTGTTAGCGTTGTTTAAAAAAGATTTGACCCAGTCAATACACTGTCCACAAAATATGGGTGTATTATATTAAAAAATAAAAAAAAAATATTAAAAAAATATAGAATGTTCTTTATCAACTGTCATATTATACTTGGCAATGCACAAGCAAATCCCAGCAAACTCCGTCTCAGCTGTTTTCTGGCCTCTTACTGGCCAAAAAGGGGCAACAATATAAGTTGTATGTCTTCAGAAACAGAAAAGAAAACTCTTGATCCTTTTGACTAAAATTAAACTCTGTATATGTTAATCTTAATTTACCTTCCATTTTTTTTTGTTTACATTTATATCCCGCCCTTCTCCGAAGACTCAGGGCGGCTTACAGTGTATAAGGCAATAGTCTCATTCTATTTGTATATTTTTACAAAGTCAACTTATTGCCCCCCCAACAATCTGGGTCCTCATTTTACCTACCTTATAAAGGATGGAAGGCTGAGTCAACCTTGGGCCGGGCTTGAACCTGCAGTAATTGCAGGCTACTGTGTTCTAATAACAGGCTCTAACAGCCTGAGCTATTCCGGCCATTGCCTACTACAGGTACTCTTCCACTTACAACAGTTCACTTAGTGATCATTCAAAGTTACAACGGCACTGAAAAAAGTGACTTATGACCATTTTTCACACTTATGGCCATTGCAGCATCCCACGTGGTCATGTGATTTGACAACTGGTTCATATTTATGGCAGTTGCAGTGTCCCGGGGTCACATGACTCACCTTTTGCATCTGCCTGATGAGCAAAGTCAATGAGGAAGCCAAACTCAATTAACAACTGGGTTACTAATTTAACAATTGCAGCGATTCACTTAAGAAATGTGGCAAGAAAAGTAAAATGGGACAATTAGACATTAGATAAAAAAATTGAGTTGGGGCTGAAATGTAATTTGATAAAGGGTGTCAGACATAAACCTCCCTGGTTATGAAGATAAAGGAACATTCGGGTTCGCAAAATTCTGTTACTTTTGTAACTTTACAGAAAAGCAGTATTAGCATTCATAGTTTGGAAGACTGACAGAATTTATTGCATTTTGTAAACTGAGGTGGATTCTAATTCTACATAACACTGAAGACTATTCTTAGAAAAACTGCTGTTTTACAGTGTCATATTCCATGTGTTCAAGAAACAGCAATCTATAGAACTGTAAATGCTACAATCTTGAATATTAATAGCAGAGATCAATAAATGTAGGTTGTGTACCTACACTTTCATCTAAGCGCACCATTTTTAAAAATAAAGCAATAGATTGTCTCACCCATCATCTATTGCCACCCACAAACATCGTTACCTTTAAACCTAATGCAACAACTGCTTAATTATTCTCCACAACTCTGTCTAGTGCATGACTACGATAATGGTAGCTGTCAATAACCCTCTCCAGGTATTGTTGCTACCACAGAGTGCCTTATTTCAAACCTAATGCTAATGATCATATCAGAGACTTCCGATAGGGATTGTCCTTTTGCTTAGTTTTATGAAGATTGCAAGGTAATATGACGGACAGCAAAGCAAACAATTGTTTTCAAAGCTTGTGCAGTCAGAGCTAATACTCCGCAATTCTGTTGCAAGACTCGAAAGAAGGTTAGGGACAGATTGTCATGGAGAGAATCTATATCAGGGGTCTCCAACCTTGGTCCCTTTAAGATTTGTAGACTTCAACTCCCAGAGTCCCTCAGCCAGCAAAGCAAAGCTGGCTGAGGAACTCTGGGAGTTGAAGTCCACAAGTCTTAAAGGGACCAAGGTTGGAGACCCCTGATCTATATGGTTGGTAAGAATTAATAAGAAGTTGATGGCCCTCAGAGATTAGAATGGCCCCAAGCCTGTTGGCTTTTCCTAATGCTTTAAAAACCTGGCTGGATACGTGGACCTGGGACTTGGAATGTGTTAAAGGCCCTGTTTTCTTGACTTCAGTGTTAGCGGGTTAACCATCTTGGCTGCTATATGTTTTCAATGTTTGGATGTTTTTATTTTTTTTTTATTTTTTTTAAATATTTCGTAGTAGGGGTCTTCAACCTCTGGGCTGTGGCCCATTTGGAACCAGGTCGCTAGAGTGGCGGGCGAACACGATCACATGGGAAGTGCCATTTGTGTGAGCTTCCATAAATGAAGTTGTGCGAGTGCAGACGCCCGCTGCTTGCACAGAACCACCCCATATTCCACTACCACCCTGCCCAGCCCCCCCCCCCCGGTCCACAAAACCAGAAAGGTTGGAAACCCCTGTTTGATAGTGTTAGAATTATAAGTCCAGAGTCACTCAGCTGATAATGGCAACTATAGGACTTTTATAAATAAAAATAATCAATCAATGCATGAAGAGGGCCGATACCATTTCCAGATGAAGTGCCAATCAATTCCATTAGACCCGGGGTCTCCTACCCCCAGGCTATGGCCTACTACTGGGCTGACGCCTATTTGGAATTTGGCCGTGCGAGAGGCAGGCTGATGTGAATGCACACAGCTCAACTTTTACAAACAGTGGGCCAGCATCGGGTGAAATGCTACTGGTAGTAAAATAATGTAAAAAAAAAGTTCCGACGATCAGCTGAGCGATGCATAATCATCAGGACTTTAAAAAAAAAGTTTTAAGCATTTTTTTACTACCGGTTTTCCGGAATTGGTAGTTAAAAATGCTTTAAAAAGTTTTTTTTAAAAAGTTCCGACGATCAGCTGAGCGACACGCAATTGTCAGAACTTTTAACTTTTTAAGCATTTTTTTACTACTGGTTTGGGCAAATAAATGCTTAAATGCTTTAAAAAAGTAAAAAAAAAAAGGCTTGGACGATCGTATGGTACAGCTGTGATCGTCCGAGCCTTTTTTTTTACTTTATAAAAGCATTTTTTACTACCTATTTGCCCGAACCGGTGGTAAAAAATGCTTTTAAAAAGTTAAAGATTTCCAAGATTGTGCGCCACATCTGATTCCCCCCTTGCTGTTCTACTTACCTTCCCAAGCCTCCTTTTGGTGCGTACTGGACATGCACATGCAGCGTGCGTTTGGTGCAAACTGCACATGTGCGCACACAGTGTGCGTTTGGCACATAGCACGCATGTGCAGCCAGCAAACGGCTAACAAACTAATTCAGATTTCACCACTGGCCAGCATGCATGTGCAAGTTGAGCTTGCACGTACACGCCGGCCTGTCGTTTCCACAGCCCAGTTCACCTCACCCACCCTGCCAAGCCGCAAATGTTGGGGATTGCTGCATTAGACGCAGCACATTTCCTAGCAGACAGATAGGATTATAAGGGAACCTTAGAAATTTGAATTGCAGCTGCCTCTATCTTCCCCTGATATTTTTGCTCCCGAAAGTTTTACATAGAAGTGTTTTGGTGCGCTGCTGCCCAAGGGACTACCTTTGGCCTTTAAAAAAAAAAACATATTTGCAGCCAAACTCCCAACCTAATGGGCCCAGGGTTGCAACGAGAAGGGACTTTCTGGCACATTGCAGCCCTGGGACTATTTTGGCTTTTTATTATTATTTTAGCAACTGATGCCTGGCCCAGCAGCAGACCAGGCATTCATCAGCAGTGGGAGCAAGTGGAAGGCAAAGGTCAGCTGGGTTGACAGAGCACAGGGTGGCAGGGTACCAAAAAGACATAGAAGTGGAGAGATAGATGGCATTGGGCCGGGTTACTTATGGGACCGTCTGTTGCCACCGATTGCCTTCCACCGACCCGTGCGCTCTCACAGGGAGGAACTCCTCAGGGTGCCGTCAGCCAGGCAGTGCCGGCTGGCGACGCCCAGGGGAAGGGCCTTTTCTGTGGGGGCTCCCACCCTCTGGAACGAACTTCCCCCAGGACTTCGCCAACTTCCTGACCTTCGAACCTTTCGCCGCGAGCTTAAGACACATCTATTTATCTGCTCAGGACTGGACTAGAATTTTAAATTTTAAATCTGGTTTTAACGGGGTTTTATTATCTTATTGTAGTTTTAATATTCGGCCTTATTTAATAAGTTTTTTAAATTGTTGTTTTATTTTGTACGTTTTATTAGGCTGTAAACCGCCCTGAGTCCTTTGGGAGATAGGGCGGTATAAAAATGCGATTAAATAATAAATAATAATAAATAATAGATGGGAGAGGGAAGTTGCAGCATCTCTGTGGTTTTTAGTGCAGGCAGGCAGCCCAGCACCCAAATTTTGATCATTGTGATTGCTGCAATGGTTGTAACTTTGGACAGTCATAAGTGCCTCTTTTTTTAGTACAGGTATAAGTTTGAAAGGTTGCTGAACGAATGGTCAGACGTTGAGGACTTGTATTTGAGCTGTATCAGCATTATGTTGTGAATCCTGAGAGCTGCCATCCCATCACTTTGAGAAAAGCTTGGGAAAAACATTTGCTGTGTATTCTTGTACACTCTTTTTGTAAGTTTTCTTTGTTCTGTCAGCACGCAAACAATTTCCTTCATTGCATGGGAATAGTTTAGAGCAGGGGTCTCCAACCTTGGCAACTTTAAGATTTGTGGACTTCAACTTCAAGTTGAAGTCCGCAAGTCTTAAAGTTGCCAAGGTTGGAGACCCCTGGTTTAGAAGTTACTTGCAATCTTATTTAGAGTCTGTAAATAACAAAAAAAAATAGCCACTAGATGGCAGCACAGCTCTTTACCTTGCTTATATAGTATGGCTATATTTTTTATTTAATGATCAGTAAAGATTATGGAAGACTAAAATTTTATTGGCTGTTTGGTCTCTGTGCCTTCATTTTATGAGTCTAAAGCTTTTCTTTCTTCCGTAGACAATTCCCATACAATAGGATAAGAGTGTAATCTGGATATTCTGTTAGAAATTTTAGCTTTAAATGCATGACTGGCCTTGCGATTGAATGGAGGGGGAAGAGAAGTAAGAAAATCTCTCCAGGCTAATTTTGTTCTTTTGCATGAGCACTGCTGGGCCCAGGATTGGAAGACAGTCCTCAGACAAGGCCCCCTCAGTTTGCCTGAGGAGATTCTGCAGGAGATAGGACATTGAAGTGGAGAATTCTTTCTACCTGACCTTTGCCTCTTTGAGGCCCTTATGTCATGAGAATAGGGGCATTGTTCACCCCATTTGTTGGTATGGGGCTGGCTGGCCTCCGGAAATTGCCCTGAGTAATAGGTCAACCCAGTCTGAAGCTTCAGTGTTTCTGACACTCAAAAATACAGTATGCTCCAATATGCGGGGCTGTTTTAATCTAGGGTTCTCAACCTGTGGGTCGGGACCCCGTTAGGGGTCGAATGATGATTTGCCAGGGGTCACCAGGGGTCGCCTAAGACCATCAGAAATATGGGAAGTATACTTGCAAGTTGAAGAATCGCGCTCCAATGGTTGACTTCACAAGCCAGCTGCAGGCTCTTCAAATCGCTAGCCGAATTTGGCTTCAGGCATGATCAATTAAAAAAGAGAGAAATCTTTGCTCTGATGTCTCCCTCTCAAGCCAGCTGCAATCACTCCCAATCGCTAGCCTAATCTGGCTTCAGGCGCGATAAACTTAATAGGGGAGGAGTCTCCGCTTTAATGCCTCCGTCCTCAAGGCAATCGCAAGCAGTTCAGATCACTAGCCAATACGGCTTCAGGTGCGATAAATTCAAAACAAAAATAATTTTATGGTTGGGGGTCGCCACATCGTGGGGAATTGTATTAAAGGGGTCGCAGCATTATAAAGGTTGAGAACCACTGATCTAGGGTGCTTGGGCCATCTTGCTAAGAGATGTGTGAGACTGAAGAGGCTTCCAAAGTTCACAGCGTGACCTAGAAAAACAAAATGTTCAAAGCTGCTTTTTCAAGAGGCAACCGGACTTTCTGGTTTTTCTTTGAAGATGTTTCGCTTCCCATCCAAGAAGCTTCTTCAGCTCTGACTTGGGGGGGGGGGGAATGGAAGGATTTATATCTGAGGACGTAGATTAACCTCCAAGTGGCCTCAACGACTCTCTAAAAGAATGCAAATGACCAGCTGTCTGCAAGGAATATAAATCCTTCCATTCCCCACCATTGAGTCAGAGCTGAAGAAGCTTCTTGGATGAGAAGTGAAATGTCTTCAAAGAAAAACCAGAAAGTCCAGTTGCCTCTTGAAAAAGCACCTTTGGGACAACCATGACCGGGACAACTGAGCATCTCCATAGACATTTATTCATATACCTATATAGAAAGCAAACTATAGAAGTTATGTCTCAGCTTTGAAAGGAACAATCAGTTCTATCCCAAATTTTAAGGGTCTACTTTTCCAGTGCCCTGCACTTTTCCCCTCACTAATTATTTTATGGCAATATTTTCAGAGTAATCTGGAATGTTTTAAAACCCTTTATAATGGGGAAGTGCTCTTGCAACCTTGATGAAATTAAGATGAGCTTTAAATTTCAGTGGGGGGTGATGCATTTAGCTAAAACTAACAGTTTGCAAGAATCATAGAGAAAATTTTATAGATGGAAAAGTGAATTAATTGCATTTCTGATTTAGGATGATCCAATTTTCCAATTAACTGTATGAATTAAACTGTTTTTGCCATAATTCTGCTGTAGCAACCTGCTCTCATATAACAACTCAGTATATGTACCTAGCTAACTCTTTTTCCTATCATGGCTGAACTGTTCAGATGCTTGTGGGAAGTAGTTGAAAACATTCTGGGAGTTGAAGTCCACAAGTCTTAAAAGTTGCCAAGGTTGGAGACCCCTGGTCTAAAATGTATTAATTTTAAGTAGTTAGAATGGCTTTATGGTAATCCCAAGATCATGGGCTCATCATGATTACTTACCATCAGTAACTTTTGTACCACTTTCAGTTTTTTATGATCAAGGAAGGACAGACTGCAATCATTAAGTTATTGGGCATGGATGAAATTTGCAATTTGTTTGGGAGTTTCAAGGTGCAACTCTCAAGCTTTAATGATACAAATAATTCCAGCTGCAAACTCAACCTAACTACAAACAATAAGCCATTGTGACTAGCAGTGTTTGTCAACCATGGCAACTTTAAGATGTGCGGACTTCAGCTCCCAGAATTCCCCAGCCAGCATGGTTGGCTGGGAAATTCTGGGAACTGAAGTCCACACATACCGGTATTCCAGGTGCCAAGGTTGAGAAAGATTAGTGAATAGTATAGTGAATGATTTTCACAGCTTCACTTGCTATTGTTGGCTGCTGGTGCTAAGTCTCACCCGTTCTAACCAAAGCCAACTTTTTTTTTTATTTGTCCTCACTTCTCAATTTTTTCTCTCTCATCTTTTGGGTCAGCGGCTACATTTCTTTTTTAACTTCCCTTTCTTGACTCTTCCGCTTTCCCAATGCTATTTTTTTTCCAACAAATGTTCCCTAACCCCTTTTCATTTAGCATCCTGTTACCACAGAGGTGGGTTTCAGCAGGTTCTGACCAGTTCTGGAGAACCGGTAGAGGAAAGTTTGAGTAGTTCAGAGAACCGGTAGTAAAAATTCTGACTGGCCCCACCCCCATCTATTCCCTGCCGCCCGAGCCCCAGCTGATCGGGAGGAAATGGGGATTTTGCAGTAACCTTCCCCTGGATTGGGGTGCGAATGTACATTTTACAGTATCCTTCCCCTGACATGCCCACAAAGCCAAGCCATGCCCACCAAGCCACATCCACAGAACCGGTAGTAAAAAATTTTTAAAACCCACCACTGTGTTACCAGTACCCTCTATGAACTTAACATTATTTTGCAACTATGCAGATTCACAGCACATACAACAGAGGCTCTTTCACTGCTAAGTTACTGTAGAAAATTGCTTTCCCAGACCAGAATGATCTTATTGGACTGGAGGTTTTCTAGACAGTGGTCTCCAATCTTGGCAACTTTAAGCCTGGAGGACTTCAACTCCCAGAATTCTGGGAGTTCTGGGAGTTGAAGTCCGCCAGGCTTAAAGTTGCCAAGATTGGAGACCCCTGTTCTAGGATCTTGGAAAAAGGAAGGGTTTCCCCCCCCAATCACCTGTTATTGGATGCTTTTCAGCTGGAGTTGCCATGCATTAAGGACTGCCTCCATCCTCATGATATAATCTTTGCTGTCGTCTGCTCTGGCATAAGGATGCTAAAACAAAGAATGGTTGCTGGAACTGGGCAGGTGTAGTTTGATGAAAAGAAGGACTAGGGGAAACATGATAGCCGTGTTCTGATATCTCAGGGGCTGCCACAGAGAAGTGGGAGTCAAGTTATTCTCCAAAGCACCTGAGGGCAGGACAAGAAGCAATGGGTGGAAACTAATCAAGGAAAGAAGCAACCTCGAACTAAGGAGAAATTTCCTGTCAGTTGGAACAATTAATCAGTGGAACAACTTGCCTCCAGAGGTGAATGCTCCAACACTGGAAGTTTTTAAGAAGAGATTGGATAACCATTTGTCTGAAGTGGTGTAGGGTTTCCTGCCTACACCACTTCAGAGGGTGTAGGCAGGAAGCAGAGGGTTGGACTAGAAGACCTCCAAGGTCCCTTCCAACTCTGTTATTCTATAACTTGGAATGGCTGTGATGGATCCACGCTCATCTTACTATGCCTTAATTCATCACTGTCAAACTCACGGCCTGCGGGCCAGATACATCATGCGCTGTCCACACTCACGCCCGGTTTAGCGAAGGGAAAAGAAAAGTCACGCTACATCACATGACGACACGAGTTTGACACCCTTGCCTTAGTTTATTCGCTCTTGGTTTCTAGACTTAATCAAAATTGGGTTCACAGAGCACATCAAGTCAAAAACCGTGGTGTACAATCCACAGTAAACTTACACAATAAGCCGAGCCAAGCCAAACCACTTAATGGTTCAGTGCAATGTATGAACCAGGCTTAGAGGACATTGTTTGGAAATGTAGCTGAATAGACTCCAAGGAGACATCCAAGACACTGAAACCTATTTTCTTTGCAAATGGAGGATGTTAATCCCAAGCAGATTGTTAAAGTAGGAGCACCAGAGATGTCCCACTGGAAGGGCTCACCCCAGCTATGTTCGCTTGGTTGGGAAATGCATTTTGTTCATTAACAACTTCCAGGCTGTGAAAAACCAATGGCATCAGGACTGATTTTTCTATCACGGAAGGAAGGAGTCCTCCAGACCTTGACCTCCGGTTGTTGTTTATACTGTGTGCTCCATTGAAAAACAAAAACCCACAAACACGTAAACACTTGGGACCGTTTTGAAATCATCCCATTATTTGGCCGCTAGATTCGTTTCCAAAGGGAGGGATTTTGAGATCATCATTGTGGGGCCAACATTCTTGTTTGTTCATCTTTTGGCAGCAGCAGGTGCTGTGCAGAATGCTTTAAAAATTACTGCAATTATTGACTATGGCTTATATAATATCAGATAAAACCTATGCTGGTTCCAAAAAAGTAAGAGTATTTGCCAGATTTTTTTTTTTTAGGAAGTTAAACTGAAGAACATGAATCATGCCAGTGTGCTTTCTCAGTTGCATCACCATTTAATTATACATAATTTCCCCTGAAATTGTTTTGGGAAGGGTTTCCGAAAGCCAAGAAAACTTTGAAGACTATTCAGTCATTAGTAGATGGCTTCCCACTTCGATGACTTTGCTGTGAATCCTCAATATGTTACAGTATTGTTGGGAGCCCATCAACCCTACTCTTTTTCTGGGACCTCAGCAAGCTCTCCACCTGGTTGTGCTGTTTGTATGTGGACCGAGTCCTATTTTTACTAATGTCAAAGAGAATTTCAGCTATGCCAAGAGTGGTGTTGACTTTGCTTTTCTCAGTGAGAAGGCAAATTCTCACATCAGAAATCTCCCCACCCAAAATTAATCTTTGCAAACAAATCTTCAAAGACAGCAGAGACTCTTCTAACTGTAATTTCACCAAAAAATATCTGTTTGAACTTTTCATTTACACTTTGCAAGTTGTTTGCCTTGCCTGCCATCTCAGCTTGGAACATATTAGTGTCAGTAATGTTGATAGATCCTGGACTTTAGATCATTTATTAATGGTCTTATAGCCCAGGTGTCTCCAACCTTGGCAACTTTAAGACTTGTGGATTTCAACTCCCAGAATTCCTCAGCCAGCTTTCTGGGAGTTGAAGTCCACAAGTCTTAAAGTTGCCAAGGTTGGAGACCCCTGTTGTAGCCTGCCCTATTTTCTTCTCCCTCTTCCTCTTCTCCCTGTCCCTCTTCTTCACCATTGTCTATCCACTGCAGCATGTTTCCAACCAATACGGTCCTGAGCTTTCTTTTGCCAATTGGGTCCACAATACTTGCTGATGTCGTCTATCCATGTTGTTTTAGGTCTCCTTTGTGGAGGCTTTTTATCAAGTGGGGTCCATTCTATGACTGCCTTGGTCCACCTGCCATCAATTCTTGCTATGTGACCATCCCATTTCCAGTTCAATTCTTTTACTCTCTTGATGATATCGTATACAATAGAACCTCTGGTCACAAATGCTTCTAACCAAGACCAAAATTGGGTTCTGACCAAAAAATTCACAATATTTTTTTTCATGGCCGATTTCCCCTTTCATGCCATTTTTTTTTTTTTTTGGTAAGTACCAAATTTCCAAAATTAGGTTCAGGTCACGACCAAATCGGTTTACCACCAAAGTTATGGAATGAATTATGGTTGTGACCAGAGGTTCTACTGTACTTTCGTTTGTTCTCTAATCAACGCGCAGGTCTTTCTATCTTGCATTGTCTTGTACCCTACTTTAGATGGCCATATTTGTAATTTCAGTGAAAGATGCTGCTAATAATATCTCTCCTTCCAACTAGCTGTTGTTCCATGATTTACAACTCTGCTACACATTTGACTCCTCAGAGCTAAAACAAACAAGGGAAAAAACCACCCTAACAATTGTTAGTGAAAACAATAGCCTGTCTAAGCACCTTCGTGTTGATGGCTCCTTGACTCAGATGAAGCCTGCATGTTGACTTGAGGTAAGCCTCCCTTTTTCCTTAGAAAATCATAGGGAGTTTTTCCTCAAAAGTAACACAACGAGCCATCTGTCACCGTGTTCACACCCTTTTCCTGAGGACAAAGTGTTTTTAAAAATAAGGTGGAAGAACGCTGGGATATGTAATATCCTTTCTGAAAGGATAACAAGGCTACGTGGCTATGGACACTTCCCTCAACCCCCTTTCACATTCTGGAGGTCTAGTGGAGATGGGGGAACAGGGCCATCGGGCCTGAAATCCAACCTTGAAATCCAACCTGAACTGCTATCCTGTCTTGTGTATTATGGTGCCTCTTTCATGGAAACCCAGATGCTTGCGCCAAAGCTTGGTTGATGAGGGATCAGAATAAACTGATTGATTGCATCCTGGTGGTGTGAATGGAAATGTAGAGTGTGAAGGAAAGAGGAAAGGCATCTGCTTTTCCAGTGGCGTTTTGTATGAGTTACAGTTCCAAGCAGACAGGCTCGTCATTTCTCATTCTGCATCTGTATCTTTAATCCTAGCTTTGTTGTGGTTGTTCCTAATGGAGAGCGATTTCCCCAGGTCCCTTAAGAGGGTTGTCTGACTTGGAGAATTCTCCAGGTGCATCTAGGCTTAGTGGAATAGGGCTTGGCTGTCTGAAGCTCCCCCCCCCCTTCATGAAAGAGAGAAGATTCTGCCAAAAATACCATTATTACAATTTCAGAACATCTCACTTTTTCTTTGTCCTTTTAAAATCTTTTTTTTTTAAAAAGAAAAGAAAACAAAACAAAACAAAACAAAATTGCCAGTGAATGAAGAACATGTAATGTGTTTATGACTATAAGTGCAAAAGAGCCCAAAACAGATGGAAAACTGATTCCTGGCTGTCGCAGGTGATGTGGCCTAGAAGAAACTTGTTGAAATGTAGTTAAGAGACAAAACTGCTGTGAATTGTTCCAGTTTCACTTGTTCTGGCTCCTGAGCCTGTCTGTCTCTGCCTGTGGAATCTTCTGCTCCGACTTTGTAGATGTTGGCTCAGTTTTGTCTGATTTAATTTCTCAGCAGCAGCCCTTCATGGCAAAATGTCCTTTCATAGCGACGGTGGCTCCTATTTTTATACTGTAAATCTAGACAGCCATTTTCAGAACCCCCAAATATTGTAGGGTGGAGTGTTATTTCTACAGCATTTGGATGAGGGGGGAAAAAAAGTGGCAACAGCTGTCATAAAAAGGTGATTCTCACTACTCTTATCTAGGTCATTTGAGATGTGAAAAGAAATGGGGTCCAAATTGCCAAAAATGCTGTTTTGTTGCAGCGAGGCTATAGAAGTTAAGGTGCCAGCAAAATGAAATGAAAGATAAAATGGAAAAAGCTGCTTGTCTTGTAAAGGTAAGGGATTAATTTGTGTGGTGCTATTGTCCCCCAGATGTCATCTAAATTAGGAGGGTCTGAATGGGACCATGGGACTCAGAGTGGTGTTTAGATTAATCATAAATAGGATTCTACTTTTCAAGGACCAGTTAATGGTGGCTTGTATCTTGTAGGGGAGGGCAATAAAGAACATCCTTAAGTTGGGAGGGAGCAGTAGAAGAACTCTCACTAGCTTGTTTAGTTTAGCCTTTTTTTCCTAGGAGCTCAAGACCAGTGGTGGGATTCAGCCAGTTTGCACCTATTCTGGAGAACCGGTTGTTAACTTTCTAAGCAGTTCAGAGAACCAGTTGCTGGAAGAAATTTTGTTTTTTTCCACTTTACAGGACTAATCCTGTAAGGAACGCAGGAAGGAAACATTCTGGTGTTGTTTTAGCCTAATCTTTATTGCCCTGCTTATAGAAACTGCCTCTCTTGTTAACCCTTAGTACATTGTTACAGCTAAAGCATTACAACGTGAGTGACACTGAGTTGGCCACGCCCACATGGTCACATGACCACCGAGCCACACCTACCCAGCTGGTCATTAGGGCAGAGAACCTGCTGTTAAATTATTTGAATCCCACCCCTGCTCAAGACCCTACAGAATGCTCTATATTCTCTGATCAAACAATGATTTTATAGTTTGGTTGGATTGAGAGCATGTGGCTGGGCCAAATGGCTGAGGACAGTCTTAAACCTGAGTCTCATTGGTCATAATCAAATGTCTTAAGTTTTGGTTCAGGAACCTTGCTTTCTGATAAAGAATAGAGTAGGGTAGAGTAGGGTGGGGTGGGAAGAAATCTCAGTAGCTTATTTAGTTCAGTTTTTTTCCCCCAGGAGCTCTAGACCCATGATGGCGAACCTATGGCAAGTGTGCCAGAGATGGCACGCCGCACCCTCTCTTTGGACACGTGAGCCATCAGCTCAGCTCCACCGTGCATGCGTGCGAACCTCCCATCGGTCAGCTGGTCTTTGGGTGTCTGCTACGCATTCACAGAGGGGCGAGGCATATGTGCATGAATGGGGGGTGGGGTACATACAGGGGGCTGGGCGTGCATGCACAGGGGTGGGGCGGGGCACGTGCACATTTCATTTGGGTGGTTTGGGCACGCGCACGCACACTTTGGGCACTCGGTCCGGAAAAGTTTAGCCATCACTGCTCTAGAGCAGGGGTCTCCAACCTTGGGAAGTTTAAGACCCGTGGACTTCAACTCCCAGAGTTCCATGCAACTCTGGGAGTTGAAGTCCACGAGTCTTAAACTTGCCAAGGTTGGAGACCCCTGTTCTAGACCATACAGAATGCTCTGTATTCTCTTTTTCCCAACAATAATTTTGTAGTTTGGTTGGATTGAAAGCATGTGGCGCTGGGCCAAATGGCTGAGGACAGTCTTAAATCTGAGTCTCACTCACTTAGATCTGAGTCCTAAACTAATGTCTTTTCGTTTTTGTTTAGGGACCTTGCTTTCTGGTAAAGAGAGTGGAGTGGAGTGGAGTGGAGTGGAGAGTTGAGTGGAGTAGGGTAGGGTAGGGTAGGGTGAGGTGGGGTGGGGTGGGGTGGGTTATATATAATAATGGATAGGAAAGGATAGGACAGGTCAGAATAGAATAGAAAACTTTATTAGTCAAATGTGATTGTACACACAAAGAATTTGTTTCCACTACATAAAGCTCTCAATATACATACAAACAACAAAGTAATAGAATCATAATTATACAATACCGATAGGAGAAGGTACTAGAAAAGATGAGAAGGACAATGGTAACAAAGCCCTACTACGTGAGTAAACGGCTTTAGACATAAGACAATACTGTGTAATTAGGTGTTCAGCCGAGTGAGGCACAAGGGTAAATACTGCCTTTGGGTTTATGATACTCTCCATAGCAGCTATTTTCAGTCGTTCTGAAGATTGACAACATATTCTCAAAGAGCTATTCCAAAATGTTTCTGTCCTGGCAGTCTTGAAAATTCAGAAATGAAGAAAGCCCGAGGGCTACACTAAGTATGTGCGCTGATTAATATCACCTTGAGCTCAACATTTATCTTGGATTTTCTGGACAAACCATACAATTGCATGTCTCTTAAGTTAGTAATGCTCTGATGAAGAAGGAACGCAGAGCTATGTATAATGATGCAGCCTCTGCTTTCTGAGATGTACCGTACCACCACAGGTAGAGTTGTGGGATTCCACAACTGAACACTTGTACATCTGTAAGGAAAGGTTTCCTATCTTGAAGGATTCTTTCAGGCAAACCAAGTGCAATTTAATATATTGTTGAGCGCTCTTAATGTGTCTTGGACAACACATTCCATTGTGTTCAGTATTATTTACTGGCAGGTAAACCTAGACATTAACCTTCCCCAGCTTGGTGCTTTCCAGAAAATAGGCTCTGTAGTTTCCAGAATTCTCAGCCAGGTTCGGAAAAACTAATGCATAACTCTGGAGCCCCGCTGAATGCAAGATCCTCCTGCCAAGACATTCCAGTTGGCAGGAAAGCTGATGAAATCCTTGATCCAGCAGGACTGATGAGAAGAATCTATTCTGGTGCACGGTTTCCTTTTTTGGTTTGGGATGTTGAGCTATAATGCTTTTACAGTAGCTGCTCAAACCCTGATTGATAATTCTACACACTGCCAATAAAGGAGAATATCTGTAGCTCAGGCTTAAAATGAAGGGACTCCTCAATGGAATGGGACAACTCGCCATAGACAACTCACCACAGGACAATTCACTGCGGGACAATTTAACAATTCTATTTAATTATTTAAAATTAAAAATATTTTAATTTCTGCCATTCACTTTCATTCTGTCCCTCCTTTTGCATCCTTTCTTTGATGATTCTATTGCACCATTTCTTTGATATTAGTGTAACTCTTGTCCCGCAGTGAGTTGCCCTGCAGTGAGTTGGCCGTGGCAAATTGGTTGTGTTGAGTTGGCCGTGGAAAATTGTCATAGACCCCTCCTCAAGAACTCCTCAACTCTACATACTGTATGTAGAATATGTACATAAAATATGCATATATTTTCCCTGACAGAGTGTAACTCTGAATTTAAGTCAATTTTCCAAAAAGATAGAAAAAGAGGGCCCAGGATTATTTTATTAGTTAACTCGGAGTTTCCAGCGCCAACTGATTCTGTAATAAATGTATGCCATGTGACAAAGTTACAAGCATGTATACATGATCGATCTATCTATCTATCTATCTATCTATCTATCTATCTATCTATCTATCTATCTATCTATCTATCTATCTATCTATCTATCTATTTATCTATCTATCTATCTATCTACCCATCTGTCCGTCCATCCACCCACCCATGGAATTCTGGGAGTTGAAGTCCACATAGCTTAAAGTTGCCAAAGTTAAAAAACACTGCTGTAACCAAATCCACATCTATCTGTATCTTTCACTCATTGACTTGGTTTCAAAGCTGCTTTTATTCTTAGCAGTGAAAGTTATATAACATGAGGACTATATGGCTACACAATCTTTTTTTGTTTTTGTTTTATTGGATTTAATCCTTCAATTTTTCATTTATAACAACACACTGTTTTGCGAGGCACAATTTGAAAGAGGCGGTGGTGAGACCCCTCCTTAAGAAGCCCTCCCTGGACCCAGCTATTTTAGGTAATTATCGTCCAGTCTCCAACCTTCGCTTTGTTGCGAAGGTTGTAGAGAGTGCCGTGGCGCGACAGCTACCCCAATACCTGGATGAAGACGTCTATCTAGACCCGTTCCAGTCCGGCTTCCGACCCGGATACAGCACGGAGACAGCTTTGGTCGCATTGGTAGATGATCTCTGGAGGGCTAGGGACAGGGGTTATTCCTCTGCCCTGGTCCTATTAGACCTCTCAGCGGCGTTCGATACCATCGACCATGGTATCCTGCTGCACCGGTTGGGGGGATTGGGAGTGGGAGGCACCGTATATCGGTGGTTCTCCTCCTATCTCTCCGACCGGTCGCAGACGGTGTTGACAGGGGGGCAGAGGTCGACCGCGAGGGGCCTCACTTGTGGGGTCCCTCAGGGGTCGATTCTCTCGCCCCTGCTGTTCAACATCTACATGAAGCCGCTGGGTGAGATCATCAGTGGTTTCGGGGTGAGATACCAGCAGTACGCTGATGATACCCAGCTGTACTTTTCCACCCCGGGCCACCCCAATGAAGTTGTTGAAGTGCTGTCCCGGTGTTTGGAAGCCGTACGGGTCTGGATGGGGAGAAACAGGCTCAAGCTTAATCCCTCCAAGACGGAGTGGCTGTGGATGCCGGCATCCCGATTCAGTCAGCTGCAGCCGCAGCTGGCTGTTGGAGGCGAATTATTGGCCCCAAAGGATAGGGTGCGCAACTTAGGTGTCCTCCTGGATGATCGGCTGTCGTTTGAAGATCATCTGACGGCCGCCTCCAGGAGGGCCTTCCACCAGGTTCGCCTGGTTCGGCAGTTGCGCCCCTTCCTTGATCGAGATGCCTTATGCACAGTCACTCATGCGCTCGTTACCTCTCGCTTGGATTACTGTAATGCTCTCTACATGGGGCTCCCCTTGAAGTGCACTCGAGGCTCAGTTAGTCCAGAATGCAGCTGCGGGTGATAGAGGAGCTACCGTAGCTCCCATGTAACACCGCCTCCTGCGCAGACTGCACTGGCTGCCTGTGGCCTTCAGTGCACTTTAAGGTGTTGGTTACGACCTTTAAAGCGCTCCATGGCTTAGGACCTGGGTACTTACGGGACCGCCTGCTGTTACCACATGCCTCCCACCGACCCGTACGCTCCCATAGAGAGGGACTTCTCAGGGTGCCGTCCGCCAAACAATGTCGGCTGGCGGCCCCCAGGGGAAGGGCCTTCTCTGTGGGGGCTCCCACACTCTGGAACGAGCTTCCCCCAGGTCTACGTCAAATACCTGACCTTCGGACATTCCGTCGCGAACTAAAGACACATCTCTTTATTCGCGCGGGGCTGGCCTAAATTGGATTTTTAATGGGAAATTTTATTAATTTTTAAACGGGGTTTTTAGTTTATGATAATTTAATTTCAGGCTAATTTTAAATAAGTTTTTTAAATGATATTTTAACTTGTATATTTGTATTGCTGGTTTTATCTTGCCTGTACACCGCCCTGAGTCCTTCGGGAGAAGGGCGGTATAAAAATCAAATAAAATAAATAAATAAATAAATAAATAAATAAATAAATTTTGTTTTATACACTTGTGCGCACCGCCTTCCAGATATGCTGTCCCCAGAATTCTGGGAGTTGAAATATACAAATCTTAAAAGTTGCCAAGTTTGGAGATCCCTGCCTTAAAGGGTGTTAAATTACTCTGACATTGCTAGCCAGTATTATTAATTTCATGCATGGTTGCAGGGCTGGGCTCCTGGGGGTTCGGCAGGGCTCCGGCAATCTTCCAACCAAGGATCGCTGGAGTTTGGCGAACCCCCAAATGCCACCCCTGGCTGGCCATGCCCACCCCTCCCCTCCCAGGAGTCTCCACATGGTCCGTTCATCAGTCCAGGTAAGTGCAGGGGCTGTGCGGAGGGTCTGGGATGGTAAAGAACAGGCCTACTGGAGGTTCTGGAAATGTTTCCAGTCTCCGGAGGGCCTCCAGAACCCGGGAGGAGCTGTTTTCACTCTCCCAGAGATTTGAGGAAAGCCTCCAGAGCCTGGGGAGGGTGAAAAACCGGCCTCTTGGAAGTTCCAGAATCCCAGAAATGGACCTGTTTTTGGCCTCTGGAGGGCTTCCAGAACCCAGGGGAAGTTGTTTTTGCCCTCCCAGAGGCTCAAGTAAAGACTCCAGAGCCTGGGGAGAGCAAAAAACGCCCCCCCATCTGTGGTGCAGGCGGCTGACTAGGCCACGCCCACCATGGCCATACCCACCCAGCAATGGGGCAGCAAACCCGTTGCTAAAGGATCTGAAGCCCAACAATGTGCTCTGGATATAAGGCTAATCTTTTTATTTTTTTTATTTTTTTTAATTTACATTTATATCCCGCCCTTCTCCAAAGACTCAGGGCGGGATCTAAATTGCCTTCCCTTTTTCTAAGACCAGCCTGCTTATATACAGATAGAAGTCTTGGAAGTTTGGACATCCCCTGCCGTAAGGCAAAAGGAACAAACATGATGACTCCAGAAAGCTATTTTACTTGTCATTTTTATTCCCGACTAATCCTTGCACGTATTGAATTTAGCCTTGTCAACTCAGCTTTGTCTAAACGGCACATAATACGAATACTTTTCTCTTGCACACCAACCTCCTGGAAAACATTTGGATGAAGTTATTAATCCCTCTGGTGCCCAAGATGTCTAGGAGATGTCTTCAAAACAGCATGCACAAATAGCCCTTGGAATGGATAGAAGGAGATGATTTTGGCCCAAATAACAACGGAAACCGGACACGCACCTAAGTAAACAGGCAGCCATGCCAATGAACATACTCATTTTATGGGGTGGGGAGGGGGGGCGTTGGGGGAGAGGGGAGGATAAGTGTTAGACTGGAGGTTAGCTCTATTAAAGCTTGGGGGATGCATTTTTTTCGGGATGGGTGGGTGGGTTCCATGAACCAAAGGCTTAACTTTGCTAGATTCACACATCAAACTTGGCCCTTTCTCTGTGTACCCATAAAAACAACTGCAACGGAATGGCTGCGATGACACCGATTGAATTGTTTCAGCCCATAGGGAGGACAAGCAGAGAAATAGCAGAGGGGGAAAAAGAACTGCCAGCCTCTACTGATAATTTTCAGTTCATCCAGAAGGCATTATGCTTTTCCATCACTCCAGAAAATCGGCAGACGCAGCTGCAACTACAAGCATGAACAAGGTTTTCCTGGGAACTTACCTTGGAAAAAAAATTTTCACCGCAGAGATTCGGGCTGAAACGTGGGTTAGATTGGTGCCAGTTGACTAGGGCTGTTTTCCATACCTTTACTTAAATAAGCTACAGCTGGCTGTATTCACGGAAGATACTATGCCTTAAATCATAGTTTACAGGCCACAATGCCTGATTTGCTGCAGTGCGTTCAGCTGAAATCAAATCAGTGGGTTTTATGGCTTAGCCCAGGGGTCTGCAAACTTGGCTGTTTTAAGACTTGTTGACTTCAACTCCCAGAGTTCCTCAGCCAGCTTTGCTGGGAGTTGAAGTCCACAAGTCTTAAAACAGCCAAGTTTGCAGACCCCTGGCTTAGCCTAATACACGGATCAGTCTTGTACCAGACGGTAATAAAATATAAGAGATGGAATGAAAGTTCATTGTAAGTAGTGTGACTTTTTTTTTACAATTTAATTCATAAACAGTCTAAGCCAGGGATGTCAAACTCAATTTCACTGAGGGCTGAATCAGGGCTGTGGTTGACCGTGTGTGTATGTGTGTGTGTGTGGCCAACTGGGTGGGCGTGGCTGACTGGGTGGGCATGGCTGACTGGATGAATGTGGCCAGGTTGACACCATTCCCCAAACTGCTGGCATGTTTCCTCTTCGCATTGGGTAGACTGGGCCAAAGCTGTCGTGACCCAGGTAATAGACTCAGTCAGTTCAAAAACAAACAAACTTTATTAGAACAGCTGAGAATTAACTCTTTCTCAGCGTAGTCCAAACTAAATCAAAGCAAATTCTTCATAACACAATTCTTCAGTCTTATCACCAACCTTGGTCTAATTAGGCAAACTGCCAAAGGCTTTTCTTGGCAAAAGTTCAAAAGCAGAAGACGCCGACAAGAAATAAATGCAGCAAGACAAGAAGCAATTCTGTCAACGTTGTTTTCCGGCAAAGAGCCCAAATGCCGTTGCTGGTCTTTTAAGCCTTATGGGAGGGGCCAATTATCTTTTGGCCCTACTCCTGAATCGACCTCTTTGCTTTAGCTGCTCTTGCCTTCTGGCAGCTCTTCTCATGTGTGCATTAGGAACAGGCTCCTCCTGTTCCTCTGCCTCACTACTATCAGGCTTTGGAGGCTCTGGAGTCCGCACCTCACTCCCTGATGGCCCTGGCCTCACCTCTGCCTCCAACGAAGACCCCTCATCTGGGTCTTCCTCAGCCTCCAGGACTGGCCCATGTTCTTCCTCAGCCTCATCGCTGTCCGACTCCACTGCCAGCTCCACAGTCTGTTGGTGGACCACAACAAAAGCAACACAGGTAGACGGGGCCGAAGCGACGCGGGCCAGCTCCTTACATTTTCCAGGATGGCCCCATGGGCCGTATCTAATCACATTGCAGGCCAGATTCGGCCCGCAGGCCTTGAGTTTGACACCCCTGGTCTAAGCTAAAATCAAATCAAATCAAATGACATTATGGCTTAGTGCAATGACAAAACCCATTCAGTACATATACACTGTCACTAACAGTCCAGATTTTATCACTATTAGTCTGGTCAGTGACGAGAGTTTCTGGGAGTTATAATTCACTATACTTGCTGTGAGCTTCAGAGCGCTATGTGTTCTACAGGTAGTCCTCGACTTACAACAGTTCACTTAGTGACTGTTCGAAGTTACAACGGCACTGGAAAAAGTGACATGACCATTTTCCACATTTATGATGGTTGCAGTATCCTGGGGTCATGTAATCCCCTTTTGCGACCTTCTGAAAAGTAAAAGTCAATGGGAAAGGAGATTTCACATTTACACGCAAGACAGTGCTAACTGATGCGTTGACTGAAGGAAGGAAATTATAAAATGCGTGCAGAAAAGTATAAAAAGGGCGTCTTGAAATGAGTTCATGGCCACTGGCCTTAGCTATTTCTTGCTGGACCTAGTTATCATCTCTGGGCCTCATTGCAATGGGTTATTGATATAAGTTGTGTTATGATGGCTGTTCACATTCTAAATTGCTCATGAAATAAACCTCTGAATCTTAAAGTAAGCTTGTGATTTTGTCTTTGGTTTTTTTATTGGGATATTTTTATGGCAGTATGGACATGTCCATCTAGTCGCCAATAGTCATGCTCAACTGCACCCAGCAGCGTTGATTAGGGAGCTATAATATCTGAATCCAGCAAAGAGAGAGACCTCTGGCAGAGGAGGTTGAGGGAGTTCACATCCCTTGGAGGCCATTTTTAAAATAACCCATTATGTTAAAAGGCTCTCCCTTTCCGGCATACGTGCAAGGAAGCACAATCTATGTCTGCAGCTGTAGTCTGCCTAAGAGTCTCTCCCACTCACCCCATTATCACTCTTTGCACGTTACTATGAAACACCTGCATATTAAACCCTTCCTTGTAAACCTATTTTGCAGATCTTTATTTCCAGAATTATACTCCCCCGTCGGCTGTTCTGGACTCAGCTGCTACCGAGTCTTAATTCTGATATCCTTTTAAGTCCAAGTGCAGCTTTGCTGAGCCTACATGGAAAACGTGGACACTTCCTTTGTAAGCTGATCGTCTCACTCCAGAAATCAAATATTGGTGCGTTTGCCACGATTCACATGCCCCTCATTTTAGTGATAATCTTTCCACATGAACTCGGCGGCCTGTAAAACTTCCTTTTCTCCATTGGGGAGGCATCTACTAGTTGGCCTTGAATGGAAAGTGTTTGTTTTTTTTTAAATCAGGGCAACCTGGTCTACCCAAATGTGGGACAAAGCATACTGCTTCTGCTTTTGCCTTTCAGCCGCAATCCAGGGGCCTTTGCAGGCAGTCGCTTTCGCGACAAACTATTTCTGTGTTAAATTTATATTTACCGAGAAAGAAATAAAGGGAGACTAGTATGGATCTATTTCAAGCTATTTAGCTCTCGTTCAGCTAGCCATATCCTTCTGGGATTCAAACCCCGGCTGCTTACACATTAGGTAGATGTATTAACCTCTAAGCCACAGGCTCTCCTTGCTTTGTTGGCTATACCAGGGGAGAGATTCCTGCGAAGAGGTCTATTTTCAGCCTAGCCAACCTCCTGTCATAGCAGAGGATCGGAGCGAGTCCAATTCCCCTGGCTTTTCAAGCTGCTTCCAACTTGGGTATCATTGATGGGTCACTGCTGATAACTTCCATATATGAATTCCTTTATTAGCACCCAAATGTGTGACACCTTCTAGCTGAATCACATTAGTGAACAGGAGAACATGGCTTTGGTTTTTTGAGAAATTCCTGCTGCCAGAGGTCAGAGATCAGCATTTGATTAATCAGCTTATGTTTCAAACAGCCAGCATTCATTTTTCAAATCCTTAACTAGGTTATTAATGATGTGCTTGAGAAATTCCCAGGACAGGCAGTAGTAACTTTTTCTTTCCTCTTGTTTTAATTGAGTCAAAATGAGACTGCAAAATGCTCTCTTTGGAACTATTTATTGTTAGATTTTTTTTTCCCAGCAGGGGATCATCTTCATATTAGGGTATGGAGGTTCTTCCATGCTTCCCAAAAAACCGCTTTGAGGTTTAAAACCAGAGGGCATGCAAGTGGTGAAACTTTTATCTCCCCAAAACAAGGAAAGACCCTGCCCACTTTCTCTCTTTAAGCGGAGAAACACTTGGTCTCGTCAGCTAGCCATATCCTTCTGGGATTCGAACCCTGGCTGCTTACACATTAGGTAGATGAACTTGATGATGTTCAAAGGCAAAAGGCACCCTCTGGCCATTCTGGTAGTTGTTATACCATGGTACCTGGAGGGCACTATGACCAAGAAATCTGACAAAGATCGTCAGTCAATATGTGCAACTACCGATTGAGTCAGGTCATGTCCTAGGGCCAATGTTGCAACAACATGGATAACGGCAGCCCAAACTGACTGAAGCAGGGCCTGCTGTCAAAAGAAGTGGTAGTATCAATTTTTATTAAGAACATACGCAAAAACTATGCTATGGGGAGTAAGTCAAAATATGAGATCTGGCAATAAATGAGCTGCATTCGCTGTCCTTTTGACGGTACACTTGTTACCCAATTTGCTACAGTAGAGATTAAAATCCCACATGAATCCTATCTTCCTTCTCGTACAATCTCTTATCTAGATGCACATTTCCTGCTCTGCTTGAGTTCTCAGGAGGTCTCTAACAATTCCGTCTGGAGAGGATATGCGGCAGCAGTAATTTACAGCAATTGTGGATGCCAAGTTGAAGAATCATTTTAGCCTTGATTAGGCGGTCAGCGCAGTGAGGAGTCCTCAGTGCTCTCTGAGCGTGCTTGATTTCTTGCAGATGTTTCATTATCCAACCTGAGTAATATGATCAGAGCTAGTAAGTACTAGTAAGTGCAGTAAAAGACATAACAAATGTGTGTGGAGGCCTCCAAATAATTTTCCAGCAGAATTAATGACAATTCTTCACGTATACAAAGAAACAGCACAGTGAAAGTTTGGTTTGAAGAGAGTGTGTAAAACTCTAAAGTCAGTGGTATAAATTAAACAACAACAACACCAACCCAATGGCAATGAATAAAATTCTTTGAGGACACAATCATAATCAAAGAATCCCATTAATAATTCCTATTTCCATCTTCTGGAGAACATTTAGTGGAAAAGAGACATGTTTTCCCGAAAATAAGACCGGGTCTTATATTAATTTTTGCTCCAAATGACACATTAGGTCTTATTTTCCAGTTAGGTCTTATTTTTGGGAAAATACAGTACTAACTGTGTCCATCTGGCTGAGAATCTTAACTGGGGCTTATTCTGGGGGTAGGACTTACCGTATTTTTCGGAGTATAAGATGCACTTTTTCCCCCCAAAAAAGAGGGTGAAAATCTGGGTGCGTCTTATACTCTGAATGTAGCCCCACCCAGCTTCTCAAACGGAGGTTTCAGAGGCTGAAAAAAGCATCAGAAATGAAGCTTCAGAAAAGAAGCCCTCAAACAGAGCTTCAGAGGCTTTTTTTCTGAAGCTCTGTTTTGGAGGCTTTCAGAGGCAGAAAAAAGTTTGTTCTGAAAAAAAGTTTCAGAAGTTTCAGAGGCAAAAAAAAAACCCCGAAAAAAAACAAACACCAAGGCACAGAGTTCACAACCAAGGAACCTATTGCTAAAATTCACTTCTGGGAACAGCTGATTGGGGGTATTCTGGGAAGCTGATCCACCTGCCAATCTGCTTTTTTCTTACTTTTCTCCCCAAAAACTAAGCTGCATCTTATACCACAGTGCGTCTTATACTCAGAAAAATATGATGAGCATCCTGAAAAAAATCATGCTATGGCTTACTTTCCAGTCGGGTCTTATTTTTGGAAAAACAGGGGTACTTGATATAGAATATGGTGATTCTTCTTCCTATTCTAGGTTAGCCCATGAGGAATACATGAATGAATGAATATTTTAATTTGTATACCGCCCTTCTCCCGAAGGACTCAGGGCGGTGAACAGGCAGATAAAATACAGATACATGCAATAGTTAAAAACATCCCTTAAAAAACTAATTTAAATTTGCCCAAATGTTAAAATAACACACTCCCCCATAAAATTACAAAACTTTAAAAACCCATCAAATTCAATTAAAATTCAAAGGTAAAAATCAAGCTAGTCCAGCCATGCGAAATAAATAAGTTTTAAGTTCGCAGCGAAAGGTCCTAATGTCAGGTAATTGTTGAAGTCCGAGGGGAAGTTCGTTCCACAGGGTCGGAGCCCCCACAGAGAAGGCCCTCCCCCTGGGAGCCGCCAGTCGACACTGTTTGGCTGACGGCACCCTGAGGAGTCCCTCTCTGTGGGAGCGCACCGGACGATGGGAGATAGAGGCCGGCAGTAGACGGTCCCATAGATAGCCTGGTCCTAAGCCATGGAGCACTTTAAAGGTGGTAACCAATACCTTGAAGCGCACCCGGAAAGCAACAGGTAGCCAGTGCAGTCTGCGCAGGATAGGTGTTATGTGGGAGCTCCGAACCGCTCCCTCAATAACCCGCGCAGCCGCGTTCTGAACTAGCTGAAGTCTCTGGGTGCTCTTCAAGGGGAGCCCCATGTAGAGAGCATTGCAGTAGTCCAGGCGAGAGGTAACGAGAACATGAGTGACTGTGCATAAGGCATCCCGGTCCAGGAAGGGACGCAACTGGCGGATCAGGCGAACCTGATAAAAAGCTCTCCTGGAGACGGTCGCCAAATGATCTTCAAAGAACAACCGACCATCCAGGAGCACGCCCAAGTTGCGTACCTTCTCCATCGGGGCCAATGACTCACCCCCGACAGACAGCCGCATCTGCAGCTGACTGTACCGAGGTGCCGGCATCCACAGCCACTCCGTCTTGGAGGGATTAAGTTTGAGCCTCTTCCTCCCCATCCAGACCCGTACAGCTTCCAAACACCGGGACAGCACTTCAACAGCTTCACTGGGGTGGCCCGGGGTGGAAAAGTACAGCTGAGTATCATCAGCGTACAGTTGGTATCTCACCCCAAAGCCACTGATGATCTCACCCAGCGGTTTCATATAGATGTTGAACAGGAGGGGTGAGAGAATCGACCCCTGCGGCACCCCACACATGAGGCACCTTGGAGTTGATCTCTGCCCCCCTGTCAACACCGTCTGCGTCCGGTCAGAGAGGTAGGAGGAGAACCACCATAACACATGTATGTGTTATGCTACAAGAACTAGAAAGTGGTTGGGGAAATTATGATTTGGTATACAGATCACATCACACCATTGTTGTTTAGTTCTAGTTTGTTAAACAGTTCACAATTGACAAAGTTCATATAACATGCTAAGCCATCATTGATGGGTTTCCAAAGGGGTTGGGTTTCCATTACAGTAAAAGCTAGTTTTAGTGGACTAATTAAAGGGAGGGGGCTATATTATTGAGGGAAATCTTTTAGATTGGACAGCAGGATTTTCAAGGATTTATATATTATATTAAAGACAGGAATTGATGTAAATGGCAATAGTTGCATTGTTTGCATAATCATATTGTTATGTAATGAAGTACATTGCAGCAGAAAAACCTGCCTAATGCATATGAAGTCTGTTGTAACTGAGATGGGAAAAATAAGTTTTCCTCAGATTCATGGCCAAAACAAACAACTCTGTATGATATGAAAACCCAATAATTCTTTTCCTGATAGACACCACCAAGCTTTACTAAAAGGTGTCGGGCACAAAGAATTAAGATCAACTGGAATTAAGTTCCAATTAAACTGATTTATTATTCACGTATATATACTGTATATATATATATACATGCATACAATAATCTAATTAACTAATGTTTATAATTAACCTGGATACATCCTGTCACATCCTGGACATAAACTGTTTCAACTCCTACCCTCATAACGACGCTATAGAGCACTGCACACCAGAACAATTAGACACAAGAACAGTTTTTTCCCGAACGCCATCATTCTGCTAAACAAATAATTCCCTCAACACTGTCAAATTATTTACTAAGTCTGTGCTACTATTAATCTTTCATCGTTCCCATCACCCATCTCCTCCCACTTATGACTGTATGACTATAACTTTGTTGCTTGTATCCTTATTATTTATATTGATTGTTTCCTGATTGTTTATTTGTACCCTATGACTATCATTAAGTGTTGTACCTTAGAATTGTTGATGAACATTTCTTTTATGTACACTGAGAGCATTTGCATCAAGACAAATTCCTTGTGTGTCCAATCACGCTTGGCCAATAAAGAATTCTTTCTTTCTTTCTTTCTTTCTTTCTTTCTATCTGTCTTTCTGTCTGTCTGTCTGTCTGTCTGTCTGTCTGTCTGTCTGTCTGTCTGTCTGTCTGTCTGTCTATCTATCTATCTATCTATCTATCTATCTATCTATCTATCTATCATTTATCTATCTCTTATCTTATTTGTACCCTATGACTATCATTAAGTGTTGTACCTTATGATTCTTAATGAAGGTAACTTTTCTTTTACGTACACTGAGAGTGTATGCACCAAGACAAATTCCTTGTGTGTCCAATCACACTTGGCCAATAAAGAATTCTTTCTATCTATCTATCTATCTATCTATCTATCTATCTATCTATCTATCTATCTATCTATCTATCTATCTATCTATCTATCTATCATCTTATTTGTACCCTATGACTATCATTTAAGTGTTATATCTTAGAATTTTTGATGAAGGTATCTTTTCTTTTATGTACACTGAGAGCATATGCACCAAGGCAAATTCCTTGTGTGTCCAATCACACTTGGCCAATAAAGAATTCTATTCTATTCTATTCTATTCTATTCTATTCTATTCTATTCTATTCTATTCTATTCTATTCCATTCCATTCCATTCCATTCCATTCCATTCCATTCCAGTCTAATCTAGTCTAGTCTAGTCTAGTCTAGTCTATTCTGTACACTAAATTGGTGCTAGATAAGAGTTAACAGAATTGGGGTGGGTGGGGGGTTGGACTTGGATTGTTCATGGAAATACAAGGATTCCAGGAGGATTCTACTCTTGACTCCTCTGTCCAGAAAAACAATCCATTGTTTTAACAATCTGATTAACTTTGCCTGATTAAATGTGCTGCTTTCATTGTTCAATTCTTTTTTAAAAAAATTAAAACTTGTTTTATTTCAAATTTCTAAGGTTTTTTTTTAAAGTCTGAAAAATTCTATTTTGCAGTCTAGTAGTACTTGAAAAACATCGGTGTATAGAACTGAACTAAATGTCTATTTGAAATTACTAGATGGCATTGTTAAACTTTTTTAAAAATATATATATTTTATTTTTTAATTTAAACATTCCATCTTCCATTGAACAGTATTTTGTCTGGGTACAAATATCTCTGTGCATTAACAATCAAAATTCACAGTATTCATTACATTGATATTGATTCTCTAATCTTACAATAATAATCATCATCATAATAAACCTATTCATTTCTCCCTCTTAACATATCTTCTAATAAGAATATAATAGTAATATTAAGCATAATAGTCTTATCAGACATGTCTGATTGGTCAGTTCTGTGACTATATTCCTGGGGTGATATTTTTGTACTCTTGTTGAATTTTCCATAATAGCGATTTATAATATTAGGGATATAACACTACAGAAATGATTGGACTATGCTCATATGGAAAGCCTCCCAATGAAGCATATCAAACTCATATTATCAATTCATAATCCAACAGCAGACTGTATTTTTTTAAAAAAAATATCCAAAACGATTTATTCATTAAATGTATATGCTGCCATCTCACTGTCAGCAGTGGTGGGTTTCAAATTTTTTTACTACCAGTTCTGTGGGTGTGATTTGGTGGGTGTGGCATGGTATGGCATGGCTTGGTGGGCGTGGCAGGGGAAGGATAATGTAAAATCTCCATTCCCACCCCACTCCAGGGGAAGGTTACTGCAAAATCCCCATTTCCTCCCAATCAGCTGGGACTTGGAAGGCAGAGAATAGATGGGGGCGGGGGCAGTCAGAATTTTTACTGCCGGTTTTCCGAGCTACTCAAAATTTCCGCTATCGGTTCTCCAGAACTGGTCAGAACTTGCTGAAACCCACCTCTGACTGTCAGGCAATTCTATAAACTAAACTAAACTAAAATTAAAAATATTAGGGGAAGGGAAGAGGGAAGGGAAGCTGTCCAAAAGATGGTCCCATGGCTGACATGTACAGTCAGTTTGGTATCACTGTGTTTTTCAACAGACAACACTAATCTTATAGAGGTCTAGTGTGAAATATTTCAGTTCTCTTAGAGGACTTAATGATATTTATTTAGCACCATTCATATTCTTATTTCTCCCATCATGTATGTGGTACTTTTTATACAGCTTAGTCACTTGAGGCTTATGTGGCAGAGGGGTGAAAGATATCTTTGGCTGGTTTTACAGTAACGACTCCTTCGAGATAGTGACACTTCCATAATATATTTAAGAACCTGCTGATAATGTTGCCTCTTGACTGGATGATTGGAATGGGTTCTATTTGGGGTTTCCCTTTCAAATTTTAGCCAGGGCAGAATGTGTTACTTATCAAGCTATCCAGGGGTGAAATTCAGCAGGTTCTGGAGAACCGGTAGCAGAAATTTTGAGTAGTTCGGAGAACCAGCAAATACCACCTCTGGCTGGCCCCAGAGTGGGGTGGGAATGGAGATTTTGCAATATTCTTCCCCCAGCAGTGGGGAGGGAATGGGGATTTTGCAGTATCCTTCCCCTGGAGTGGGGTGGGAATGGAGATTTTGCAGTATCCCTCCCCTGCCACGCCCACCAAGCCACGCCCACCAAACCAAACCAAACCACACTACACCACACCACACCAACCACAGCCACCAAGCCATGTCCACAGAACGGGTAGTAAAAATATTTGAATTTCACCACTGAAGCTACCTAACAGAAGAGCACATCAGCTCCTGAAGTACTGCATTTGCTGTTTATTTCCTCCAATCCTCACGTTTGGCTTTTAGTCTTAAATCTTAATAATATAGAACAAGGGTATCCAACCTTGGCAACTTTAAGACTTGTGGATTTCAACTTCCAGAATTCCCCAGCCGGTCATGCCAATTGGGGAATTCTGGGAGTTGGGCTCCACAAGTCTTCAAGTTACCAAGGTTGGCCACTCCTGATGAGGAACCAAACGTCTGTAGATTTGTTTTTCTAGTTTATTAAAAGAAAACTCTTGTCATAAAAATGTGGTTGGTACCATTTGCTGCATTTTTTGTTGCTTGTCCTCATATTTTACATTGTTATGTTTTGTCAGAGTTTGTCATTTATTTATTTTTTATTTATTTATTTATTTTGTCACAACAATATATGTAGGTATCATACAAAAAGATTATGTAGTATATAAACACATATATGAGTAAATATAAGGAGGTATAAGCATATATATAGGAAGAAGAAAAGAAAAGGAAAAAAAACAATAGGACAGGAACGGTAGGCACGTTTGTGCGCTTATGCACGCCCCTTATGGTCCTCTTAGGAATGGGGTGAGGTCAATAGTAGAAAGTTTTTGGATAAAATTTTTAGGATTATGGGAAGAGACCACAGAGTCAGGTAAAGTATTCCAAGCACTGATGATTCTGTTACAGAAGTTATATTTTCTGCAATCTAGATTAAAGCGGTTGACATTAAGTTTAAATCTATTAGTTGCTCTAGTATTATTGCAATTAAAGCTGAAGTAGTCTTTAACAGGAAGGACATTACAATAGATGATTCTGTGAGTTAAGCTTAGGTCTTGTCGAAGGCGACGGAGTTCCAAGTTTTCTAAGCCTAGGATTTCAAGTCTGGTGGGATAGGGTATTTTATTGTTTTCAGAGGAATGGAGAACTCTTCTTGTAAAATATTTCTGGACACGTTCAATTGTATTGATGTCAGAGATGTGGTGAGGGTTCCAAACAGGCGAGCTGTATTCTAGAATTGGTCTAGCAAATGTTTTATATGCTCTGGTTAGTAGTGTGGTGTTTTTGGAAAAGAAGCTACGCAAGATTAGGTTTACAACTCTTAGAGCCTTTTTCTGCTATGAATCTGAAGGGGAAGAGGAACAGCTGAGAGAGAGTGAGAGAGTGAATCCCTTGGCTGTGGAAAATACTGGGGAAGTGCAAAGTCAGGCTGGGCAGAGCAGGGGAGAGGTAGAACAAGGGAGATGGGGGTCAGATGAAGACCAAGACCTACCTGCTCCTCATCCTAGGCAGCGCAGGAAGGAATGGAGAAGAGAGCAATGTGCGTTGCATGGCTTACAAGGAAGGAAAGGGACCCAATCCTCTTTACAGACACAGGTGCTGCTGGAGTTTAAAAGGAAAGGCAAATGGGAGGGGCGGTTGTTGGGAACAAATGCAGAGTTTGTCTGGTGTTTCTTTGAATCCTGGCATCCCAACTGGCTTGATTTATTGCTGTGCTACTTTACTTGTGGAATTCCTTATTTTGTTTGCCCTGCCGGATTAATTACCTTGTCTTGCCTTTGGATTTTTTGTTAGATATTTTCTGCTTACAGCGTTTGGGACGGAAGTATTGCCAGCCAAAGACTATTACAGGTTGGTGGAAGAACTCTCTCCAGGCTGGAGAGTTGAAAGGGACACTGGGGGCACAGTTGGTGATAATAAAGGGACTCATATCGGTTCTCTGGCTGTGTTGCCTTTGTGTCACGCCCTGGGTCATCACAGAGTTTAGGCAAGCGTAACTAGTATTATGAAATAAATCCAGGAGCAAAACACAGCACACAGCACACAGAGCTTTTAGATGAATAACAGTGGTTTTATCTACAGCTAAATATTTACAGACTTATATGTGGATAAATACCTTATCATACACGGAGAGCAATAAGAAACACGATGACGGAACATGAGTATAATGCACAAGGAGAAGGAAACTCCCTCTAATGGCTTTCCTTATATTGGCAGCTTCTGACCCAGCTTCTTAAAGTGGCAGTAACCCTGCTGCCTCATTCCATCGCATCAGCTTCCGGTTGCCTCCGCTTACAACTTCTCATCAGCTTACAGCTATTAACTCTTCCTACCTTTTTATTGTATTGCACTTCTACCTTCCCTGTTTTACCCACACAATTGGTGTCAGTTTTTCTTATTTATTTATCTAATTGATATCTAATACCAATGAATAGTTGCTGTAATAGTCATCTCACTGTTATAACAACTCTTCATTGGTATTTTCATCATGTTTGTATTTTACTAAGTTACCCACAAGATGAACGGAAATTTTACAAAGTTTTTAATGAGTAAATGTTTAATTACAGATGGAATGAAGTGATTCCTAGGACAGGATTCCTACTATGTCGGTTTCCCAGGTATTCACTCATAAATCTATTCATAGCCTTTCTGTAAAAATCTGGTCAGCTGGATTTCTGACATAAATTCAGGTGAGGTAAGAGACAATAGTCATCCTAAAGGTGTTTTTTCAAAAGGCAACTGGACTTTGTTTTTTCTCTGAAGATCTTTCATTTCTGACTTCCATCCTCCACCATTCAGTCAGAACTGAAGAAGCTTCTTGGATGAGAAGCGAAATGTCTTCAAGGAAAAACAAAATCCAGTTGCCTTTTGAAAAAGCACCTTTGGGATAACCATGACCTGGATAATTGAGAATCCCCATAGACATTAAAAGATGATAGGTAGAAGTTTGTGTTTTTACTCTTTTATTCTTAGTGGGGTAATGTCTAATTTATATCCACTCATTCAGTGTGTTTCTGTCATTGAAATAAGCTTTTTATTACTCATACAATTTAGAGAAATAAAACCCTTTATGCTTTAATAACAGCCAGTTTGATATTATAATAGTTAAAGGCATCAGGCTAGAAGCCAACAATCTATGAGTTCTAGTTCTGTTTTTGGTGCAAAACTGCTGGGTGACTTTGGGCCAGTCATTTCTTCTCAACCCTAGGATGAAGAAGGCAAATCAAACCACATCCAAAATAAAACATTGCCAAGAAAACTGAATTGGCTTGTTGAGGTGGTCAAGGATCAAGACTACGGCCAGCCATGGAAAATACCATTTTTTTTGCTGTCAGGCAACTTTCAATTATGGTATTCTAACATTCAAATAATAGAGACTTCCAAAGATTTTAAATTGTACTCCAGGTTTCATCAGAGGAAAATCGGAATCATTTCAGTATGAGTCTATCTGATTTGTCCACTTAGCATAACATGTAAAGTTTTGCAATCATTGAACAGGGTAAAACCTAGAAGCCAGATGCGGCAAGCATTTGGCTTCCCACTGGCACCTAGCCTTTACTGCTGTCCCATCGCATCATGCGTAAATTTAATGTATCCTTTTGAGGTCGATGTGCTTTGAGCAAGTGTCTCTGCGGATGCTAGTATAATATTTGAGGTGTGGCAAACCTCTGGTTCCGGCTGGTCTGGTGTCACTCCTGAGGTTTGGCTTGACTTGCTTCCTCTTGCAAGATGATTACCAAAAATGTTGAGGCTCCAAGGGCCATAAGTTCCCTTCCTGGCTTTGTGAGACTTGCAACATTTATACCAATTAATAAATGACTCAATGTCTTTCAAATTATCACTCATTTTTTCCCCTTCATGGATGGAGGAAGAAAAAGAGCAAAGAAATATCGCAGTTATGGAAGGTAGTTCTGCTGCTGCAGGACTAGCTCACCTGGAAAATTATGCAGAACAGGTGGTGCAGAAGAAACAGGAATGTCAGTTCAATACCTGTCAGGCTCAAGGGACCAGAACAACTCCATGAATAGACCAAAGCAGAGGTGGGTTTCAGGAGGTTCTCACCAGTTCTGGAGAACCGGTAGCGGAAATTTTGAATAGTTTGGAGAATTGGTAAATACCACCTCTGACTGGCCCTGCCCCCATCTATTCTCTGCCTCCCAGCTTTGAAACAGAGATGGGCACAGCCCCCTAGAGTTGGGAACGACTAGCACATATGTGCGAGGGGAACCTTTACCTTTTAAAGAGCTCTGAAACTGTACTAAGTCCTCCTGATGAGACTAACCTTTCGAAGAATAATTGCTGGTTTAGGTTTTATGAATATTTTAACGTGGGACATTTATTCAAAGACAGCAGAGGCAAAAGCAGAAACATCCTTTGCTGCTATGTCATTTGTCAAAGCAATTTTTAAAAAGATAATGTTTAATTCAATTGTCGGGAGAAATGTCCATCTGGGTTCAGTTCCAAGTGGGGAAAAAGACACTGGATTCATGGAAGTTGCTTGGAAAGAAGGTTTATTGATGAACAGGATTGCATGGCTTGCGATCCTGGGCAAAAAGGGCAGAGATGCTGAGAGTGCCTGGGTTTTATGCCCTCTGTTGGGTTTTGAATTTGAGCTTGCGCTCTGATTGGTTGTCAGACTCCCATGGGGCCATGCAGGGGTAACTTTGTAGGTTGTCTTTTGAGTCCCAGGCTCGGTTGACTCTTGCTGGGTGATGATGTAATGAAAGGGCTTTGGGCAATTCCTACTATGGCTCTGCCTGAAGAAGATAGATCTTTGTTATGTAGAATAGACTGGCCCAGGCCTTAGTGGCCCATTGACAAAGGTGGGGGGGGCTGAGTTTCTGCCTCCCTTTTAGGGGAAATATTCTGCCCTTTTAATATTTTCTAAAATATTTCATTTTCCTAGGGGGTGGGTGCTAATTTCCTACACAATGTTCAGAGCAGATCCTAGCTTAACATCCACAGTGCTATTGAAGACAAGATCTGTCAAACTCGCAGCCTGCGGGCAAGATGAGTCACAACACTGGCCATGCCTGGTTTAGTGAAGTGGGGGGGGGGGGTCACAATACGTCACATGACGATGCTGTGATGATGCGAGTTTGACACCCCTGATCTAGATAATTATTCTGACTTACTCATTGTTACCATCAGGAATCTCTAATTAAGAAGAGATTCAGATCAATGTTCCCAGTATTATATGGGAGATTTTTGTATTTAACATTTGTTTTATGTTGTCAAGTTGACAATTAAAGGCACCTTGTACCCTAATTTGTGATTGGTTTAATCATCCCTTATACAATAATCCCCAATTAATTAGCTTCAAAAGATAGTCTGGAAGCTAAAATCAGTGACTGAACAAACTCAGAAAGTAGCCAACTTCCTATGAAAGGTTGGAACTAGTTTTTTAGTTCATTTCTAACCAATCTGAAAATATATAATTCTTCAGGATCTTTCAAAGCAAAGTCTCCCTCCCTGCCATTTGTCAGAAATGATGTAGGGTCTCCTGCTTGAATGGGGGGTTGGACTAGATGACCTATAAGGCAGTGGTGGGTTGCCCCTGGTTCGGACCGGTTCTATAGAACCGGTAGTAAAACCTGCAGGAGGCTCCGCCCACCAACCCGGATGTCATCATAAGCAATCTGCACATGCGCAGAAGCTCAGTGCGCATGCGCAATCCCGTTGCAAACTGGTAGTAAAGATAAGTAAAACCCACCCCTGCTATAAGATCCCTTCCAATTCTATTAATCGAATCTAAACATTTCCATGTAAACCTCTTGTGAAATTCACACAATGTGCCTTAAGTGGATTCACTAACAATTGACTCACAACTTTTTGGAGCTAGTTTGTCCTCTTTCTGACCTTAAATTTAGCAGGTTCACACAACGTGCTGGATTTAGCACTGACCCTGTTAAACACGTTGTGTAAATGCCTCCACTTACCAAAGAGTAATATGAACTTAGGGGCTCAATGTTCAAAACCCAATTTTTGTTTTTTAAAATAATGGTTCCGCAAGTCAAGCTTGACCCCTAGGGTTTTCACAAACACACGCAAGTAGTTTCCTTGGCAATAGTATGGAATCGGTTTGCTCTTATCCCCTATTACGGGGTCATTTTACTCCATCAAAAATACCTTACACACCAGGCAATAACAAACAAAGAGGGTTTTCTTTTGGATAATTATTACTTTATGTGTCATTGGGGCATTATTTGGCAATGCAAAGCTATTCACAAACATACAAGACAAACAGGCAAGGAAAAAGCTGATAAATAGCTCCAAAGTATAACTATTTCCTGTCTAGGTATTAAGCCAACCAGGCACAGAGGTTGTAATGCAAAAAGCCAGCAGGATCAGATTCCAATGAGAGATGGAGGATCACAGAGAGGTCTAGTTCATCCACTGTGCTAGCCTTCCATTGTTTTAATTACGATTTGTTCAACAAATGGCCTATTTATAAACTGTAGGATAAGCTGCAGTGGCAATACAACAGGATTAAGCAAATCTCATTATTTATTGTTATATGCGCTACCCAGAGTCCATTGTTTTGTCACAAGGGTAGTTATATAAATTCTTCAAATAAATAAATATTTTATTGTACTATGTGTCTCCAGGAATAGCCTCAAGAGCAGCATCCAATCAGTAGCTAGAGTTTCAGCAAACCAGTGCATTTCCAGTTCAAGGATTTTCAACCTTTCCTTGAGGTAGCAGCAGTGGTGGGTTTCAATTTTTTTTACTACCGGTTCTGTGGGGGTGGCTTGGTGGGGGTGGCATGGCTTGGTGTGCATGGCAGGGGAAGTGTTAAGTTCGGGAAGTAACGAGGCTGGAGACCAGGGTAGTGACAACAGCTCTTTAATATAGGGTGAACCCAGCAACAGGCTGGGGGAAAACCTCTCCTTTTATACAGTTCTACTGGCGGCTTCGTCCAATCAGCAACGTGCTGATTTCCCTTAAATATTTAAAGGTACATACATGAATACATAACACTCCTCCCTCCCAGAAAACACTTTGCCTCTATTTACATATTATTTACATGTTATTTTTCGTGAGTCACGCAAATAACCTGGGCGTCTCTAATCCTTTCAGACCTCGCGGTTCAGTCCTGGGTGGTGTTTGAGCTGTTCGGAGGTCTGTTTTCTCCTCCAGCTCTTTCTCTAGGCCATCGGGCCCCGGATTATTTGCAGACTCTTTTTCTTGGCCATCCGGCCTTGGATTACTTTTGTAATTTTCCCTGTCGTTTCCCTCGGGAACCTGATGGCGTCGCTGGACCTCCGGGACCTCAGCTAAGTCTTGCGCCTCCCCCGGGTCATGGTCAGCTGTGGGTTCAAATAAGGAGTGGTCATGATTTGTTTCATGTGGCTCGGTTTGTTCAGTTATTCGTCTCCTTATCTGATCTATGTGGCGCCTCCATACTCGGTTGTCCTGTAATTCGACCAAGTATGACTTTGGACCGGTTGCTTTTATGATTTGCCCTGCGAGCCAACTTGGGCCGTCCCCATAGTTGCGGGCCCACACTCGGTCGCCTATGCCCAATTCCCTTGTTTTGTCTATTTCCCCCTTGTAACCCTCTGGTGTGTAATGGGGATTCAAACGGTCAAGTGGGCACCGGAGTTTCCGTCCCATCAACAATTCGGCTGGGCTTCTGCCGGTAGCAGTGCTTGGGGTTCTGTGCTGAACAGCCAGAAAGAAATCTATCTTTGTTTGCCAGTCACCTGGCTTGAGCCTGGACAATGCCTCCTTAGCGCTCTGGACGGAACGCTCTGCAAGGCCATTCGACGCAGGGTGGAAAGGCGCAGAGAGGGCATGTCGGATGCCCTCCTCTGCCAAATATTCTTCGAACTGGGCTGCCGTGAATTGCGGGCCGTTGTCGGACACCAGAGTATCAGGCAACCCGTGGGTTGCGAATAGGTGGCGGAGGGCTGCGATCACTGCCTCGGCCGTAGTGGATTTCATGAGTATGATCTCCAACCATTTAGAGAATGCGTCGACAACCACTAGGAAAGTTTGGCCATGGAAAGGGCCAGCAAAATCAATGTGGATTCTTGACCAGGGCCCTTGGGGTTTTTCCCATTCCCTGACTGGGGCCGTTGGGGGTAGCGGTCTGGACTCTTGGCAAGCCTGGCACTTCCCTACCCTCTCAGCAATCTCTGAGTCCATGAGTGGCCACCACACATAGCTTCTTGCCAGCCCCTTCATCCTTACGATCCCTGGGTGACCCTCGTGGAGGAGGTCCAGTACCTTTCCCCTTAATTTATCAGGAATTACCACACGATCGCCCCATAACAGGCACCCCCCTTGAGCTGAGAGCTCATCACGTTTCTTAACAAATTCCTTAAAACGTTCGCCCGGCGCAGCGGGCCACCCTCTTTGTACCCAACCGAGTACAGTCCTCAACATAATGTCCCGGTATGATGCCCGAGCCACTTCCTTAGATGTGACTGGGCCAGAGTCCAAAGAGTCAATAAGCAGGATGGGCGTCCCCGGAGTGGGGTCTTCGATCGCCCCTGGTAGTGGGCATCTGCTTAACGCGTCCGCATGCCCCACTTCTTTCCCTGGTCGATGCTGTAGCTTGTAGGAATAAGCGGCTAAGAAAATAGTCCATCGAGTCAATCGTGGCGAAAGTGCCACAGGCGTTGGGCGGTCGCCGGCTAGTATTCCCAACAGCGGTCTGTGGTCAGTCACAATTTCAAAATCCCGCCCAAAAACATATTCGTGGAATTTTTTTACCCCTGACACAATTGCTAGCGCTTCCTTATCTAATTGGCTATAGTTCCTCTCTGGGGAGGACATTGTTCTAGAATAGAAGGCTATAGGGGCTTCTGTACCGTTTGGAAGTCTGTGGCTGAGTACAGCCCCCACCCCGTAAGGAGGCATATAAACCAGCACTAGGGGCAATGAGTTATGATATTGGATGAGCAGGCTATCGCTTGAGAGCAGGTTTTTTACTGCTTCGAAAGCCCTGTTCTCCGACTTCCCCCAAGACCAAACAGTATTTTTCCCTAAAAGCTTATGCAGCGGTTCAGCAACGGTCGCTTTGTTTTTTAAAAAAACCGCGTAAAAATTCACTAGCCCAAGGAATGCCTGTAGCTCTGCTTTGTTTTTGGGCGCTGGAGCCTTTCTGATTGCCTTGACCTTGCTCTCAGTGGGGTGAATCCCTTTCTTGTCTATACGGTAGCCCAAGAATTCGACGGACTCTACCCCTATCTGGCATTTGTTCACTTTAACCTTCAGTCCGGCTGACCGGAAAATGCCCAGAACTTTTCTTAACCGCTCCCCCAATTCCTCTACGTTTTCTGCTGATATTAAGACATCATCGAACTACCCCTGGGAGCCCTTGTAACAGTCGTTCCATTAAGTTTTGGAACAGTCCCGGTGCCACACTCACCCCAAATTGTAATCTGGTGCACTTGAATGCACCCCTGTGGGTTACAATCGTTTGGGCTTCAGCTGTGTTGGCGTCTACGGGCAGTTGTTGGTAGGCTTGGGCCAAGTCTAACTTTGCAAAGACTTGCCCTTGCCCCAAAGAGTGCAGTAGGTGTTGCACCACGGGAACGGGGTAAGCGCTTTTCTGTAAGGCTTTGTTTAGCGTCGCCTTGTAGTCAGCGCATATTCTAATGGACCCATCTGGTTTTATTGGGGTGACGATTGGCGTCTCCCACTTTGCGTGGTCGACTGGCACCAAAATCCCCTGATTTATGAGCTTATCCAGCTCCTTGTCAATTTTCGGTTTCAGGGCAAAAGGGACTCTCCTTGCCTTTAACCTAATGGGGGCAACCTGGGGGTCTAAGTTGAAGGAAATAGGGGTCCCCTTGTACTTGCCCAGGCAGTCCTTGAAGACATCTTCGAACTCGGTCAAGAGAATGTCTTTCAGATTACAGTCACTTCTGTAGATGCCAGTCACTCCCATGCCCAGGGCACGAAACCAGTCTAGTCCCAACAGACTGGGCAGGGTCCCTTCGACGATCGTGATGGGCAGGGTCTTCTTGTGTGGTCCGTACTCGACTCGGACGGAGGTGGTCCCTCGAACAGGGATGCGATTCCCTTGGTAGTCGTGGACTCGTAGCCGTTGTGCTTGCAGGTGGCGCTTCGCGACTGACGGCAGTGACTTCGCCAAAGTGTCCCAGGACATGATGGTGATCGCTGATCCCGTGTCTACTTCGAGCCGGCACCGTACTCCTTCTATTTTGGGTTTGGTGAAGATCTTCTTCTCCACTCGGGTTGAGGCGCGGCCTATAACTACAGTCGTTTGGTTTGAATCCGCGCCTTTTTTGTTTGAGCCAATCGCGGGTCGCCTTGCCGATCCCGCGCTCTGATTGGCCGGTTTGAATTTTCGGCGGGAAGGTTGGGGAGCTCGACAGACTTGAGCTAGGTGTCCTTTCTTTCCGCACCGCCGACATGTTGCGTTTTTAAACTTGCAGCGTTGGCGCTGGTGTTGACCTCCGCAGCTTCCGCATTCGTCTCGGTCTCTTTGTCGCGTTTCTCGGTTCGGCAGACCCCTTCCTCATCGTCCCCGTCGGATTCGGTCTGAATCTCCTCCTGGTGTACTGGAGTTGGCTTTGCGCTCGCCTTTGGTGGGAGAGGCTTTTGCAGTGTCTCCGCCGCTTGAGTGGACATTTCATGTGCTCTGGCTTCGTCCAGAGCGTTGGCCAGCGTTAGGTTGCTCTTTGCTAGCAGCCGTCGCCTCAAACGGATATCTCTGACCCCTCGGATGAGTTGCTCGAGCAGCACCTCGTCTAGGTCTCGGTATCCGCAGTCCTTGGACGCTTTCCTTAGGGCGGCCATGTAGTCACCGATGGATTCGCCCTCCATCTGTCTTCGCTCTCCGAATTCAAACCTCCGCGTTATTTGGAGCGTTGGGCAGTGGTTTTTTAGTAAGGTCTGCAGAGTTGGCCACGATACCGATTGTATCGGCGTTGGCTCTGCCAGGGCTTCCGCGATATCAATGACCTCCGGACCACAGTGGCTTAAGAAATAAGCCCTTTTGCGGTTATCTGGAACTCCTTGCAGTTCGTTGGCTTCTAGAAAGCTTTCGAAACGGGTCATATACGTTCCCCATTTCTCTTTAGCCGGGTCATACGGTGCTGGCGGAGTGTAACTGGCCATCTCCGCTTTTCTGCCCTGTGTTTGCTGGGTTCGGTTCTTTCGTGCTTCAGCTCGGTTCTGGTTCTCCTTAGCCTCGAAATCCCACCTTCGTCGCCAGTGTTAAGTTCGGGAAGTAACGAGGCTGGAGACCAGGGTAGTGACAACAGCTCTTTAATATAGGGTGAACCCAGCAACAGGCTGGGGGAAAACCTCTCCTTTTATACAGTTCTACTGGCGGCTTCGTCCAATCAGCAACGTGCTGATTTCCCGCCCAAATATTTAAAGGTACATACATGAATACATAACAGGAAGGATATTGTAAAATCTCCATTTCCTCCTGATCAGCTGGGACTTGGGAGGCAAAGAATAGATGCGGGCAGGGCCAGTCAGAATTTTTACTACCGGTTCTCCAAACTACTCAGAATTTCCGCTACCGGTTCTCCAGAACGGGTCAGAACCTGCTGAAACCCACCTCTGGGTAGCAGAAAGTTTTATTGCCATTTTCTGTTTTGCCGTTTTAATGTTTACTGGGTTTTAATGTTTGTAAACTGCCGAGAGTCATCTCTAGACAAGATGGGTGGTGCACAAATTGAATAACAAAGAAATAAATAATTTTTAAAAATCTACACCAGCAAAAGTTTGCTTGTTCTGTTGACTATTCTTATTGAAAAAAGATTGTGGCGAGAAAATAATGGGAGATGTATGAAGGGGACTGAATCTATTGGTAGCTTGTCTCATACAGGTATCCTTGACATATGAGAGTAATGGAGCCTGCCCATTATGGTCACAAGTTGTGAGGGTCTTGAAGTGAGGCACCCACGTGATCACCCTGCTTAACACTCCCAATCCCTGCTCTCTCCATTGCGGTCATTAAGCATAGCATGAGGTCTCTCAGGAGTGGCGGAGACCATGGGAAGCCTAGCATAGGCCCATCCCCATACTGTGGCTCCTCCCAAGCCAGTGGTGGGTTTTAAATTTTTTTTACTACCGGTTCTGTGGGTGAGGCTTGGTGGGCGTGGCATGGCTTGGTGGGCATGGCAGAGGAAGGATACTGTAAAATCCCCATTTCCTCCCAATCAGCTGGGACTCGGGAAGCAGAGAATAGATTGGTGGGGGGGGGCAGTCAGAGGTGGTATTTACCGATTCTCCAAACTACTCAAAATTTCCGCTACTGGTTCTCCAAACCTGGCCAGAACCTGCTGAAACCCACCTCTGTCCCAAGCTAACACATGGCCTGCGCCATGTTTCCCATGGCATCCCCCACCCCAGGGGCACCCATGTTTAGCTTCCTATCCCATGAGTTCCTGTTGGCCTTGCTCCTGCTTTCCCTCCCTATTGGGTGCCCATAGGCTTTGGGCCTGCTGCTTTCCACCACATTGTAGCTGATACCCTCCTTCCCACCACTTTTCACGGTTTAATCGCCTGTTCGGTATATGACCTTCGGGAAGCAGCTACTCTGCCGGGTGGCTTCCTACACAGTAGATGCTGTGTGGTGCCATCCTGCAAGTGGGCAACATTGTGGGAGAGGCTGTAACGAATTGTGGCTACTTCAAAATGGCACCTGTTTTTGGAATGGCACCACAAGGCTTTTATGTGATGGTCATGTGGCAGAATAGCCTGCTGTCCTTCACGAATGCGATTTGTGGAACTGGTACCAAAAAAGCTGGATAGAGTGTTTGCCCTCAGTGAAACAGGCTTTGCCCTAATGAATAGCAATAGACTTATAGACTGCTTCACAGTGCTTTACAGCCAGTGGTGGGTTGCTACTAGTTCGCCCCGGATCAGGCAAACCAGAAGGAGCGGTGGCGAGACGCTCCACCCACCCACCCACCCAGATGTCTCTGCTGTAAACTGTATAAAAATCCTTGCACTCATCAAGCTAATTTGTCAGCTGTCCCAGAACCACATGCTGTTGGTGGCTCTGCTCATCAATAAAAAGTATCTTTCTTTCCAATCAGCCTCCATGTTATTTCCAGAGCCTTTCTCCCGGTTTGGAATTGGACGGGATTTTTCTTCCAACAAAAATGAATCTGTTGCTACGTGTCTGAATTTTGATCACGTGACCGTGGGGATGCTGCAACAATCATAAGCAGTGGTGGGATTCAGCCGGTTCAGGCCAGTTCGAGCGAACCGATAGTTAAATTTCTGCTGGCCCCTCCCCGCCCCTTCCAGGAGTCCCCACATGCTCCATTTTGGCTCCTAGGTAAGTGCAGGGAGGCCTACTAAGCCCAAAACAAGGCACGTGGGGTGTGTGTGCGCCCCCCCCCGCAGCCTGTTTTCACTCCCAGAAGGCTTCAGAGAGGCCTACTAGGCCCAAAACGGTGCATAAGGTGGGGGGCAGCATGTCCCCTCCTACATCGCATTTTTGCTCCCAGGGGGGTGCAGGAGGCCGAGTGCTGCCTGTCACACCCCCTGGCCCTGTCCACCATGGCCACGTCCACCCGGCTGGTCATTAGGAGAGAAAACGGTTTTTAAATTATTTGAATCCCATCACTGGTCATAAGTGTGAAAAACAGTCTCTTAAGTCACTTTTTTCAGGGCCGTCGTAACTTTGAACGGTCACTAAAGGAACTGTTGCAAGTGGAGAACTACCTGTACTTCTAAACTGCTTATTCTTTAAGTCCTGAATTTTCACGACACAGAGTGCTGTAGCTCAGGAGAGATTAGCCTACGTATTTACAATTATCGTATGAAGTTCCTATCTTCCTGCTGGAACTGCAGGATGCATTTCCATAATAAAATTCTGTATCCTGTCCTGGACGAATCTCCTAATGGCCAAATAGCATGCAAAAGGCTGCCAAGTGCAAATGTGCCTTGGAGCCAAGCCCTAATGATTTAAAAACTACCTGTGTCTGCAGTAATGATACCTTTACGCTCTCTGGGTTTTAGATGCGGGTGGCACCAAGACAGATGGCCTTGTGGTTGGTCTTCTAATGAGCAGAGGAAATGCTCGAAATGTGGAATCTTGCTCCCATAAAACGTTCTGCCCAGTTTTATAAATCCAGGAAACTTGTCTACTTCAAGTAGGTTTTGGAAAAGCCCCAGCAGGGCTTTGAATGCCAAAAGCAAACCCAGAGTTCAGCCTGATTAGAGCTTGTTTTCTGTCACTTCCTCTGCTTTGACGTTTTGCTTTTTATGTAGCTTTGAAATCCATTTCTGACTTTGCCGCAAGGAAGGAAGTAAAGCCATTTATTGCTCTGCAGTAGCTACTTCTACTGAACCAAAAAAAGCTTTTTTTTTAAATGATTCTCTAATTATTCAGTTTTCCAGAACTGGTATGAAAGACATAGAAATAGATTTCAGGTAGTCTTCAAGATTTGTTCAGTGACAGTTCAAAGTTACAACAGCATTGAAAAAGTTACAACTGGTTCTCTCACCTACGCCCATTGCAGCATCCCCATGGTCATGGGACCAAAATTCAGATGTTTGGTAACTATCACGTATTCACAATGATTGCAATGTCTTGGGGTTGCGTGAACGATACTTCTAGCCTTTCTAACTGGCTTCTGACGAGCAAAGTCAATGGTGGAAGCTGGATTGACTACATGATTCACTGAACAACTGCAGTGATTTGGTTAACAAGCATAGCAAAAAAAAAAAAGATGGTAAAATATAGCATAACTCAGTTAACAACCTCCTTGCATAGCAATGAAAACTGTGGTCCTAATTGTGGTTATAATTAACTTATACTATCAGTAAAGGGTCCCAAGCAGGGGTGAAATGCTCCTGCTTCAGACTGGATCGCCCAATCCGGTAGCAATGGTGGCGGGTGGTTCAGAGAACCAGTAGCAAAAATCCCTGCCCTCCCCCTCCCCACCTGAGCTGTGCGATCATCAGAGGTTTTTTGTTTTTATTTTTAAAAGCATTTTTTTCTTTGGCCGAAAAAATGCTTTTAAAAGTAAAAAAAAAGCCTCTGATGATCGCGCAGCTCAGCTGGGATCGTCAGAACCCTTTAAAAGCATTTTTTCTACAACCTCTTCAGCCGAAGAGGTTGTTAAAAAAAAGCTTTTAAAAGGCTCCTCTGGTGATCCCAGCCTGATTGCCAGAACCTTTTAAAAGCATTTTTTTACAATCTCTCTGGCCGAAGAGGTTGTAAAAAATGTTTTTAAAAGGTTCTGGCAATCAGGCAACTCAGCTGGGATTGCCAGAGGAGCCTTTTAAAAGCTTTTTTTCCTCTGGTGATCCCAGCTGAGTTGCCTGATCATCAAAGACTTTTAAAGGCATTTTTTAACAATCTTTTCGGCTAAAGACGTTGTAGAAAAAATGCTTTTAAAAGTAAAAAAAAAAAAATTGGCCATGCCCACCCCGTCACATTACCCCCCTCACCAAGCCACAGTAGCAAATTTTACATTTCACTCTCGGTCCCAAGGCAAAGCACATCAGGAATCTAGCACAGGGAATCCTTCACTCACAGCCATTCATTCAACCATTGTCTAAAGTTACAACAGCACTGAAAAAAGGGACTGACAACTAGTACTAATAACCACGGCAGCATCCCCATGGCCAGGGGATCAAAATTCAGGTGCTTGGAAATTGACATGTATTTATTATTGTTGCAGCATCCCAGGGTCATGTGTTCGCCATTCACAAAGTCAATGGAGAATGGATTTGCTTCATGACCTGTGATTTATTTAACTGAATGATTTGCTTAACAGTTATGGCATGATTCACTTAGCAACCACTTTGCTTAACAACAGAAATTCTAGTCCACTTGTGTGTGTGTGTGTTTTAAGTCAACTTGTGTTCCCATTTCTCCATCTGTCTTATTTACTGAATAAACAATATACTAGTGTGAATATGAATATTAGTTATCCATGGTGGCCCAGTGGTTAGAATAGAGTACTACAGGCTAACTCACTGCTTGCTCCAGCAGTTCGATCCTAATTGGCTCAAGGCTGACGCAGCCTTCCATCCTTCCGAGGTCAGTAAAATGAGGACCCAGATTGTTGGGAGCAATATGCTGATGTTGTAAACCGCTTAGAGAGGGCTGTAAAAGCACTGTGAAGCGGTATATAAGTCTAAGTGCTATTGCTATTGCTACCTGGAAGTTATTTTATCAGAAACAGCAACTATAACATGCTCTATGAATACATTGATTTATATCAGCTTTGGATACAGGAATTAACCAAATATATTAAAATAGCTAAAAAAAGAGAGAATTCTTTCAATCAGTTGACAAATGGTTGCTGTGATTGTTTGGGGTTTAACATTATTTATCCACGTGTCTGCCTATTCTTAATTGTATATTTATACAGAAACAGATATTGCAAAACCCCACGGATGCTATTCTATCACATAACAAAGTGTGCCCTGAAGTTATGTGAACTTAACCACAGCTATTGCAGGATGCAGTTATTTATTTATTTATTTATTTATTTATTTATTTATTTATTTATTTATTTATTTATTTATTTATTTATTTATTTATTTATTTATTTATTTATTTATTTATTTATTTATTTATTTATTTATTTATTTATTTATTTATTTATTTATTTATTTATTTATTTATTTATTTATTTATTTATTTATTTATTTATTTATTTATTTATTTATTTATTTATTTATTTATTTATTTATTTATTTATTTATTTATTTATTTATTTATTTATTTATTTATTTATTTATTTATTTATTTATTTATTTATTTATTTATTTATTTATTTATTTATTTATTTATTTATTTATTTATTTATTTATTTATTTATTTATTTATTTATTTATTTATTTATTTATTTATTTATTTATTTATTTATTTATTTATTTATTTATTTATTTATTTATTTATTTATTTATTTATTTATTTATTTATTTATTTATTTATTTATTTATTTATTTATTTATTTATTTATTTATTTATTTATTTATTTATTTATTTATTTATTTATTTATTTATTTATTTATTTATTTATTTATTTATTTATTTATTTATTTATTTATTTATTTATTTATTTATTTATTTATTTATTTATTTATTTATTTATTTATTTATTTATTTATTTATTTATTTATTTATTTATTTATTTATTTATTTATTTATTTATTTATTTATTTATTTATTTATTTATTTATTTATTTATTTATTTATTTATTTATTTATTTATTTATTTATTTATTTATTTATTTATTTATTTATTTATTTATTTATTTATTTATTTATTTATTTATTTATTTATTTATTTATTTATTTATTTATTTATTTATTTATTTATTTATTTATTTATTTATTTATTTATTTATTTATTTATTTATTTATTTATTTATTTATTTATTTATTTATTTATTTATTTATTTATTTATTTATTTATTTATTTATTTATTTATTTATTTATTTATTTATTTATTTATTTATTTATTTATTTATTTATTTATTTATTTATTTATTTATTTATTTATTTATTTATTTATTTATTTATTTATTTATTTATTTATTTATTTATTTATTTATTTATTTATTTATTTATTTATTTATTAGTAGTTGCATTCTTTTGCTTTTCACATTTCAATGCTTAATGTAATAAAATAATCATAAATTCATCTTTTTTAAAAAAAGTCATAGTGTGTTTCTAAATTATCTTGAAAGGCAGCTCTGGTATTCTTTACCACCACTTCAAGTAAAGAAGAAAAAAAAAGATATACAAAACGGTATTTGCACCAGTTGGGTTCTTTTATTTAAAAGATAATACCAAACTATTGATTCTGGGGCTTCCATGCTGAGCCTCCTCACATAAATTCTAAGTAAAATGCTGATCATAAGTCTCCTCACGTTTCTCTGTTTTTGGACACATTTGCTAAACAGTCCTCGGGCACCCCACTGCTAAAGAGAGAAGGATGTGAATGTTAGGAATGTGTGGAATTTTTCAGACATTCATATGCTCATGTTCCACCTACTCAGTCCAGCAGTGTAGTCTGACAGAATAAGAGCTGAAAGGGACCTTGGAGGTCTTCTATTCCAACCTCCTACTCAAGCAGGAAACTCTATACCCATGATGACGATTCTATGGCACGTGTGCCATAGGTGGCACACGAAGCCATCAGTGGGCACGTGAGCGTTGCCCTATCTCAGCTGCAGTGCGCATGTGCGCACCGGCCAACTGATTTTCGGGCCTTCCGGAAGTCAGGAAACAGGCTCTTTCCAGCCTCCGGAGGGCCTCTAGGGGCGGGTGGAGACCATTTTTGCTCTCCCCAGGCTCCTAGAAAGATTCTGGAGCTTGGGGAGAGCAAAAAACAGGCCTACTGGGCCCTTTGTGCCATCGTGCGCAAAAGTGGGGGGAGCATGGGCGGGTCATGCGCGCATGTGCAGGGATGCGGGGCACATTGAATTATGGGTATGGGCACGCGCATGTATGATTCCCTGCGCAACCCCTGCTTTTGGCACACGATGGCAAAAAGGTTACCCATCACTGCTCTATACCATTTCAAACAGATGGTTGTCCAATCTCTTCTTAAAAACCTCCAAGGTTGGAGCACCCACAATATTTATTTATTTATTTATTTATTTATTTATTTATTTATTTATTTATTTATTTATTTATTTATTTATTTATTTATTTATTTATTTATTTATTTATTTATTTATTTATTTATTTATTTATTTATTTATTTATTTATTTATTTATTTATTTATTTATTTATTTATTTATTTATTTATTTATTTATTTATTTATTTATTTATTTATTTATTTATTTATTTATTTATTTATTTATTTATTTATTTATTTATTTATTTATTTATTTATTTATTTATTTATTTATTTATTTATTTATTTATTTATTTATTTATTTATTTATTTATTTATTTATTTATTTATTTATTTATTTATTTATTTATTTATTTATTTATTTATTTATTTATTTATTTATTTATTTATTTATTTATTTATTTATTTATTTATTTATTTATTTATTTATTTATTTATTTATTTATTTATTTATTTATTTATTTATTTATTTATTTATTTATTTATTTATTTATTTATTTATTTATTTATTTATTTATTTATTTATTTATTTATTTATTTATTTATTTATTTATTTATTTATTTATTTATTTATTTATTTATTTATTTATTTATTTATTTATTTATTTATTTATTTATTTATTTATTTATTTATTTATTTATTTATTTATTTATTTATTTATTTATTTATTTATTTATTTATTTATTTATTTATTTATTTATTTATTTATTTATTTATTTATTTATTTATTTATTTATTTATTTATTTATTTATTTATTTATTTATTTATTTATTTATTTATTTATTTATTTATTTATTTATTTATTTATTTATTTATTTATTTATTTATTTATTTATTTATTTATTTATTTATTTATTTATTTATTTATTTATTTATTTATTTATTTATTTATTTATTTATTTATTTATTTATTTATTTATTTATTTATTTATTTATTTATTTATTTATTTATTTATTTATTTATTTATTTATTTATTTATTTATTTATTTATTTATTTATTTATTTATTTATTTATTTATTTATTTATTTATTTATTTATTTATTTATTTATTTATTTATTTATTTATTTATTTATTTATTTATTTATTTATTTATTTATTTATTTATTTATTTATTTATTTATTTATTTATTTATTTATTTATTTATTTATTTATTTATTTATTTATTTATTTATTTATTTATTTATTTATTTATTTATTTATTTATTTATTTATTTATTTATTTATTTATTTATTTATTTATTTATTTATTTATTTATTTATTTATTTATTTATTTATTTATTTATTTATTTATTTATTTATTTATTTATTTATTTATTTATTTATTTATTTATTTATTTATTTATTTATTTATTTATTTATTTATTTATTTATTTATTTATTTATTTATTTATTTATTTATTTATTTATTTATTTATTTATTTATTTATTTATTTATTTATTTATTTATTTATTTATTTATTTATTTATTTATTTATTTATTTATTTATTTATTTATTTATTTATTTATTTATTTATTTATTTATTTATTTATTTATTTATTTATTTATTTATTTATTTATTTATTTATTTATTTATTTATTTATTTATTTATTTATTTATTTATTTATTTATTTATTTATTTATTTATTTATTTATTTATTTATTTATTTATTTATTTATTTATTTATTTATTTATTTATTTATTTATTTATTTATTTATTTATTTATTTATTTATTTATTTATTTATTTATTTATTTATTTATTTATTTATTTATTTATTTATTTATTTATTTATTTATTTATTTATTTATTTATTTATTTATTTATTTATTTATTTATTTATTTATTTATTTATTTATTTATTTATTTATTTATTTATTTATTTATTTATTTATTTATTTATTTATTTATTTATTTATTTATTTATTTATTTATTTATTTATTTATTTATTTATTTATTTATTTATTTATTTATTTATTTATTTATTTATTTATTTATTTATTTATTTATTTATTTATTTATTTATTTATTTATTTATTTATTTATTTATTTATTTATTTATTTATTTATTTATTTATTTATTTATTTATTTATTTATTTATTTATTTATTTATTTATTTATTTATTTATTTATTTATTTATTTATTTATTTATTTATTTATTTATTTATTTATTTTATTGACCACTGAACAACTGACAAAAAGGCATGACTCACTTAACAACCGCCTTGTTTAAATAAATAAATAAATAAATAAATAAATAAATAAATAAATAAATAAATAAATAAATAAATAAATAAATAAATAAATAAATAAATAAATAAATAAATAAATAAATAAATAAATAAATAAATAAATAAATAAATAAATAAATAAATAAATAAATAAATAAATAAATAAATAAATAAATAAATAAATAAATAAATAAATAAATAAATAAATAAATAAATAAATAAATAAATAAATAAATAAATAAATAAATAAATAAATAAATAAATAAATAAATAAATAAATAAATAAATAAATAAATAAATAAATAAATAAATAAATAAATAAATAAATAAATAAATAAATAAATAAATAAATAAATAAATAAATAAATAAATAAATAAATAAATAAATAAATAAATAAATAAATAAATAAATAAATAAATAAATAAATAAATAAATAAATAAATAAATAAATAAATAAATAAATAAATAAATAAATAAATAAATAAATAAATAAATAAATAAATAAATAAATAAATAAATAAATAAATAAATAAATAAATAAATAAATAAATAAATAAATAAATAAATAAATAAATAAATAAATAAATAAATAAATAAATAAATAAATAAATAAATAAATAAATAAATAAATAAATAAATAAATAAATAAATAAATAAATAAATAAATAAATAAATAAATAAATAAATAAATAAATAAATAAATAAATAAATAAATAAATAAATAAATAAATAAATAAATAAATAAATAAATAAATAAATAAATAAATAAATAAATAAATAAATAAATAAATAAATAAATAAATAAATAAATAAATAAATAAATAAATAAATAAATAAATAAATAAATAAATAAATAAATAAATAAATAAATAAATAAATAAATAAATAAATAAATAAATAAATAAATAAATAAATAAATAAATAAATAAATAAATAAATAAATAAATAAATAAATAAATAAATAAATAAATAAATAAATAAATAAATAAATAAATAAATAAATAAATAAATAAATAAATAAATAAATAAATAAATAAATAAATAAATAAATAAATAAATAAATAAATAAATAAATAAATAAATAAATAAATAAATAAATAAATAAATAAATAAATAAATAAATAAATAAATAAATAAATAAATAAATAAATAAATAAATAAATAAATAAATAAATAAATAAATAAATAAATAAATAAATAAATAAATAAATAAATAAATAAATAAATAAATAAATAAATAAATAAATAAATAAATAAATAAATAAATAAATAAATAAATAAATAAATAAATAAATAAATAAATAAATAAATAAATAAATAAATAAATAAATAAATAAATAAATAAATAAATAAATAAATAAATAAATAAATAAATAAATAAATAAATAAATAAATAAATAAATAAATAAATAAATAAATAAATAAATAAATAAATAAATAAATAAATAAATAAATAAATAAATAAATAAATAAATAAATAAATAAATAAATAAATAAATAAATAAATAAATAAATAAATAAATAAATAAATAAATAAATAAATAAATAAATAAATAAATAAATAAATAAATAAATAAATAAATAAATAAATAAATAAATAAATAAATAAATAAATAAATAAATAAATAAATAAATAAATAAATAAATAAATAAATAAATAAATAAATAAATAAATAAATAAATAAATAAATAAATAAATAAATAAATAAATAAATAAATAAATAAATAAATAAATAAATAAATAAATAAATAAATAAATAAATAAATAAATAAATAAATAAATAAATAAATAAATAAATAAATAAATAAATAAATAAATAAATAAATAAATAAATAAATAAATAAATAAATAAATAAATAAATAAATAAATAAATAAATAAATAAATAAATAAATAAATAAATAAATAAATAAATAAATAAATAAATAAATAAATAAATAAATAAATAAATAAATAAATAAATAAATAAATAAATAAATAAATAAATAAATAAATAAATAAATAAATAAATAAATAAATAAATAAATAAATAAATAAATAAATAAATAAATAAATAAATAAATAAATAAATAAATAAATAAATAAATAAATAAATAAATAAATAAATAAATAAATAAATAAATAAATAAATAAATAAATAAATAAATAAATAAATAAATAAATAAATAAATAAATAAATAAATAAATAAATAAATAAATAAATAAATAAATAAATAAATAAATAAATAAATAAATAAATAAATAAATAAATAAATAA